>NC_051431.1:30226056-30235730 GCF_001649575.2 Kryptolebias marmoratus | reverse complement strand
GCCGCTAGCAGTACAAAAGAGTTTGAAGCGTTGACTCCAGTTTCTCCAATTTTCCGCCAAGTTGCCTTGCAAACAGAGGTTTGGTGGTGGTTGAAACTGCGCCATACTCTCAGTCCGCTTTATCTTCTGACACCATGTTATATTTAGGAGTCAATCAGGACGACCAGAAGTCTGTGAACAGGGTTGTTGTTTAATGTAGCTTAGCCGGGTAACATGCTCTACATACAACGTCGCTCGCTACTGCCTCTAGCGTCTCTACTCCACCACGGGTGCTGGGAGGGCACACCTTCAAATACATCACAGTGGCTACCAGAGAACACCAAAGTAGTGTAGAGATAAATTTAAAAAACTGAAGTGCGATTACTGCACGATAAAGGACCGCAATGGAAGGAGTGGTTCAAACCGCAAAACATGGAAGTGGTTTGACCAGATAGACGCCATTTACGGACATCGGCCATCTAACAATGGGAGGGAGAGTGGCTTGGATACGGCCTCTTCACTGCTGGAATCCATGATGGACGATAGTGAGTGTTTTTTAACTTTAAGCATATTTTATATTAAAGTTACTTATCCTATCGGTGGTGAGTGTACTTTGTAAAAATAAACAAAATTAACGCTGACGCCATTGCCCCCGGATGCAGTTGGACAGCTAAGTACTAGCATCGATGCTAACTTTGAACTGTTTGTGTGTACTACTTTGGTCTGCAACTGCATATCTTAATGTAGGTTTTCTGAAGTTTTATGTGTCTTTTGTTTTAGAACTTGTGCCAACATCGAACGATAACCCTCTATGTCCCCCGGATCATTCCTCCGCTCCCTTGGCGGCATCTACGCCGTCGCGACCTAGTAGCACCACGCAGAGCAGCACAACACAGCAGCCTGCTGTATTTGGTAAGAAGCAATCATGCAGCCGTAGTGATACCTGAACTGCCTTGAAGTTGAACAATAACATTTTTTTTATTTCTGTTGCACAAAGTTTACCACCTGTATTCACCTGTTTAATATCAGCACACTCACTGATTTTGCTTACAATAAAGCCTTTTCCTCAGTTGCAACACCTTTCTTTGTTTTAAGCCTTTTTTCCTGCTACAGTCTCTAGACTTGGTTTTTGTTGACTACTTGCCACTTCTTTTCTGTAGGCAAGAGAAGGCGCAGCACGACTAAGGAGCAGTCATTTGTTGCAGCAGTGCAGGCAGAAGACGAGGGCACAGCGGGACCAACACGTCCATCTTGTGCTGGATGAAGGATGGGAAGCAAAAGAACAAGAGGCGGCCTTAAGAAGGGAGGAGATGCAACGCAACGCTGCCTTTAATCAAGCGTTCCGTGGGGTGTTGGGGGACATTACACGTGCTCTGACCCACAGGCATTCTTGATTTTTGATGATTTTCTATACATTTCTACTGTTACATCTGTTGTTGTTTTTTTAAATAAAAATGTTTTCTGAAGTCTGAAGTATCATTATTTGTGTTGTTAAGAGTGTACAGTGATCTGTGAAATTTCCATTTGCACTTCAGCTTTAATGATTCTTAACTCTCCTGTTATGTTGCAGGTCAAATTCACCCATTTTAAAATTCAAAAATCTAACAAAATACTCCCAAGTACTTTTTCTGTATGAAGCCTCTTCTGCTTGGCTTGGCTTAACATAAAATGAAAACGGTTCATTTTAGATATTTGCATCCCCAACCTGCATTTATATTTTACATAGATACTGTTCAGGTCAAGTTGATCCGGCAGTCAAAGTTAAGAGTGAAAAGGGTCAAAAATTTCTTATTTTGTTCATTTATGGTTCAAAAACATTCCCTGACAGTCCAGCAAACAAATTCCAGAAGATTCCCTTTCCATCTGCAACAACCTGAAGGATAACGGAATGCCAACCTTTTCTATTAAAATAGTCTGTGTGGTAGTGCTGTGGTGCTATGATGGGTATGTGACAGCCATCAATAGCACCCACACACTGTGGGAGCCCCCACCTGTTTTCAATGTACATGGCAATTTCTCTAAAACGGTCTTCATTAGGGAAACGGATCTGCTCGGGCACCAACACTGTCTCTGCTGCAACACAAAACTCCTGCACAGACCTACACACCGTAGTGATGCTGACTCCAAAAAGATGTCCAACACTCCTGTACTCTGAGCCAGTAGCCAGCTTCCACAGTGCAATGGCCACTCTCTTCTTTAATGGCACACAATGGCGGAAAGTTGTATGCTGTCGCTCCAGAGCTGGACGAAGTCTGTTGCACACGTAGATAAACGTTTATTCCGACATCTGGAAGTTGTCCACCCACTGCGCGTCTTTGAATCCAGGAACAACAACATCCCACTACTCGGAGGCTCGGTTAAACGCCCAGACTTTTGGTTTGCGCTGCTGATTTTGTAGGAGATTCATCTGAAAAACATACACGCAGCATATTAGCTTGTTTCATCGACATCACATACGGTACTTTTACGCTCGGCATTGTTCGTACAGCCCACTAGCAGATTAGCTTTAGCTTACCATCAAACGTCGTCTAAATTGTGTCCTGTCTTCGTCTTCATACTGCTTCAGCACTTCCCACACTCTCCTGTACTTCTCCTGTGTGTTTCACAAGTTAGTCACCTGTGTCTACTTCCTCATCAGCCTCAGTCCCTACAGTCTGTTAACTTACTTCTAGAATTGTGCCGCTCAAGGTGGCTCCATGTTGGAGTAGCTCTGTTGCACTCATTCCGAGATATTGCTTTTGAAAAGTTTATTCCTCTTTTTTTTTCTTGATGTAAATCACTTTTTTGGATGATTACTTCCTCTGGTATCAGATACTGTGCAGCTGGAAGGATTTTTACTGAAGCCTTTTTACTTTTAGACATTTTGTTATGATGCGTAACCATGACAACAAGTGTTAAACGTGAAGAACCCTAAAGTCCAAAAGCAAGCAGACCGCCCATAAATCCACCAGAGGTAAAGCTCCTGGGAAGCAGCTTGCTAATAAAGCTGCCCACAAGAGCTCCCCGGCCACCGGTGGAGTGAAGAAGCCTTACTGCTGCAGGCCCTGTACCGTGGATCTCAAGGAAATCCACCACTACCAGAAGTCCACTGAGCTGCTCATCTGGAGACTGCCTTTCTAGCACCTGGTCCAGGAGATCGCCCAGGACTTCATGGCCATCATGGCTCCGCAGGAGGCCAGTGAGGCTTACCTGGAGGGACATCAGGACAGACCGCTACAAGAGATCCTTCCTGCCCACAGCCATCAGCTTCTATAACAACTCTTTAACAAAACCAGGATAATGAGCTACAACAACATTTAACTTCCCTTTGAGATTAACAAAGTATTTTTTAATTTGAATTGAATTTTTGAATTGAACTTCCTTTATTCACTGGTTCATTGTTGGTGTTTGTGCCACATTCCAGTTATGCTTGTCTCTCAAGTTTTCTGTTTTTCTGCCATGTCAGCACTTTTGTTTTCTTTTATTAATAAAATAGTTGGTTTTTTTGAGCTCCTTGTGTCAGTCTGCATTTTGGGTCCAAATCCTCTACAAAACCTGATAGATTTCTCATGTATCAGGTTTGTGAGTTGTGTAAGTTGATTAAAAAATGAGATCTGGTCAAATAGATTTTCCCTCAATTTAGAATCCATAAATTAAATTTAATAGATTAAATGATAAAATGAGCATATATAAAATAATAAATATTGTGTTGTGGGTAAATCTGAAACTTAAAAGACCAACATTTGATCAGTATCTAAATGTGGAGCACTGACTGATTTAAAATGACAGTGGAGTTTTATGTTTGACAATCTTTTTAAAATGTTACAGCAGAAGGTATAACTATGGTGATATATAAATGTGTCAATCAGACATTTAGTCTAATTTTTCTATTTGGGATTTCATTAGGAAAAGAAAATCAGTGCACCGACAGAGCTTTTTACTGACAGTTTCAGCTTCTTTATAACAGAAGTCTGATATATATTCCACTTAATTTTGTGACAACACGAGCATTTCCTGAAAATGTCATCTTAAAATCTGTTCATTAGTAATCTTGCTAAGAAACAAACAAACCAACACTACAGAAAACCTAACCTCCTTGGCAGAGGTAATTATAAGGCTTTTTAAATTTAAGAGCTCGTTTTGAGGCGGAACAAAACGTCCTATCCTTTGTGCACCACAGGATAAATGCCCTCCTTCTGTAAGAAAATAACTAAGCAACTCTCACTCTAAGTAAATTTATAATGACTGACTTTTTAGTTTTGAGTACATTTATACTTGTACTTAAGTAAAATTTCAGCAGAGTTACTGTACTTTTAACTGAGTACATTGATTTCGTACTCGTTTCACCTCTGTGTAAAACCCTCCGTGGTATTTGCTTTACAGAGACACTTATGACGTAAATAAATCGTAAATGTGTCTATATGACATTTAATTCTGATTAGTAGTATGCTGCTGATTATGAACACTTCTAATTCAGAAAATTATTTCTACAAAAATCTACGAGGATTCAACTGAAATGTATTTCAGTGTTCATAAACACGATTCCTTTGAAGAAATATTTTAAAACTCAGTTATTTTAGCCTTTTGTTTCCTTTTCAACTACTCTAGTAACTTCCGGTAGCGCATGCGCACCCCTAACGACAAAAATGGTGTATTTACAAATATCGGACGGATCACTGCAGCATAATCGGATCTTTAATTCAGCACTGTCTGCATATTTCTTTTAATTATTCTTAAACCGATTGGCTTTTTTTTCGTACACACTGTCATTTCTACAAAAGCAAATCGAATGAAAGTACTTCTCTGAACAGCTTTATGTAAAAACCACTAGTGAAAACCTTTTGGGCCGAGTAGTAAAGTTTATTACTCGTGTCGATACGCTACAGGAAACTGTACAGAGGCTTTCAAAATAATGTTTGAGCTTCTTTGTAATAAAATCGAAAAATAAGAGAAATGCGATAATTATAATGATATAATCCTGCGCTTGTAGAGAACATTTTAGTTCTGAAACACTTATCCGACTTTTCGTGTTTGTAGGCACGTCTCAGCGTCTAACTCATGCTTTTATGTTGAAGGCAGCTTTGGTGTGTTTCCGGTATCACCCATAGTAACGTTTGCTGCAGCTCACGATGGCTCTAAACAACATTTCAGGTTAAGTCCTCCGTCATAGTGACATTCTCTTGTAGTAATTTCGAGAATATTCAATATTTTCTTGTCTTGAGGAAAGTTCCCCCAGTCTTTTCTTCGAACTAATGAATTGTCTCCGCTGTCTGGCTGTCGAAGCGAGTGAAGGCGGTCTTCCTGTTCAAAACCTTCGTCAGAAATGAAGAGGTGTGTGGGACGGAAACATCATGCGCCATTTTAAACCGGATAACAACAAAATAAAACAGTGAACTCACTTACATATCAGTCAATAATGTATTTTAAGTTATTTTGTGTGTTTGTTCTCGTTTTTTGATTACTACAGCCAACAAAAGAGCCCGGAAGCAGACAGAACTGTCGCCGTCAGCGAGGAAGGTAAATCTGGGATTATCTATTATTTTTACTATTACTATCATTATTATCTTGGTAAGGTAAACGTGCAGAAAAAAACCCATTTGATTGTGTATTTAGTCATCTGCAATGTTTTTTTTTTGTTGTTGTTTTTCAGTGTACTCAAAATGTATAAACAGTTCTGAAATGTGCGTGTTTTTGGTCTATTATTTCATTAAAAGATCCTTTTTAATCAACTTTCCTACAAAATAAACTTTGTATTGAGTGACAAAATTATAAATATAAATTACACAGAAGGAACTGAACTGACATTTTCTTATTTAGATTTATGCAGACCTGACTAAGTCTTTTCTAAAAAAAAAAAAAAAAAAAAAAAAAAAAAAAAAAAGGAAAACACAAACAAAACAAGTATGCTGATTAAATATAAATAATGCAATAAGTCATAACCTAAAGTTTTAAAAGACTAAACTACAACCTTCATGAACTCTAAACCTATTTGTATCATTAGTGGTATTCTGTTGTAGAAATTTAATGCACTTATTGCAAAACCTTTGACAAATAAACAGTTTAATGTGTTGTTTCCTATTGCAAATTTATAAAAAGAAAAGAAAAAAAAGAAAAACAAATCAGGTTCAAGTTGGGCAGTGGTTAGGGCTGTCACCTCACAGCAAGAAGGCTGCAGGCTGGCCTCCCAGCTTTTCTGTGTGGCGTTTACATGTTCTCCCTGTGCATGCATGCGTTTCCTCCAACAGACCAATCACATCCGTCAGGTTAACAGGTAACACTAAATTGTCCCTAGGTGTGAGTGTGAATGGTTGTCTCGTTTGTCTCTATGTGGCCCTGTGATGGGCTGGAGACTTGTCACACAGTGACTGCTGGAGATAGATACCAGCTCCCTACTACCTGGAAGGGAATAAGTGGGTAAAGAAAATGAAGGTTGAAGGTTGTTGCAAGTCAAAGTTACAGGGAGCCACTTCAGAGACTGAAGAACGACATGTGGCTCTGAAGTTGCAGGTTGCAGACCCCTGTTTTAGTTTCTTGCCAGACTAGTATGAAGGTACAGCCAAATCAGAACTAATGCAGTTTTTTTTTCTTAATGTTACTCCAAGCTTGAAATGTGACTTCCGAGAACTATCAAATGATTTAAGATTTGTTACTTCTGGTTTTTTAGGGTCTGTAGCCACTGCAGAAGATCCAGCAGCTATTGCCACCATTCAGTCTGCTGGTACCTTCACTGACCAACCCATCAAGTATCTCTTTAAAGCTGAAGGAACTGGCGGGCAGGTAGGAAGGAGTTGGGGGGTGAAAAATGTATCTCATATGTGAGATGGGAATGTATTTGTGCCTTTTTTTAGCTAAGTTAAACTTTAGTTAATATTTACATTTAGATTGTGCAGCAGGAGGTTTTTTCCACAACAGAGAACTGTTTGAGTACTACAAAATTTAGTTGCAAAACTTTAGCCAACACAAGATCTACATGTTTTTCATTTGTTTTTGGACCTGAGCATCTTAGGAATAAACTTTGCAGCCTTAAACCTCCTCTGAATAGCATTAATTTGGCCTCCAGTTCTAATATAAAGAACCTTGGTGTTATTTTATGTATTGTATGTCATTTAATCCCCACATTAAAAATGTTACCAGGACCGCTTTCTTCTATCTACGCAATATCACTAAAATTAGAAACATCTTGTCCCAAAATGATGCAGAAAAACTGGTCTATGCATTTATCACATCTAGGTTGGACTATTGTAATTCTTCATTATCTGGGTGTCCAAAAAACTCTTTAGTTGACCCAAAATGCTGCTGCCAGAGTTCTGATGAGAGTTAGGAGCAGAGATCATATTTCTCCAGTTTTAGCTTCTCTCCATTGGCTCCCTGTCAAATTCAGAATAGAATTTAAAATCTTACTCATAACATTCAAAGCTCTCAACAACCAAGTTCCATCTTTTATTAAAGATCTTATTGTTCCATATTTTCCTAACAGAGCACTTCTCTCTCAGACTGCAGGTTTACTTGTGGTTCCTAGAGTTTCTAAAAGCAGAATGGGAAGCAGAGCTTTCAGTTCTCAGGCTTCTCTCTCCTTTCTCTCTGTCCATGAAGCCAACACTTTGTCTGCTTCTAAGATTAGGCTTAAGACTTTCCTTCTTGATAAATCCTACAGTTAGGGTTAGCTTGGGTTTCCTGAGCTTTCCCTTAGTTATGCTGCTATAGGCTTAGACTGCTGGAGGACAATTTCCTCACTCTGCTGCTGCCTTTATTTGCTGTACTCTCCATGTTTGTATTTGTAATTATTTCTGTCATTACCATGTATTTTCTTTGTCTTTCTTGAAATAGAAACCACATCTTTACCAGTCATTCTGTATTTGTCTGTGTCTCTTTCCTGTCTTCTCAAACCCCAGCCGGTCAAGCAGATGGCTGCTCGTCCTGAGCCAAGCTGGAGGTTTTTTCCTGTTAAAAGGGAGTTTTTTCTTTCCACTGTTGCCAGTATGCTGCTCAGGATGATCCAACGCAATCTGCTGGCTTCTTTAGATAGATAACTTTTACTAATTGGCTTTTTATAATGTATGTGCATGTTTTTGTAGTGCCCTGAGACAACTTTTGCTGCAAATTAGTGCTACATAAAGAAACTGAATTCAACTGAATTTTGTGGAAATTCCATTTTTAAATTTTTTAACAGTCTTTAACAAAAAAACAAATACTAAACATATGAGTTTAGTGTTTTAAATTTCATTTAGTGTTTTACTGGAAATTTTCAGTCAAAGTACAATTTGATACATCTTTTATACCTTATCCTGACACCATCACCTGTTTCAGATTAGTCTGCTGAATGTAGAATCTTAAGGCACTTTCACAAAACAGTTCTGTGAAATGACCACAAAGACCACTCTGTCTTTAAATTGCTTCTGACAGTTTACAAATCATTAATGGAGCTGGCCACGTCCTGCATTTCAGAAATGAGACGAGCATCAAGGAACCAAAAGAGGCATGGAGCAGAACGTGGAGCGCAACACATTAAATGTGTGACAGATGTCTCATATTATTTTCAAAGCATGACAAATTAACTCAGTTTAACTATTCTTTGTGGTTAACCAATTCTTCAAATAATTGCAAAGTTACTGCCTGTCATCATTGATCTTCTCCTCCATAACAAATCAGTTTATTGTTGTTTAGGTTTTTAAATCTAATGTAACATCTAACCTATGTACAGACCATATCTCATAACTTTCTCACATCCGTGATGCAAAGCCTGCTTAACTTTTTTATGTCGAGTATTACAGCTCTGTTACTATCTCGCTCGGTTGCACAAAGGCGCAACAGCAGTGGGTCATACAACGGAGGTGTCTAAGCCCTGGCTTGAAGTGTTTTTTTAAGTCCCTTTATAGTACAGTGTTACCTGAATATTTGACAAAACTTTTTTATTGTTGCTTCTCAACATTCTTGACTTAATTGTTGCATAAAATTGTAGATGTAGTTGTTCACATTAAAGTAATTTCCTTTCCACTTGTTTTTGAACAGATAATCACAGATGAAGTTTTGTGTTTTAGAAGACCATCCAATATTTCTGAAAACCACTGGTGTATGGGTGATGCACTTGATTTAAATCAAGTTAGGTGTAGATTACGTGTGTGCAGGTATGGTAATGAAATCCCAACAGTTTATGTGGTGTGTTGGGTTGCAGGTGACCTACAGAGTGATCCAGGTTTCGGATGGCCAGTTAGAGGGTCAGACAGATGGAGCTGCAGCCGTCAGTCTAGTTGCTGGTTTCCCTGCAACGACGCAGACTGTCACACAGGTTAGAGCAACACACTATAACTGCAGAGAAATTAATTATTTTTCTTCTGTCCAGATTTTCCTCAGTACATTGAAACATTATTATTTACCCTGCCAGTCAACAGACAAGGGGCGGCTCCAGATAATTTTTTCTGCAGGTGCTGAGGGGGTGTTAAGCATTTTATTGAGGGTGCTAATGAAGGATTATTTGTTCTTACAGTTCTCAACACACACAGACGCAAGCACAAACATATAATCATATATATATGGTATATAAATGAAGAACAGAATGACATATACATATGTATCTGTGATAGGCCGATATCTCTACCTAAACCTCTGTCACAGAAATAAAGAAGCTTCCCACAACATGAACATGTAGCAGTGCACTGATCTCACCTAAGTAAAGGACCCAAATGTGATTCTGCGCCTCTCATTAGGCACAATAAATT
>NC_051431.1:30214126-30225365 GCF_001649575.2 Kryptolebias marmoratus | reverse complement strand
ATGGTGCGTTTAAAGACGGCTCGGAAAAACACATCCCCACATGTTAACAACGAATTAAACAATTGCAACGGCTGGAAAAAGTGCGGGGGATATAGGGCATACATAAGGGAAGTGGGGGACATGTCCCACACATACCCCGGTTATGCCTTTGCTAGGGGGTGCTACGGGGGTGCTATGACTTTTCCAGGGGGAGCTATAGCACCCCCTAGCGCCCCCCTGGCGCCGCCAGTGTCAACAGAACTTTGTTATTAACATGGAGAGTTCGGACATCCTTTACAAATCTGTTGAAACGCTGATTGTTTGAATCCATTGCTTTCAGGCCACATAGCTCCTCCAATGGTGTAGGCACTCTTCGTGTACACTACAGGGTTTCCCCCAGAAAAGAGGCTAAGCCCGGTGGCAGGTGGCCGTTTGCCGGCCAACCGTGATTTAGTAAAAAAAAAAAAGATTAAAGTTGAAAATATGGCTATTTATTATTTGATACTGTAAGATATTTGTGCCCAATATTTACACAATTAGTTTTTCAAAAAGGCACTTTTGAAATACTTTTTCAAACAAAAATACAATTAAATGAATTACTAATTGATTGTTCCTAATTTAAGTCACATTTACAAATAAATTAAATTAACATAAATGAAAAAGTGCAAACAAAGCACCAACACACGTCTCACTTCCAGGCCAATGAAAAACAACAGAGAACTCTGAAAAATAGAGACATGCTGTACTGTACTGTGCATATCTAATGCTGAATTTAATAGCATCAATTTACTGTTAACCATTTTTGGTTAAACCCGCTCGTTCGATGTTTATTGCTGTGGCTCCAGCGACCTGCTAACTCCAGCTGTAGCTGAAGGCGGCTCTGCCTCAGGGCTCATTAGAGTCCCACAGGGCTCCGCTAACAGCGGACCTGAGCGCGCGGTGGAGGCACATACGTGGGTGCAGTATTCTCCAAAAGACAGAGGGCAGTACGCTACATAACCAGTGGAAAAATGGTAAAAAAGAGAGCAGATGGTTGTCACATCAAATATGGCTGCACGTATTCAGGTGGAAGAACTGTTTTTTTCTTGCTGTGATACAGAGAGGATGTTTAAACTTAAAGCATTCAGTTTGACTTTCATTGATTCATTTGCTGTAGTTGTAGGACTAATATTTCTAAAAACACTCCTTTTTATCAGTTGCAACAGTAATCTTCTCTCGTGGTTTTTGAGCCGTTTAATTATCTTTGTGATCTCTCACAGAGGGATCATACAAATGGTGATACAGGCCAACCAGCTCCGCTAGAGCAGCAAAATTGTCCATTTTGAACGGAGCGCAGCGCGCGGTCCAAGTTACAAAAAGGTGCATGGCGAGACACCGCCCGGGACCTTCGCAGGGGCGGGGACAGCGTGATTGCATCACTGTTGGCGCACGCACCCTCGCGCGGTGAGGTAGATAAAGGTAGCGATTTTGGTGGAGCGAGTGGGAAAAAAAAACGTGTATAAAAAAATGACGTATTTATAATAAACAAGCGGAGCTTAGCCTGGCGGCCCACCAGGCTTATAATATGCTGGGGGAAACCCTGCACTAAATAATTAAAAATGTCTTAGTACAAGATGGATGGCAAATTGTTGGGCTCGTCCGACATTTCCTCTTTTTTCCACCTCATATGGGTCAATCCCGACAGCAGCAAACTTCTGCATATATCTTAATTGAAAAAACTATCTCAAAATAAAGTCTTGTTGCTGCTTGGATTGTATTTGGATCACATATACACAACCTTATTTTGTCCCTAGGTGTGAGTATATAATATATAATATATACAATATATTTTTGTATGTATTATATTTTTTGCTTCATTATAGAAAAAATCAGGGGGGTCCAGTCTGTGGGGTTTAGTTGTTCATTTGTCTGTTTTCTTTTTGGAGAAGGTGTTGAATCTGTTAAACACTCAGCTGTTAGCTTAGTAGCTACTGTGCCCCCTAACTGCAGACACAAGAAAATTAGAAAAATGCTAATCAAGCATGAGCACATACTAAAGCCAGAACAATGTTAGCCTGAATAAGTTTTGTTCAACAATATAAACTTCAATGATTGTGTCTAAAATGCTAGAAACAAATAGTGAACAGCCCACACTTAAACAAGGTTAAAAAGATAAAATTCCTGTATTAAAAATGTTTTACTGATTGTGTTTCCTCTTTAGATATTAACTCATACAGTGCTTTTTAAATTGCCCTTCTTCATCTTTACCTTCTTTCCGTCACCTTTTTTTAAAACAACTTTTTATGCTGTTTTAGGCTGTTATCTCTCAATCAGAGGAGTTAGAGGGGGACAGCAGCACTGAGGCTCAGTATGCCTATTACCCCACTTCCATTGCAGATGCCACAGCTGGCACCATGGTGACCACAGTGCAGCCGTCGGATACACTGCTGGGACAGACCACTCCCACAGGTAATTACTGCCCTGTTTAAAGCTTGGTACATGGCTGTGTTGAGTCGTGCATGATCAAAACCTTATTTACCTGCTATGGTACTTTGTTGTAACTGTGCCTTTAAACACCACTTTGAAATTGTCAAAATTTTGTCATGTTACAACCACAAACTTCATATTATTTTACTGGGATTTTATGTGACACAAAGTAGTACATAACTGTGAAGTGGAAGAAACATGGTAAATTCTGATTTAAAATTAAAATGACAGATTTTTGTTTGTTTTAAAAAATGCACACTGAATAATTTTCATTCAACTTTGCAACTATGCACTACTTTGTGTTGGTTCATCACATAAAATTTCCTTAAAATACTTTGAACTTTGTGATTCTAATGTGACAAAATGTGGAAAGGTTTAAGGGGTATGAATACTTTTTTCAGTCCTGTATAATCAGTGATGCCTTTATCTAAACTGAGTTACAGCAATAATTATGAGTACAAATGAGTGAAATCCTAAAGGATGGAGAATGAGAGGATTTCACCACAGATTATTGTGACTTTTGTTTTACAGGTCAGCTGTATGTGATGATGTCACCCCAGGAAGTTTTGACAGGGTCCAGTCAGAGGACAATTGCACCTCGAACTGAGCCATATATAACGTAATTACTTCCGAATTAAATCAACGACTAACAGAGTTTTATTTCATTTTATTTGAACGCATTGAATCTTATCTTCATAAAATATTTTCTGTCACTGAAAGTTGAGGGAACTTGTTATCATTGTTCTGTTCTGTAGAAAGCAGGACGCTCCTCGGGCTTCCAGAGATGATAAACGGCGAGCTCAGCACAATGAAGGTTAGTGTTCATAATCAGCACGAAAATTTGTTTTTGAAACTTTTACTCATGTCCAGCATGTTGTCTAGTTTTGGACAAAACCTTAATGCGACTGTGAATAATGCTATTAAAGCTGACAAAGAAAGCATCTTTCAAGCATTGAATCAATGCTGCTGCATCAGCAGAACGCACTGCCCTGCCAAAGTCCTAAAGACTCTGATTTATGAGATCTCTCTTAAAATATTTTTGAACTGTAATCTGTCATTTTGATTATGATATCATAATTTTTTTAACAGTAAAGATCTGCAAAATTCATAGGTTTAAATTAGTAACACTTCTAAGTAACGGTGTTGTGCCACGGCTGAATGCAGGCTGAGCCGACACCTGACAGAAAGTTGAAGGTGCTGCTTGTTGGAAGTAGATAAGATGCATTACTCTTGAGATGATCAGGGTGTATTACAGCATGTTCAGGTTTTGATTTGAATTGCACATTTGTTTTTAGCTTAATATGCGTGACAGAAAAAAATTAAACCAGTTAAAATAAAGTGGTAGAATTGACTATTGGTCTAAAATCATAGTGCATGAACTACAAAACAGCTTTGCAAGCAACATATCCAAAAATAGGTCATGATTTTTAAAACTTGGCTTTTCAAAACGTGGTCACACTGCAGGCTGACTTAAGCTGTTGTCATTTTCCATGAGAAGTCACGAAGTCGGCTCTCATTCATGATGTTGCGTGACAGAAATTTATCATTTTGTTCTCAAAGCAACTTCGTTTGCCACTTCACGACAAAAGGCTCTGGCCAAATTTTTCTCACGGGTTTTGCGCCAAATATTGTGTGATTGGTCAGAAGTTGTTGTGGGCGTGTTTATGTGGAAAAGTCGGTGAGCTTTAATGGAGTCACTTTGCTTCTGCTGCTCCACTGAGAAGCAGCTGGTTGAGGCTGCTAGAAATATAGCCGTCTTTAAGACTGTTCCACTAAAACAAAGACAGAAGGGTTGAGAAACCCATTTTAACGCTGTAGGAAGAGGGAGAAGCTTCCTGGGAGTTGTGGACTGTCTTGTGGACGATGAAAGGTGTGTGCCAAAACGAACATCTTGCAATCATTTGACTGCGAACCGACTTCTTGAATTCTTAAGGAGTATGACAGAGCCTTTACACTGTGCTCATGTCTAAACATTTGTAAAATAAATTCCCTACAGTTGAGCGCAGGCGTAGGGACAAGATAAACAACTGGATTGTGCAACTTTCAAAAACCATTCCAGAGTGCAATGTTGACTACACCAAAACAGGGCAGGTAAGTGTTAATTCAGCTCTCTAGGGTGAGTACTGACTCCATTTCACAATATGCTAGTGCATTTATCTTAAAACTGATCATATTTATTTGTATGGCTATCATTTTTAAAAATCTCTTGCATGTGTTCTGTTTCAGAGTAAAGGAGGGATCCTATCAAAGGCCTGTGAGTACATCAAAGAACTGCGACAAAGCAATATGAAGTTAGGGGAAGATATCAGCATTGTGGATCGTCTGCGAGTCGATAACCAGCTACTCAGACAGGAAGTATGTCAGCATGTGGTGTGTTTTCAACATTATCTTAAACATAAAGCACTTATTTTTTTACTTTTTGGACAATGATTTGTGTATAGTGGGTTACAAAAGTATTTATCCCCTTGGTCATTTTTGTCCCCAGTCACAATGTGAAGAGGGAACTTACATATAAACTCTCATCTGACGGTCCACCCTGTTCATCTTATGAGCTGGATAATTAAAAAAATAAACAACGTACCGACTTCCATTTTGGTGTGTGGATGTGTCTAGGCATAAGTACGGTTGCCACATCAAAATCCAAGATGGCCATTGCTGTATACAAGTAAACATTGTGAGCCGGATAATTTGAAAAATAAACGAGCGTCTAGGCATATATATATATACTTGCTTTAACTTTAAAGCAAAATAAAAACTAGAAAGCATAGTTTCCTGAAATGATTGGGGTGACCGCCTAGTAGCAGACAAAATTGCTCCTTTTGATCACCAGGACACGTCTCTTTGCCCTGTCTCAGACAGAGAATTATAACTACAATAATTGCCCACCCCTCCATATTCTCTCTCCAAATATTTATCAGCAAAGATGTAATGTTAGACTTTAACCCTTGTGAAAAAATGTCTCTAAACTTAGTTTCAGTCGATTTGAAAGACACAAACACGTCCGTGCAGCTGAACACCATCAGGTGCCTTGGGAGTGCATGCAGCCTGTTTGACTGTCTTTCTTGGAGCTTTAGTTTTTGGAATCAAATTATACTTACACTAAAGGATGTACATTTATATCCCCTGTTCAATTCAAGTTGAGAAGAACACTCATCTCTAAAACTAAAAACATTTACTATTCGAGACCCTCAGCTACGGGGAACGTCGGCGCACCACTTGTTACTATTGTGTTGCCTCGTGAACTGGAATTTAATTTGATTTTTCATTTGATTTTTAGTGATGAATCTACAGAAAACACTCTAGATTAATTGGAGTTACCAGGGGATATAACTGGTTTTAAATAATTCTAATATATATATATTAGAATAATCTTTGGCCCAGTGGTAGTGAGGTCACCCTCCAATCTGAGGATCAGGGCTTTGATCCCCAGCTTCTGCACTGTGCCAAAGTGTCCTTGGGCAGGGCACGAACTAGTGTCCTGCAGTGACTCTGTAGCTACTTAAAGAGATCTTTAAGTTTTGCTTCTTGTGTTATAGGTATTATTTTGTTACCAAAATTGTATTTATAAGTTTGCATAAAATTAAACAAGAAAACTTTATTTTCTATTAATAAAATATCATTATATTCTTATAATATTATAATATAATACTAATATAATTCCTCCCCATATTGTGTTTGGTTAATGCTACAGAAAATTACTCTAGAGCAGGGGTGGGCAACCCTGGTCCTCGAGGGCCACTATCCTGCATGTTTTACTTGTTTCTCTGCTCCAACACACCTGATTTGAATCAGTGTGTCATTAACAGGCTTCTGCAGAACATGAAGAGGTGATTTAACCACTGAATCAGGTGTGTTGGAGCAGGGAAACAAGTAAAACATGCAGGATAGTGGCCCTCGAGGACCAGGGTTGCCCACCCCTGCTCCAGAGGGACTAAGGAGAGACATATAGCCTCAGAGCCGCATTTTTGCCTGTCATTTAGTTTAATAGTTTAAGTTTAAGAATGTATTAAAAAGGACCCCAAATAATTGCCTCTGTCCTGGTGCGCTCCGGCTGCGCCTTTTGGACATACAAGACAACAAACTGCAGATTTTTTATTTCCCATCTTTTGGGAGTTGTGGGTCCAGTGAATTGGACTTGATTGATGTCTGGATTAGTTTGATATCTGGAATCACACACAGACCCGGTCACCACTGCCCATTAATATATTGTCTATGAAAGTTTGCAGGATGCACGGAACAAAAGTGGCGATGTCAGTTTACTGCATTTCCACTTTATTGTCTTTTTGCACAGGTGGAAGACTGGAAATCCAAGAACCAGATTCTAAGAAATCTTTTGCGACAGCATGGCATTGTGGGATCATCCAGCAAAGACACTCAGTAAGGAGCCTGTTGCAAGCAGAAGTTAAAAGACAGCTTCAGAAAACCACTTGAAATGTGCTTCTTGTCATAGAGCATGCACAAAATGGGACTAATTGTTGAAATATTGTCATAAGGATTCAAACCAACTTCCTTGGACTCAGTTTGTGTCGACGCTTTACAGCATTTAAGTCATCTATCTTGTAATTGCAACAGAGTTGTTTAACATGATAGGTCTTAAAAAGAAAAATGACATGTGCAGGCAGATTTAGCAAAACCCTCATTAAATGCCTTCTTTCACAAACTGATTGTTCATTAATCTCCAGTATATTAAGCTCTAAGTCAGTCAGTTCTTTTACTTAAACTTTGACTTACTTTGTTTTTAATGTCAGGTGGTTATTTGGTTTCAATGTTGTATCCTTATACTGTCATCTTTTATTAGTGTGATTTTGACGTTTGATGCCAAGTTTATCATCATGGGTTTTTTTCCTTTGTTTTGTTTCACAAAGCCTCTTGGGACACTAATTACATTGCAACAATGTAATCACAATAAAGCTTTGCATTATTGGAATCTTATGTATGTCTTTTTAATAAAAAATGTCAAACGATATACTGTACCTGTTGGTCAAGATTTATTCACCTTATTCTGCTCATGATGCCTTGCATGAATTATGGGACCTACTTCCAGTCACTGCATTTTGTTTTGTAGCAAATGCTCAGCATAGTAGTGGAGCAAAATATTTAGGAACATTACCTGTTACTCCTCAAACAAGATATTTTAATCATACTTGTCCCCTCAACGTTTGAGGAGTGCAATGAATAAAGTGATGAGTAAAAAGCTCTAATATCTGTATCATCCCCTGGGAAAAAGTGGGGAATTTCAATAATTCTCAAAATGTGTTTAGTTGTGCAGCAAAACTAAGCATCACTGGAATAATAATAATTAAATAAATAGTGGATTAAAATTTTTAAAAGCTGTGGAAAACCTCCAGTTGTCCATCAGTTTGGTCTTCTCTGCAGTGTTTTGACAACAGCTGTCATAAATTCATCTGATGGCTACTTATTAAAAAATGAACACATACAGAGGTTTTGGAGGTCTCTTCATATGTAGTTTCTTTTTTTTTACCACATTCGTCTTGATTGATTGTTTGTATTTAACAAACTGAAGAGCTAGTCACAGGAACGTCCCTTTCTTTCCCCAATGAACGTACAATACGCTCTTATTTTGAAGTTCAGTTTCTTCCGGTTGCATTTACAGCCACGAACAAAACAAATACCAGAAGACAGCTCAAAAGAGACAGTTTTATAAGTGCAGTGAAAACCGTAGAAGTTTCGCAAAATGAAAATTAATGTTCTTAACGTTCTTGAGGACTACCCACGGAGAAAGGATTATTTACTTCTACTTCAGCTACCATACCGGAAGTTACACCCATGATCAAGAATTGGTATATTTATCATCGACATATAATAGTATAACATATGTATGTAAAAGTATATATAATATATTAGCATTACAATCTATGCCGATTGGTTTTTGTCTTGTCCGGCCAAAGGATGAACTGCACGTGTGCGATTAAATCTTTTACTTTGAAGGGTCCTTTCGGAAGTTGGCCCGTATGAGTTGTGAATTTTACGTTTATCCAAATACCTGCAGATACGGCGAGTCTTTTCGAGCTGGAGCAGCCCACATCTTCATATTACAGCCACACTAGGACAAACGAGGACCGCAGATGATCTGTATACTGCTGGTAGCCGGGCACGGCACGGTTTTAGAGACACAAATTAAGGTAACTATATGTTCCTGAACAACAAGTGGTGCAAAGTTCACATATGTTATTGAGCAACAACTAATGCCTTGCAGAATAATGTTGCAATCTCTTCGGGCTTTTGTTGATGCTTGTTGGATTGTTGTTGCATCTTTGGCTTAGATCCTTAGATTTTTACTTTTTTTCTGTATTAAAAACATGGTAAACATTAACAGAACAATCGTGAAAATAGGATTCATGAAAACACAGCCAGACATTTTAAAATCACATTACTTGAAATTAATTCAAGTGTCAATATTTACATAGTTCAAGTAAACGCTCCTGTGTTTAGCTGCACACAAATACTGATTGAAGCGCACTACGGGTGCCGCGAAAGGACATAACGGAACCGTTTTTAGTGACGTCACAATATTCTGAGCACTAACAGACTGCAAAATCTGTGTTCGCAAATCATCTCATGAACCACTGAGCAGGTTTGAATGAAGTTGTCAGGAAATATTCATTAGCTGGAGCTCCTCAACAGATTAACCTTTGGAGCACATCCAGTTTAGGATGGCCCCCCACAGCCAACTGTCCTTAAAAGCACAGAAATGGCTAAAATTCACTTAATTTTACAGCTATTCTGCTACTCCTGAGACCCAAACTTTTGTTTGCTGTGTATTTTTTCAATGCCATGTCCTTGTATGAGGAGGCCGGTTTACTAAGATCATATGTGTTAGGAATCAGTTTACCAACCAATCAGAACCACACCAATTTTTAGGCCAATATCAGTACGAGTTACAGCCATTTTTGTCTTTCCTTAAGTCAGTTGGTTGTGGCAGCCATCTTGAATCAAGATGACTTAAAAAAGTCAGATACTATATCAGGACTAAAAATGGGAAAATGAGAAAATAAACAAAAAGAACCCCCGACTCCTTTTTTTTTGTTTTTCACACAGAATGATGACACGGGATTATACAACCACCTGACTGGAGTACCGAAGGCCTTGCTCCCTGGGATTGGTGGAAAGAAGATTCTTGACTTTTGGTGGGAAACTGTCAACATGTGAGTTCAGCTGGTCCAAACACAAGCAGGTTTGATGTCTGCTGGTCCTAATTTTTTTATTTTCACTTAAATTTTTTGGCAATCTAACAAATTCTGTGATATTCTGTGACTTTGTGATATTTTAGCTATTAATGTATCATAACGTTTAGCTCATTCAGCAGATGGGAGCTTTGACTTTTGGGTTTTGTAACTTTTTAAGATCTTTAAAATTCCTCAAAAACATTGTTAGCTTTGAAATTTACTTCAGCATACTTGCTCTATTTTAGGCTTTTTATTCTTTTTATCAATTTTTCGGTACTGATCTGCTACTTTTAGCTTTTGGCTAGCCTTTTGCATCTTTTAGCTACTGTTTTGCTACTTTTGCTTTTTTTAGCTTTTAGGCAGTGTTTTACTCTTAGCTAGCCTTTTTGATACTAGCTTTTAGTTAGCTTTTTGTTATTTTTTAATTTTTAACTACTATTTTGCTTGTTTAGGTTTTAGCTAGCCTTTACCTACTTTTTAGTAACATTTTTCTGCTTTTAACTAGCATTTTTCTACCTTTAGCTAGCAGCTACATTTTGCTTCTTTTAGGCTTTAGCTAGTGTTTAGCTTTTTTTTTGCTTTTGGCTCATGATTCACACTATTTTCACAGAAAATGCAATTTGTCTAGTTTTCTCATGCAACTTGCACTTCGTCTCTCCAGGCGACAGATCTTCACTGCGGTGTATCTGGTTACCAATGCAGACAAGTGAGTTGCATTGCTCAGCTGTTGTTGATCTAGATTTATTTTCACCACAACTTGCTTTCAGAGCAGCTTTAAATCTCGTCTGATTAGGTATAAGCACTATGAGCGCTGGGCAACAGCTAATGACTTCCCGGTGGAAAATGTAGTGAATGATGGCAGCACCACGTTAGATGACCAGCTCGGGGCTATAGCTGACCTGGAACTTGTCATACAGAGTCGAAAGCTGCATGATGACGTTGTCGTGGTATGTTTAACTTGTCTGTGGTTAATGAATTTTCAAGATTTGGTAAGTTAAACAACTGCTAAGGGTTACTTCTCTGTATATGCAGATTGCTGGAGACATGCTGTGTGCAGACCAGAATTTTGACATTTCTCAAGTTATTCGCTTTTTCAGGTCAAAGGTAAGATTCTGAAAAGTTTCCACTCGTGTTTGAACGTATTGGACTTTGTTGGCTCAAGTGGCTCTGTTGTGTATAATTTACAGACACTTAGCACCCCTGTCAGTTTAGTTTTTCCTTATTTTCAGGTGTGGCCAGAGCATTTGAAGAAAAATTAACTTTCCAATTTAAAAACATAATTCAAATTTGGATGCATCATAATTTGTAAAGCTGTTGTAATCAAGCTCTTTGTTCATACTGAATTTGACATAGCTGCCACTTTGTCATGTTACTTTAAACTGGAAGCCAAATGGACACAAATGTTGTAGGTGAACCGCTGAGTCCTGTCCCGAAGAGGTGGCTCTCCTGTGTTGAGCCATGCGTCTGTGGAGAGGTTGTTTGGTCTCTCCAATATAAAGGTCTGAACATTCTTCGCTGCACTGAACTGCATACATAACTCCGCTCAGCTTGGGTTTGGGTGTTTTGTCCTTAGGGTGGACCAGCCTCTGTCTGAGAGTCTTGTTGGG
>NC_051431.1:30114557-30213952 GCF_001649575.2 Kryptolebias marmoratus | reverse complement strand
AGTGAGAACAATTTGCAAGCAATCCAGCTTACATCACATCTCAGCTTTAAAAGCTCAACTCCACACTCTCTATTTCTGAATTGAGAAAGCTCCTCGGATGAGAAGTGAAACGTCTTCAGCTACAGAATAGAAGTCCAGTTGTTTTTGGTTTTTAACCTTTTTTGAACTTACCATGGCCTGGATGACTGAGAATCTACACCAGCATTTTCCTCAACCACTTCCACTTCTTCTCCCATGATGGAAATAGGGTTTGATCTGAACCTGTTTCTCTTAAAATGAACAATCATCTCTTTTGTTTCGTTCACATTTAAGATGAGATGGTTGTTTCCGCACCATGACACAAAGCGGTCCACCAGCTCTCTGTACTCAGCTTCTTGTCCATCTCTGATATACCCAACAACTGCAGAGTCATCTGAGTATTTCTGCAGATGACAGGAGTCTGACTTGTGCTGCATGTCTGAAGTGTACAGAGTGAAATTCTTTATAATAATTTCTTTAATTTTCTCTGAGTTGAATTAGAACAGTCACCTTAAAGGGGGTGAATATTTATGCAATTGCTTACTTTACATTAGATTTAAAAAATGGTATTACTATCTAAATATTTGATTTCACTTTGACATTAATGTTTTTTGGGGTTTTTTTTTTACTTATTTTTTGTAAAGAAGGCCAATTTATATTGACCATGATTTATTTATGACAGTAATAAAACCATGAAACACCCATGGGGGTGAATACTTTTTATAGGATTGTACACCTAATGATTAGTTTCTGCAAGTTTATTAAAATTTGTCCAGTGATTCATGAGATATTTTGTTAATACACATTATTATCTGCCTTCACTTTTTGATGGCATATAATAATTCAATTAAATAACTTATCTAAACGTTGCATTTAAGTTCAATTAAAAAATGGGCATAATCTTTTTCTTTTTTTTTTCTTCTTTTAACGTGTTCATTTTGTGTGGCATGTGGTAGTGTTATGTGACCTGTAGTTAACTATTGTTTTGTATGTGTTGCAGCCTGGAGAGCTGATCATCTATTATGAGATGGAGGAAAGTGAAAGAAGGAGCTCCAGGGGGATAGTGGAGGTCTGTCCTGAGACCCACAGGTCAGTCATTTTCTACACTGTGTGGTGTCGTTATAGCACAGATACTCCAATTTGTTCCTGATGTTAAGCTGTACATAAGAATGTGTTGCAGATTTGGTTTCAATATATTTTAGTTTGAAATTAGGATAACTCACTTTTTGGAGAAACCCCAGGAAGGGCTGACTGATTCACGGCTGGCCAGTGTGGTGTTTTACTGCATTCGGAGAGACACGCTATCCTGCATGTTGGACTTCCTCCGTCTGCAGCCTCAAAGCACAAACAGGACCTTTGGACAGTTTTGGGTTCGTAGCTAATCTTCATACACGCAGCGTCACACTTCTTGTTTTCTCTGAACAGACATTTACCTTCAGCTCCTGTGTCACCATGCAACACCTAATTCTTGCTTACTGCCGAAGGCGAAAGAGTGATAGTGTTTTTGCTCTTGTCTGTGTGTGTGTGTGTTTGTTTGTCTGTAGCATTAGCAGTATAGCTCATGAATTAGTTGACAGATTTTAATGAATCTTTCAAGAAGCAAGCATTAGATATACATCTATAGCTCATTAACTTGTGGAGTCAGCCCCATTCTAGATAACCACTTCAACTAAGCAACCTTAAGAAACTCATAAATGGCTGTAACTCATTCAGTTTTACATATATTGAGCTAAATTGTAGCTTGGTAGTGCTTGAGCATCATCCCCAACACATACTTTGTACATTACACATTGCACAATATTTTTTGCATATTTTTACATTTTGACATTACTAGGTCAATGATCGATTTTCGAGTCATATCATCAAACCTGCAGCTCTATGTTTTGAACACTCGGGTTAAGAGTGCTGTCAACTTATCACCACCTGGTTGTGAGTTAAATCTGGTGGATTGCAGGACAAACACAGCAAACTATAACAAATTGTGAGGGTGAGGTGGGAATGTTTGGCTGAGCCCCCAGCTTGGGGGGCATGGAGAAGGAATTTTGGTTGGCCCCAAGGAGGTTCTGGCAAACCCTTTGATGCCTCAGAAATGGAAAGTGGGCCCCATCACAGGCTGTGCTTGGTTTGGGTGGTGAACTGCTGACCTGGACTGAAGATATTATCAGAAGGTGGAACGAACACTTTGAGGATTTCCTCAATCCTGTCACCTTTGAGAAGGCAGAGGCTGAGTACTTTATCATGTCCATTATCATGGCAGAGGTTGATGAAGTAGTCAAAAATCTCCTTCGCGGCAGGGTGCCAAGGGTGGGCAAGATTACCCCAAAGATGCTAAAGGCTCTGGACATTATGGGGCTGTCATGATTGACACACCCCTTCAATATTGCATGGAGGAATAGGACACCACCTTCTCCGCTTCCCCAGGAAAGATTTATTATAGTGTTGGAAGGGAGGCTCCAACTGGTTGTAGAACCTCAGATTCAGGAGGAGCAGTCTGGGTTTTTTCCTGGTCATGGAACAGATCTTTACCCTTGCAGAGTTGTTTAAAGTTGAACTGAAAAGTGTTTTGCAGCCAGCAACAGTTGAAAGAAAATCATTAAATATGCTTATAGTAAAATTTTTAAAAAATCATATATATTTTTTTTTTTTTCAACAGTTTTTCATTAATTTAAAAAGTATGATCCAGTTGTTCTTTCATGCCTTTGTTGTGTCTTCTTCAGGAGTGGCTCATCAATGAGAAGCAACTAGATGTATTTGGGATGAAGCTTCCTACTGGCTTCCAGCTCATTGGACAAGTGGTTTGTATTCTTGCCTTTGTTGAAACGTTACCTTCTGTAGAAGGTTGTGTAGAAACAACGAGGCCCTATGTAAGTTTACAGTGAAACAAAAGGATTTAAACTTTTGAACCTCTTGAACCACCTTTTTAGTTTTTTTAGAAACTTTGTTAGTTGGCAGTGAAAATTAGTATTTTAACACTAGGTGCAACTTAGGATTTTGTTCATCTGTCTTGTTTCCAAAATGTCTGAAAATATTTGCAAGGGTTCTTAATTTACTCACATGATGACATGCCGTGTGGATTTCAAATATGTTCAGAAAATTTGCACACCAAACTTTCTATCAAAACAATTCTCGTGAGCGTCTCGATCTCTTTTTCTATTTAGTTTGAATAATTCTTGAGCACCCGAGCTGCAGTTTTTGTGAATCACCACCGGTTTAATTTTTGAAACTTGGCACTGCATTGTCTGCCCTTCCAAAATAAATGTGCATTGAAGTGTTCATGAAAGAAACTCATCTGCAGTGCAGAACTTCCCTTTACTTTTAATTTTATCAATGGCAAAACTTTCATGCCAGCAAGGTTGTTATACACAAAAGAAATTAGCCCTCTACAAGTTGGATCCAAATTAAGAAATGCATCAAATGTGTTTGCTCTTGATGCTATGGAAAAATTTAGTAGCTAAGATTGGAGAAAGTGCCTAATTTGTACATATCTAAAAAAAATCTGTATGTGGGAGATCAAATTGTTTAGAATGTTTGGCAAATGATCCATAGCAATTATCAGTAAAAAGGTAATTAAAGCATACAATGCCCTTCCTGTTCCAATCTTGAAAAAAGGGTCAGAGATGGTTGGAAAAGATGATTCAATAGAATAGTGTTTGAAAAGGAGAAATTCTTTTCAAACACTCTTGTTAAGGTTCAGTACTGTTCCATGTTTTTTTTTTTCCATTTGTGGATTGCCCTGGAGATGGGACTGTACCTCCCTGAGTGCAAGGTTATGCCACACTACTGGAGACGGGTGCAGCAGGGCTAGACCTGATGAAGAAAACCGAAACAGCCGTCCTTCATCGCAGACGTCTTCCTCGTCTCTGTTCTGCCATTTCCTCCTCCGAGGAATGCCAGTTTTTTTTTTGTATCTGTTGGGTTTCAAAGGCACAAAGTTCCTCTTTTTTATATCCACTGCCACACCTGTAGATTTTTTACTCTACAGATACGGCATTAATCATGCCTTGGTGTGGCTGGTTGAAACAAAATGTGCTTTCTAAAAATGACAAGGCTGTGTTTAACAACTGAGTAACCAAATAATGTGGGTAATTACAGTTAATCTATGATTTAACAAAGGGGGCATTTACTTTTTCACATAGGCCAGGTTGGTTTGAATAGCTTTTTCATCAGTTGAAAACTGCATTTTGTAATTACACAGCTTATCTTTGTCTTGACATTACCATGAATTTGATGATCCAAAGCAATTAAGTGTGACAACAAAGCAAAAAATGTAAGAAATCTATAAGGAGGCTAATACTTTTCACAGCTCCGTATCTGAATCTAAACAGTCAAAAAAGATTGAGGTATGAAGATCGGTGTTGACAGAAACAGATGTAGAAGACTTTTGAAAACTTTCGAAGCAACATGAAAGGTTACAACTAATATCAATATTTCTGTCCTCATTGGTGGATTTTATAAATAATTTTAATTTATTGTGTTTTAATCTACTACCATGTTAGGGGCTGTCGGACTACACAAAGTGGCTCAGTCATTACTCCACCAAGAAGCAAGATAACCCAGATGAACCAATTATATGTCGTTCATATGCCAGGTAAGAAAGCACTGAGTATAAGGTAGCCTGTAGCTCAGGTAAGCTGTTGGTCAGTAAGAATAACTCCTCTTTGGTTTATTTTACAACTCTTTATTCCGCCATGTGCAGCTCCTCGCTCCCACACCAAAAACAAAAGCTACAGACAACACAGTGCCCCCTTGTGGACTGGCATGCAATATAAACAAAAGAACAGTAACAATCTCCCTCTCTTCTTTAAAAAAAACAAGTACAATAAACAAAAATTACTCATTGCAAAACACAAGTCTTTAGGCATTTTGTTAGAACAGTTTCAAAGAGATGGGAGCATGACATAACTCATGAATAAATTTATTGAGCAGTCCAACGCCTTTCATAAACAGCCTTAAGTAGCAAGGTTGTGGATTCTCCCTTCTTAGTTAAACAGTCTTCGAGTTGATCTTTTGTTTTCGACCACAACACCTAATGAACCTTCTTAGTTTGAATCAGCTCTTTGATTGAGCTGATTTCCAGGCGTAGCCTTTTCTCTGCAACAAACTTAGTTGACTTAAGTGCATCAGCAAGAGAGAAATGATCAGTGACACAGATTATTGGTAGAGGATAAACAGTGTTTCCATCATTGAGTTCAGAAAACAGTGTGGAAAGAAAAATGGTATTGTCAATCCCCTCAGACATAGCTAGTGTTTCACCCACAAATGTGCTTCTGACAATTCTCTTAATTCTTTTTGACTGCCATGAAATGGGAGAGAACTGCCCGTTGTTACCCATTAGAACAATGAGGTGCCCACCTTGAGTACCTCCATCTGAAAGATTTCCAAAAGATGCATCAGTGAATGTAACCAACTTTAAGTTGCTGTTTTTTTCCAAGATGTTGAAAATTCAGCTTAACTAACTTGGCTTTGAGTTTACACACCACTCTGTTTGCTTCATTGATGGTCTGTACTGTAGCCTGTTTTAGACTAGATGCCAAACTACTTGCATCGAACATGACATCAGGCCTGCTCTGTCTCGCCACCCAGAGAAGTTGGCCTATCTTTGACCTGAGCTGCTCTCTCTCCTCTTCAGTGAGAGGTGATGCTGACTCTGCTGCCCGTGAGGGTGAGAGGTGTATGGGCTGCAGGTGTTAAATATATGCCCCCTAGTATATTTGTACCTTCTTACCCCCATTAACAAGATCCACACCCACATAGGAAAAGCTACTGTGAGCTTCACGACCGACATTCAGTTTTGACCTGAGGTGAGGTATGACTGACTCTGAAAACGTGTGACCAACTTCATATAATATCATCAACAAGCAAGTACACATTGTTGCACTCATCAAGCCAGTAGAAAACTGCGGGGTCAACCTTAGACATGATACCTCCTGCTTCAGTCATAATGTTTTTTACCTTGTTATACCAATACAGTGAGGCATCAGCTAAACCATACACACATTTTTTTATCTACCAAAGCATGCCTGTACTATTGGCCTCTAGAGGAGGTTTGATGAAAATGTCCCTGGACAGTTCCATTCCTTGTAAGAAGGCAGATTTAATATCCACTGAGTGAAGTTTCCGTTGTCTTTGACATATTACTGCCACTATGAGTCTCAGTGACTCAGAGGCAAAGGTTGGTGAATCCTTTTGTAGATCAGAAACTTGTAGCTCCTCAAATCCTCGTGCAACAAGCCTTGCTTTTGGTATTAAACCATTGTCAGTCTCTTTCAGAGTGCACACCCAATGAGTGGAGACACACTTTTGTCCTTTGTCCTCAATTTCTTCAAACACTTGGTTCTGTCTCCAGCTTTTTATTTTATTTTCCTTTGCTTCATCAACTGACACATCCTTATTCACAAAAACATTCTCGTCTGTACCGGAATTGGGAGCATCTGTCTGTACACGAAGATCCTCCAACTGTGACAGATCAGCAGATTCACTTTTGCCAGCCACTTCTGCAGGCTCAAGCAGCTCATAAGTTATACCAGTTCTTGTATTTCCCAGTTGCTTTACCGGCACGCCCCAACACTTTTGCTTTTTGTGAGACACCCTCTGCATTTCTGAATGTTAGAATTTCACCTGTCTTTATGTTGATGTTTCCAGTGTGCTGTCTCTCTACCTCTGCGTTTTCAGGAAAAGACAAAGGATCATTCTCAGGATTTACTGCATTAATGTCTCCTGCCTCCTCTTCATTGATGTCCACTGCAAGTTGTCCTTGTTTGTGCTCCTCATTGCAGGAGATCTGAGGTTCTTTATGCTCATGAGTAACTTTTCTTAAATTGAGTTGATGCACCCTGACACAGGTGCCTTCTTGTCTGACAAAAACAACTGCACCATCTTGACCAATGACCACTCCTGGTCCCTTCCATTCTGGACAGTTCACTTGTTTGTAAAAGAGTTTGTCTCCAGTTTTGTATCGCTCGTCTGTGGGCCGCAGTTGTTTCTTTAGTGCCCTGCGTATTCTTTCTGAAGATTCTGCTTCTGTAAAAGCTTTTCTTGCAGCATGCAGGGCTGAAATGTGCTTTGCAACCCATTCACTCCTGGTGGTGCCCTCTAGAGCCGGGGCTTTGTCTATTAACACAGAGGGCAAGTTGGGATTCTGCCCAAACACCAGCTGATGTGGGCTGTATCCATGGACACTTTGCATACAGTTCTTTGCCATCAGGGCCCAGTCCATGGCAGTGCTCCAGTCACATCCAGTACTTGTTTTGACTTTCATTAAGATTTCAGTCAGAGTTTGATTATGCCGCTCTAACAGTCCATTGCTCCAGGGGCTGTAAGCAGGTGTTGTCTTAACTTCGATATTAAAATTCTCAGCCATGTCTCTTACTTCCTCGTTATTAAACTCGCCACCATTGTCACTAAATAACTTTTGTGGTGGGCCGTGCACACTGATCCAATCATGGATAAAATGTTTGACTATCTCAGAAGATCTCTTGGTAGTCAAGACACTACCAGCACTAAAGCGGGTGAACTGGTCAATAATGTGTAGATACCACACCCCAGGTTCAAGTTCATGAAGATCAACAGCCACTTTCTTTATATGTGGACGCCAGTGGTAAGCCGACAGCAGGTCTTGGTTTGGCCTTACAATATTTCTGACACACTTCACACAGGTTCACGACCTTTTGCAGCAGACTGTTGCATTCTGTGTCCTTGTTGCCAGAATTACTCAAAAGCCTTTGTATTTTGTCGGCAGAGGCATGCCCAAACTGTTTATGTAGTTTCTCCAAAACTTTCATCTTTTCACTTGTGGTTATCTTGGCTGTCGTAGTCAGTATTTCTTCCTCAGTGGTAGCTAATATCTGATCAGAGTGAGTAAGATTTTTATTCTCACTGTCCACAATGTTCACGTAGTAATGTCCAGAGCTAGTAAAGTCTAGTTTCACAGGCTGGTCGAACATCACTGCACTGTCCCTTTCCATGTCCAAAACAGTACCTGCCCGTTTTAATGATGTTTTACTCAGAAGCAGTGGAATATTGGCCGGTACCACTTCAGTTTCTATATTACACTTTGTGTTACCAATCTTAGCAGGTATCTTTAACCTTTTGATGGAGTAGACTACTTTTCCATCTCCAAACTTGAAGGGTCTGTGACTTTGTGTTTCTGTCTCTTTTATTGTCTTCACACTTGTCTTTTGTAACACAGTACTATAGTTGTCCAGCCACTCTTGTCCACAGACTGTTCTAGTGCAAGCAGTATCTATTATTGCTGAGCCAAAACATTCTGTCATGAATGTTTCTGCATCTGTCGGTGATTCTTTGGTGTAAAGAGTAATATTACACTCTTCCACATCTGTTGCATCTTCTGTAATTTTAACACTCTCGGTTTTATGCAGAGAATCTTTGACCCAGTGAAAAGTACTTTGGCATACTGCACATTTTGATCGTTGTCCGTACTTATCCAACTGGTTTGTACCGGGCTGTGAAGTGTTTAGCTGTGTAGTTTTCTGTCGAGTACTTTGCAAACACGGACTCCTGGTTAATACTTTCTGCTGCTGCCCCCTTTTTTTCGCCAGATATTATCTTCAAAGCGGACTTCATTGAAGCAAATGTTACATCTAAGCATGCCGTTAGAGCCCTTGTGGACTGGCATGCAATATAAACAAAAGAACATTAACATAAGCCTTTTTCTTTTTTATCTTAAGTGTAATAATCCATGTTGATGCACTATTTTGCATATTTTTTTATGACCCACAGGGTTGGATTAATAGGAAATCCTTCAGATGGCTTCAATGGGAAAACCATTGCTATGAGCATCTCTAACTTCTGGGCTGAAGTTACTCTTATCGAGAGCCAGACTTTGGTAACACAGTTGTGTCTGCACACACATCACCTATGTCACTGTCATGTGGGACATCTTGTCCTAAAATTAGCAATTTCTGTGGGGTTTTTTTTAGATTTTAGTCCCTCATCCACTGAATGACCCTACAGAATTTGGCAGTCTGCAGGATCTGTTCTGTATCAGCAGGCAAGAGGGGTGAGTAATGAGCTAAATTACAGAACAGGTATTGCTCATACTCAGGATTTTCACACCTTTGTATATGTTACATGTTGCAGGTATCTGGGAGGTCTTCGTCTTCTGCAAGCTACATGTAAAAAGTTCTACCAGTTCTGCTCCAAAAGAGGGTGAGGTTAGAAAAATTGACCATAGTAGCTTTGAGTCATTTTTCATCAAAGACTTCTGCTTTACAGAAGCTGGAATTTTATAAAAAAAAAAACAATTTAACATGTTTGTATGTCTTGCTGTTTTTTTAGTCTTTGATAGCTATAATATATCAATACATTTTTATTAAATCATTTGACAAGTTACCACATTTTACGGGTAACTTGCATTATCACCCTCTCCCATAGGCAAAAAGGGCAATAACAAGGTTGATGTGTGTGTTTGTTTGTCTGTAGTCTTAGCAAAATATCTCATAAACCACTGAACAGATTTTAGTCAAACTCAGAGAGTAATCAGTGGCTGTACATCTACAACTGATTAACTTTCGGAGTCAATCCAATTCAATATGGCCACCAGTTTTACAGACACTGAGGTAAAATTTGGTGTGGTAGTAGCTGAGAGTCAAACCAGCCACTAGGGAGCTTAAGCCAGTGTATCTCTTGTTCCGGTCCCAAGCCTGGATAAATAGTGAGGGTTGTGTCAGGAAGGGCATCTGACATAAAACCCTTTTTTGCCAAAACTAAAAGGCGAGTTCATCCAAGCGACACCATACCGGTGTCGTAGAAGGTCTGATGTTGAATGTTGTCAGTGGTTATGCTTCACAGGTTGGATGTGATGTAGAAGAGAAAGAGAAATTCTGGAAGGATCTTGATGAAGTGACAGAGTATTCCCAGGGAGGAGACAGTGGTGATCAGAGCAGATCTGAATAGACATGTTGGTGAAAGAAACAGAGGACATGAGGAGGTGATAGAAAGGTTTGGTGTCAAGGAAGGACAGATGGTGGTGGATTTTGCCAAGAGGATGGAAATAGCTGTAATCAACAACTATTTCCAAAAGAGGGAGGAACACAGTTTGACCTATAAGAGTGGAGGCAGGAGTACACAGGTAGACTACATTCTGTGTAGAAGAGGTAACCTGAGGGAGATTGTGGACTGTAAGGTTGTGAAAGGGGAGAGTGTGGTCAGTCAGCATTGAATCGTGGTGTGTAGAATGAGTGTTATAGTGAAAAAGAGGAAAAGTAGAGAAGAGGACCAAATGGTGGAATTTGAGGAAGGAAGAATGTTGTGAGGAGTTGAGAAATAAGCTGTTAAAGGCTTTAGGTGGTAAGAAAGTATTGTGTGCCAAGTATTTTGTGATTGGTCAAAAGTTGTTGTGGGTGTGTTCATGCAGAAAAGCCAGTTTAGCTTTATTGGAGTCATTTTGCTTCTACTGCTCCGTTTAGAAGCAGCTGGCCGAGGCTGCTAGAAAATACTGCCATCTTTACAACTGTTCCAGCAAAACTTATAAACCTATGAAATTAGAAAGACTGCAGAGACACAGGTGCCTCTTGGTGGCTGTGACTGTCTCAGTCTGTTTAACAAACTCATCTGGTCACGGTAAGGGAAGCAAAGTTTTGTACAAGGACAGGAAAGTTGAGAAGCTGGTAGAAAATAAACCTGTTTTAATGCTGTAGGAGGAGGGAGGAGCTTCCCGGAAGATCTGATCTGAGTGTCTCGTGGACAGTAAGAGGTGTGTGCGAAAACAAACAGCTATCAACCACGTGTCCATGAACCAACTTTTTGACTTCTTTTAGAGCTGGAGCCTTTAGACAAGAGGTGACTATTTCTGAGCAGCAGTGTGATTTTATGCCAAGAAAGAGCACCACAGATGCCATCTTTGCTTTGAGGATGTTGATGGAGTATAGAGAGGGTCAGAAAGAACTTCATTGTGTTTTTGTGGATTTAGAAAAAGCATATGACAGGGTGCTGAGGAAAGAGCTGTGGTGTTGTGTGAGGAAATCTGGAGTGGCAGAGAAGTATGTTAGACTGGTACAGGACATGTATGAGGACAGCAGGACAGTGGTGAGGTGTCCTGTAGGAGTGACAGATAGCTTCAGTGTGGAGGTGAGAGTGCATCAAGGATCAGCTCTGAGCCCCTTCTTGTTTGGTCTGGTGATGGACAGACTAACACATGAGGTCAGACAGGAACTATGATGGACTATGATGTTTGCAGATGACATTGTGATCTGTGGTGAGAACCTGGAGAAGTGGAGGTATGAACTTGAAAGATGAGGGATGAAAGTCAGTCGTAGAAAGACAGAGTACATGTGTGTGAATGAGAGGGAGGCAGGTGGAACATTGAGGCTTCAAGGTCAGAGGTCACAAAGGTGCAGGACTTTAAGTACTTAGGGTTGACTGTCCAAGAAAACAGGGAGTGAGGTAAAGAGGTGAAGAAGAGAGTCCAGGCAGGATGGAGTGGATGGAGATAAGTTTCAGGAGTGATTTGTGACAAAAGGGTGGCAGCAAAAGTCAAAGGAAAGGCTTACAAGACAACACAGGTTGAAGGACTGGGAGATAAAGTTAGAGAGGCCAGACTGAGATGGTTTGGACATGTGCAGAGGAGGGACAGAGGGTATATTGGTAGAAGGATGTTAGAGATGCAGTTGCCAGGAAAAAGACAAAGAGGAGATATATGGATGTTGTTGGACATAGAGTTAATTGGAGTGAGGACAGATGACACAGAAGACAGAGTTAGATTGAGGAGGATGGATGGATGGATTCACTGTGGCGACCCCTGAAAAGGAAACAGCCGAAAGAAGAAGAAAAAGAAGCAGAAGTAGCTGAGAGAATATGAACACAGTATTGCCATCTTTATCAAACTCTTGGCTGATAAATTGAGTAAAACATTTTTTTTAACTATGCTTCACTAAATTGTGAACATTCATGAGGGAGTTTCCAAAATGTCTGGAAACACACATGGGGGTTCTTGGTCTCCTCAAGAGTCACAGAGCTGCACATCTGTGTTGCATAGGCTTTGCAACTTGTTTAAACATTTGCTAAACATACTCAGAGTTGTTGAATTACTGACTTCAAGTGCATCTCTTTCACAGAAACCTTACATTTGTTATATGGTAGTTATTTTATTTCACTTAGTTGCTAAATCTTGTCAGTGAGTGTCAGTGAACTCTTCAGAGTTCTGTCCAAATATGAGTGGTTTAAATAAACAGACAAGATGTAAATTGAATCACTGCAATATTTTGGAAAGATGGCTCAGATTACAGAAGGTTTTCTTTCAGTAGCAGCTCCTGAACCCCATACCTGCAAATAAGTAAAAAAAATTAGTTTGAATCACCAAAAAACATTTTAAATTCTATTTAAAATTGTCTAAATAGTTGAAAACTGCTCAGAACAAAACAATACACAGCAAAGTAATTAATTTACATCTTTGTTATGGGGAACTACTTTGTGGGGCAAATTATTATTATTTTATTTTATTTTTTGGTGTATCTGTGTCCCCTGCCTTCATGGACCGACTGTGTCTGTGTTAGTTATCATCTGGTTTTCACTCTAATGATCTTTTTGCTTTTTTCTTTAATGTGCTTGAGCTTCACATCCCTGAAGCTCATATATGCTGTAAACTTGTTTTTGCAGCATTGCTTTGACGAAGCAGAACTTCACTCTGAAGTATGACACCAACATTCCTCGGCAAGTGGTGAGAATCCATTCAAATGTTAAATAAAAGTTTAAATGGTATCATTTTAAAACATGTTTTAAAACTTTATGCAAACATCTGTCTATAATCTTAGGGCCTTGCTGGAAGCAGGTAAATACAGTAGCTCTTTCATTTTTTTCTGTATGATGATACTTAAAGACAGATTTTCACATTTTGACTTGTTTATCTCTCCACAGTGCCATTATTTCAGCTACTCTGAAGTGCCTTATGAAATTCTATAAGATCACAGACAATGTAAGGATGTTTGATTTGTATTATCAAAGCATCAGAGTCTAGCTTTTTTCATTCTCTCATTAGTACCACTGTGACTTTGCTTCTTTTTTTTTAAATGCTTTAAAGGATCTCCCTAAACCAATCCGAGCCAACTTCATCCTCAGTGTGGAGACTGATGAGCTGTTCATCACTGCTGGCCTACAGGACAGAGTTGTGCAGGTAAGAAAAATATTCAGCACTTCATCAGCTGTGAGCTTCACTTTAGCAGCCATGTACAAAAACTCAGACCGACACTAACAAAGATTAAGACTTAAGACTAGGATCAAACTTTAAAAATAATGTGCAGTCTCATGCAATCACACTCAGAGTGTGTTGTGAGTGACTCTCAGCTATTACCACAACAAATCTATGCTCAATATCTGTAAAATAACTGTTATTGCCAGTTTGGCTTTTGTTGATTAGCCGTGGTGGCCATCTTGAATTGAATTGACTCCTAAAGTTAAGTGTTAGGATTTTAGTGAAACATGCAGAAAGTAATCATTGAATGTACCTCTAACAGACTGACACAGACAATACCATAATTGTCTGCCTTGGCCTTCCGATGGCAGGTGATAAACATGTGTCTCTTTGTCTTTGAAGGTTTATGAAGGCCTGGTGTACATGGATTTCAGCAAGAAGCTTATGGATGAGCAAGGCTACGGTACTGGTGTGAATAGATGGTGAAACAGATTATGCAAATACCTCACTGTGCAAAAAAAACCATGCTTTCACGCACTAAAAGTAAAGATTGTTTAAATCATTTACTGTTAACAAGTGAAAAAAAATTAGTTAGACCATCATACTTTTTTGTCCACATATCACAGATTTTAAATTTCCAAATTTATATATTTTTTACTTTTTGGATAGCTTTTTATAGCTCTTCTGTAAATTTGAGGTGTGTTAGAGTTGTGTGTGTGCGTTATGTTCTCAGGAAACTATGTGTCTATGGACATGAGTAATCTTCCTCCCTTCTGGCTGGCCTACCTCAGGGATCCCAGTGACTCTGGACGCATCCACAGCAACATCCGACAGCGCTGGCTCAGTGGTATGCCTTATAGTCAACAATGTGTGCACTTTTTCAAATGAATTGATAAAATTAGTTACATCAAAAAAGATGGGACAGGGGCAATAAACCGCTGTAAAAGTAAGTGGTAAGAATTGGGCAATCATTTGTTTAATACACATTCCCCTCCAACAACTCCAGCAGCTGGTCTCCTCATTTCCTGCTGTTAACAGAAGATACTTGACAGTGGTAAACATGGTCCTGTCCAACTTTTTGAGATGTGTCGCTGCCATCAAACTCAAAATTACCATATTTTTCTATTTCCACTGTGAATAAAATAAGATTTAGCTAATTATTGGATTCTGGTTTAGTTTACATTTTACACAACACAACTTTGTTGGTATTGGCGTTGTAAACAAATCTGATAAATTTGTTAAACTAATTTTGGAATTATTTTAAATGTCTTTTCCTAGGGGAACAGATGGTCATTGAAGCCATGAGGTCTTTTGCTGAGCTAACAGACCAGGCGAGGTTAGTATTATTCAGAGTGTAATACATAAGAAAATCTGACCACTGTGAGTCTCATTGTGAGTCACATCCAAAGACTGTATTTGCTGTAGCTGTGCTTATAAACATGTGTTAGTGTTGTTTTTTTTTTCATGGTGTTATTTTAGTTAGACATCAGTGGTTTTAGACAGCTACATTACATAGCTCTGATTAAAAACATTTCTTTCCTCAGAAAGGCTATCCAAGACAGAGACTGGACTCATCTGGCACAACTGATGGACCAGAACTTTGAGCTGCGAAGGTAAATAAAAAATGTAGAAGTATGAGTATGAGACAGCATGTAAATCAACATTTATCAATGTATTTTTTTAACTCAACCCTTTAAAATTGCAATTGACAGAAAATAGCAATTAGCATGATGAAAAAAGGCAAAAATAAAATAAATAGGGCTCCAGACTGTTGCAACAGCGCAAAATTTAGATGCACCCAGACTTTTCATCACAATATTACATTTTTAAAGGTGACAGTTTTGTCATTTTCCGTATTCACTATTTTGCCTCCCTTCTCACGCATATGTATTTGAGTAAAATCCCATTCTTAATTCATAGGGTTTAATATGGATTAATATGGATATGTTGGCCCACCCTTTGCAGCGATAACAACTTCAGCTCTTCTGGGAAGACTTTCCACAGGTTTAGAAGTGTTTATGGGAAATTTTGACCATTCTTCCAGAAGCACATTTGTGATGTCCAACACTGATATTAGACAGGAAAGGCCTGGCTCACAGTCTCCGCCCTAATTCATCCCAAAGGTGTTCTCTCGGGTTGAGGTCAGGACTCTGTGCAGGCCAGTCAAGTTCTTCCACACTGGTGTGCAGTCATGTTGAAACAAGAAGGGGCCAACCCAAACTGTTCCCACAAAGTTGGGAACATGAAATTGTTCAAAATGTCTTGGTATGCTGAAGCATTAAGAGTTCCTTTCACTGGAATTAAGACACAGAGCCCAACTCCTGAAAGACAACACCACACCATAATCTCCCCTCCACCAAACTTTACACTTGGCACAGTGCAGTCAGACATGTAACGTTCTCCTGGCAGGAGCCAAACCCAGATTCGTTCATCGAATTTCCAGACGTAATAGCATGATCCTATGCCTGGCAGTCACTCCAGAGAATACGTCTCCACTGCTCTAGAGTCCAGTGGCAGCGTGCTTTACACCCCTGCATCTGACACTTTGCATTGCACCTAGTGTAAGGCTTGGATACAGCTGCTTGGCCATGGAAACCCATTCCATGAAGCTCTCCATGCTGTTCTTGAGCTAATCTGAAGGCCCCATGAAGTTTGGAGATCTGAAGCTTTTGAGTCTGCAGACCGTTGTTGACCTTTATGCACTATGAGCTTCAACATCCACTGAGCCCGCTCTGTGGTTTTGTGTGTCCCACCACTTTTTGGCCAAGTTGCTGACATTCCTAATTGCTTCCGCTTTGTTATAATACCACTAACACCTAACTGTGGAATATTTAGTAGGGAGGAAATTTCATGACTGGACTTATTGCACAGGTGACATCCAATCACAGTTCCACGCTGGAATTCACTGAGCTCCTGAGAGCGACACTTTCTTTCACAAATGTTTGTAGAAGCAGTCTGCATGCTTAGGTGTTTTTTTTTTTTTATACGTGTGGCCATGGAAGTGATTGGAACACCTGAATTCAAGGATTTTGGCAATATAGTGTAGATGGACAGTCATGTAAATGATTTTGACATTAATAAAGGTGAAGGTAAATATTTGTCTTTATTTTAACGGTAGAATAAAAAGAAAATTGCATAAACCTTAATTATTTTTTAACAGGCTGCATAGATAGAATTTTAGAAAGTGTTGATGTTTAAAATGTCTGACACACAAAAATTTTCCAAAAACACAAATGACACAAAAATATTTGCTATTCCTATATACGTCAGTGCCCCCAGCTATTTCACGAGCGATCTTGTCAATTGCTACATTTCTCACTCACATTTAAGTTGTATTGTTCCACTGTTAAAAGTGTCTGTTACTATATGCCTGATTTTAATCCAATTTAAAATATAGGATTACTAAAATGGTTTAACTTCTACATCCTTTAATTTTAGATCAAGTTGAAGGCTATTTTTATTATAGTTTTATAGTCACTGTCGTTTGATGCTATGTGTAAATCCACACTCAAACAGTTATGTTAACTAACCCACAGGTCTGTCTACACTGATGACTGCCTGGGTTCTGGGAATCTTAAGATGGCACAGCTAGCAAAGCAGGTTGGTCCTCACTATCATCTCTGAGCTTTTTTAAAATCAATGTTTGCTCCACATCGGTCCACAACCTGCTAGGAGGACTGTTGTTTGTGCTTTTGCCCCAACATAAATTCAGATTACCTGGCCTTCTTGGAATCTCTGGATGATGTTCTAGATCAGGGGTGGGCATTCCTGGTCCTTGAGGGCCACTGTCCTGCATGTTTTACTTGTTTCCCTGCTCCAACACACCTGATTCAGAGGTTAAATCACCTCTTCATGTTCTGCAGAAGCCTGTTAATCACCCATTGATTCGAATCAGGTGTGTTGGAGCAGAGAAACAAGTAAAACATACAAGATGGCGGCCCTCGAGGACCAGGATTGCCCACCCCTGTTCTAGATTATGGTTCTTCTGGGTGACTTCAGTGGCCTTGTGGGCAATGTCAGTGATTGGGAGAAAGACGTCCCTGAACTGAACTTGAGTGGTGTTCTGTTATTGGATGTCTGTGCAAGCCATGAGCTGTCCATAACAAACACCATGTTCGAGCATAGGGTGGTCCATAAGTGTACTTGGTCCCAGGCCAACTTAGGGCAAAGGTCAGTGATTGATTTTGTAATCATATCTTCTGACTTGCAGCGTCATATCTTGTACTCTGGTAAAAAGGACAGAGCTGTCAACTGATCACCACCTGATGGTGTGCTGGATCCAGTGGTAGGAGAAGCTCCCTGACAAACCTGGTAAATACAAACAAGTTTTGAGGGTGCACTGGAAACATCTTGCAAAGCCCCTGGTTCAAGAGATTCTCAACTCACATCTCTGTAAGACTTTTTCCTCATCCCGGTGGAGGTCAAGACATGATGAGCCATGCTCAGAGCTTCTATTGCAGATGTAGCTTGTAAAGCTGTGGTCTGAAGGTTATTGGTGCCTGTCACAGTGGTACCCGAAGAATCTGCTGGTGGACACCAGTGATGGTAGAGGCTGTCAAGCTAAAGAAGGAGGTCTATAGGGCTTTTCCGTCCTGGAGGTCTCCTGAAGGAGCTGACAGGTACAGAGTGGCCTGAAGGACTGCAGCTTCTGTGATTGTGGATGCAAATACTCTGGCATTGGAGGAATTCGGAGAGGGCATGCTGTAGAACTTTCAAATGGCTTTGAGGAGGTTTTGGCAAACCATTTGGTGACTCAGAAAAGGAAAGCAACCCCATCCTAGGCTGTGCTTGGTGGGGAACTTCTGACCTGGACTGGAGACATTATGGAAGGAGTACTTTGAGGATCTCCTTTATCTCCTTTATCCAGCTACCATGTGCACATTTGAGGAGGCAGAGCCTGAAGACTCAGGAAGACAAGTTCATTGTTACAGCAAAGGTCACCGTGTAAGTTATTATTTTTTGTCCTGTCATGGCATTTCAGGCATACCATATAATTAAGATGGCTGCCTACGTGTGCCAGAACCGATTTGCTCTACAAAAAGAAAATCTCAAAATGAAATCCTAATTGCATGATTTACTTGACTGAATCAAGACTGAATCTAGCATCAGAATAGAGAGGCCACATTGTTGTAATAGTAACCTGTTTGTACAACCTTCAACCATCAGGACTGTTTGTGAATCGGTGCGTGAAGGTGTGTGTATGTGTGGGTGGTTGGAGGATGAGTATGCCACTTGGAGATGCACAGTTAAGAGCACCATGAAGAGTAGAAGGCCCACCATCTACATCAGCCAAGAACAGAAAGGACGGGAGGGGATCCAGCTCCAGTAGGCCGTAGCAGCCCTAGGCCCTGGCCATTGTGTTTGTGTGAAATGTTGCAATGAGTGCAGCTGTGTAAGTCTAAGATGCATTAAAATTGGGATTGTAAGTTAAAAAGCTCACTGGTGACAGGGCACCTGGGCTGGACAAGATGTCCCCTGAGATGCTGAAGACTTGATATTGTGAGGCTGTCATGGTTGACACGTCTCTTCAATGTTGCATGGAGGACCAGGACAACACTTGCAGAATGGCAGACTAGATTAATAGTTCCATTTTTAAAAAAAGGCAGACTGGAGAGTGTTTTTCCACTATTGGGGGTTCGCACTTCTTAGCCTCCCTGGGAAAATTTACACCAGGGTGTTGGAGGAGATACTCTGGCCAATTATTGAACCTCGGATACAGGAGAGTGGCTTTCATCCTAGTTGTGGACAAGTGGACCAGATCTTCACGCTAAGGGGGTCATGTGAGTTTAATTCTCCAGTCTACATATGTTCTGACTGTGTTTCCTGAGGCATTCTGTGGGGCGTGCTGTGGGAGTGTGGCGTGCCAGGGTTGCTTTTAAGGGCTATCTGGTCCCTGTATAACCAAAGCATGAGCTGTGTCTCCACAAAGTGGAGATTATTCTGTGTGTGAGCTGTCCCTTTTGTCTTATCCTGTTTGTTTTGTTGGTGTCTTCAGGCCATGACCTTCAGCATGCCCTGTAGTGGTTTGCAGCTGAGATGAGATTCAACCTCTTTAAGTCCAAGGCCATGGTTCTCAACTGAAAAATCACTCTCTCTGGGTCGAGGATGAGTCTCTGCCTCAAGCAAAGGTTTTCTAGTATTTGGGAGTTTTGTTCATGAATGTTTGTAGGATGGAGTGGAGGATGGAGTTTGTAGTGGAGTGCTTTGGTCTGTTGTGGTCAAGAAAGAGTTAAGTCAAAGGGAAAAGCTCTCAAATCACTGATCCGTCTACATTCCAACCCTTACCTATGGTCATGGGTCATAGATTATGATTGAAAGAATGAGAATGCCTGATGCAAGTGGCTGAAATGAGCTTCCTTTGTAAGGTGGCTGAGCTCAGCCTTAGAGATAGGATGAGAACCTCTGTCATCTGATAAGAGTTCTGAGTAGAGCAGATATTCTTTTATATCGAAAGGAGTCCGCTGAGGTGGTTCAGGCATCTGATTAGGATGCTTCCTGGCACCTCCTTTCGGAGCTTTTCTGAGCATGTCTCACTGAGAAGAGCCCCTGGGGCAGACCCAGAACTTACAGGAGGGATTATGTATCCTCTGTCCTGGGATTGTTACGGTAACCCTTAGACAGAGCTGGAGAGTGTTGGTGAGGCGAGGGATGTCTGGGTGTCCTTCCCAGACCTGTTGTCTCTGGATAAGTGTTAGATGATGAATTGATAATTGGACGTTTGCTCTTTTTTTTTTATTTCCAAAAGTGTGTGTCAGCAGAAGTTGTTTACTGTGTATGCATTTATAAAGTTTTTGTTTGTTCCTGCAGTTTGGCTCAGCAGTAAAACTACCAGGCAGTGGGGGAGCCGTAGTGGGTCTATGTCTGGACCAGGAGAGACTGGTAAGATTGCACCTTGTGGTAATTTTAAGTCATAGCCAACATTCCCTAACTATGTGCATTTGAGGCCAGGAGTTTGAAGCTTTGTGGTTGGATGGAACATTGGTCAGTTTGTTTCACAATAGCATACAGATGTAAAGTAAAATTGTTCAAAAAAAATTTTCCTCTAGTAAAACAACATAGTTGGAGTACTGCTAAGAAAATGAACAGATGATAATTAAAACAGTTTTTCTTTCACCAAAACTTATAAATAAATTGAACATATCTAATAGATGTTAAAGGAAGTAAATAAGTTTGAATGTTGAAAATTGTTTTGTGACTAAAGGGATATCTTAACCCTCTAAGGTTTTTGAGTCTGATAACCAACTGATTTTTTCTTTGATTAATTGATTTGGTTCATAGTTGAAGGTGAAAACCTGGGTTTTCTTTGTATTTAATTTATAACCCGACAGCGAACCGAATTCATCCATTATCGTTACTAGTGCTGGAATCGATCTGTCTGGTTGGGATAGATAAATTAATGCATCATCTGCAAATAAAGCTACCTTTTGTTCCCCTCCCTCCATGTGTATACCCTTTATATTTTCATTTTGCTTTATCCATTGGCTAAGAGGTTCCAAATACATTGCAAATAGGAGTGGGCTAATGGAGCAGCCTTGACAGCACCCTCAATGTAACGTAAAAACATTTGAAAGATTTCCATTAACTTCGATCCTCGCTGTGGGTTGGTCATATAGCAATTTTATGATTCCAATGAATATTTCGTTAAAACCAAATCGTTCAAGCACCTTATAGAAGAAGTTCCACCTGACAGAGTCAAAGGCTTTTTCTGCGTCCAATCCCAATATTACCGCTTCTGTTCCTCTTTTAATAATATTTTGCATTACCGGCAATGTGCGCCTAATATTGTCTCTGCTTTATGAATCCTGTTTGATCCAAATAGCTGCCAAATCAATTACGTCTGGCAGGATCACTTCTAAGCATCTGGCCAAAATTGCAGTAAATAATCTAAATTTAAGACAATTACTGGTCTATAGTTTGTGCAGTCCAATTTATCCTTTCCTTCCTTAGGGATAACTCTAATGAAAGCTTCCCTCCAGGATCTTGGCGTTTCTCCTTCTTTTAATACCCATCCATCCATCCATCCCTTTTTTTTACCTGCTTCTCCATTTTGGGTCACGGGGAGCTGGTGCTTATCCCCAGCAGTCACTGTGCGAGAGGCGGGGGACACCCTGGACAGGTCGCAAGTCCATCGCAGGGCCACATAGAGACAAATGAGACAAACAACCATTCACGCTCTCACTTACACCTAGAGACAATTTTAGAGTCATTAATTAACCCAACATGCATGTTTTTGGTCTGTGGGAGGAAACCGGACTACCCGGAGTAAACCCACGTGAGCACAGGGAAAACATGTAAACTTGTTCAGAAACATAAAACAAATAAAACACTAAGGAAAAGTCTAAATACATGCTAGGCTGCCTTCAGGCCCAGGCCTCCCTTGAAAAAGAGATCTGTTATCCCAATGGGATTTACCTGGTTAAATAAAGGTTATTATTAAAAGCAAGTTTCAAGCAATACTCTAAGCTTCTTTAGAAAAAGTAAAATAAAAACTCAGTTATATACAATAAGAACAGTGTCAGTTGTCAAAATCCGTAAGCAGATGCAAAATTCCTTTAGGAAAAAGTGCAACATTTTAACTTTAGGTGTTTTTGGTGCATCTTTTTTCTAGAACAATTACCAGTCTTTAAAGTATTATTTGACAAAAAGAAAAAACAAACACCATCTTATTTGGTAAAATATATTTAATTAGTAGACAGCTGTTAAAAGTTATACTTAATAATGTATATTATTAAGTAATATCTGTTCTGTTGGATGTTTAGGACTGCAGTGCCTCTGACTGATGCAGTCTGTGCTTTTTCTATCAGGTAGAGATGAGGCAAGCTTTCCAGGAGGCAGGTTGTGTCTTCTGCATCATCACACCTTACAACCCATCTGCAAGTTCTGTCAGAGGCCTTCCCTAACCTCACACACCTCTCCATGACTTGGTCAGGCCTCTTAGGGCCATTTGACAATCGTCAGTCAGATAAGAGACATATGGTCCTTCATGTGTCTGACAAGTCTGCTGCCACTTTAGATCTTGATAGATCTACATCAAAATGAATTAGAAAAAAATAACAATCAAGGTTATTAACTAAGGAGTTATGTTTTTGGTAGCATTTGTTCTTTGTTTATCTGTACACAAGCTTACTCAAAAAGTAATGAATGAATTTTGATGAAATTTTTGGGAAATGTTGATGTTGTTGCAAAGAACAAATGATTAAGGTTTGGTGGTGATTGGGATTATGGTCCAGCGCCTACATTTTTTTAATGACCCTATGACCTAGGCAGAGGTTTGCACTCCGAGGTCCTCAACATACAGTGATGACATCGATGATAATGTCACAATAATAATGGGTCTTGGCGGAGGTTTGAGCTGTCTGAGTGCTTCTATTTATCAGTATTTTCACTCTTTAGTGACTTTGTCAAATCTAAGTATATAACCTACATATTGGAAGTAGTCTGTTATTCTAGTCCTTCAATGCAAAGAATGCTCTGATAATCCAGTTATATAAAAAAGAGAATGTTTATGATCATTTAAGATGGAGTATATCAAATTTATCATCAACAATGGAAAAGTATGTAATTGTTTTCTACATGTGTAATATATTACTCCTATAGACTGTATGGACTTAATCTCAATCTATTTTTATAGGAATTTAATTTTTGTAAACCAAATAAAAACTGCTTTATTAGTTTGTTGTGTTTTATATAAGTTGTAAGTTACTTCTATGTAGTTTCATGTATATCCTCAAACAGATATTTTATTGAAATAGTTAGCTATAAAAGCTGTTAAAATACATGATTTTCAATGTTTTTAATTTAATTTTTTATGCTTCTAACACAATTTTTGAGGGTTAATGTAACTCAAACCCATTGGGATTTTTGTAAAGACTCCATTTTAAAAAAGCAAGTATTTCTCAACTTTGTTTACACCTGGTGTGTCTGATTCCATTGTTCTCCCTCTGACTCTGTTTACATCCGGCATAATCTTCTTCATTGTTTATTTGAGTTGGGACAAGTGTTAAGTAAAAACAAATACTGAACACTATAACATTTATAGCCTTAGCTAGTTTGTAATGCACGTCCCTAGATGGGCCTTTAACAATATAAAACAATAACAATTTAAAAACAATAAAACAACATAGCAAGATAAAATGTTATACATAAATCCTAAAATTTACTTAAAAACAGACCACAATGAAACCAGAGCCATCATGGGGTCATCGTGGCTGACTGCAAACCTGGTCTTACTGAATTAATATCCGCCACGCACCAAGATTGTCCAAAGTGAACTTGTCAGTGTTTGAATGGAAACAAACAACTTGTAATTGTTAACAAGAAAACATCATTGCTGATTTTGCACATTTTATACAAATTATGTGATAAACTTTTGGCAGTGAATGATGTGTTTTACTTTTATCATGTTGTCAGTACCATGTTGTTTTCACTTTTTATGGTTTCTGGAAGATGCAAGAAAATCTTCTGGGAGATTAGAAGACTAGAAGTTATGTGTCAAGAAATCCTTAAGTGAAATTGGAAAAATGTTCCTCAAGTTTTAGAATTTTATTTGCCTTTAAACAATGCTACAATCCAAATAATGCACCCTGAGGAAGAACTTTAAAAACCATGGAAAACATCTATATAATGCTCCTGAGGAGGAACCATAGAAACCACAGAATCCTGGATGTCCATGTTGTCCTGCTGTTTTCAATTCAATTCAAAGATACTTTATTAATCCCAAAGGGAAATTAAATGTTGTTGTAGCTCATAATCCTGGTTTTGTTAAAGAGTTTTTATAGATGCTGATGGCTGTGGGCAGGAAGGATCTCTTGTAGCCGTCTGTCCCGATGTGTCCTCAAAGAGTCCCACCAGGTGAGCCTCGCTGGCCTCCTGCGGAGCCATGACGGCTGAGCTCTGAAAGCTCAGGTCAGTCTTGAAGTCCTGGGCGATCTCCCGGACCAGGTGCTAGAAGGGCAGCTTCCGGATGAGCAGCTCGGTGGATTTCTGGTATTGGTGGATTTCCCTGAGAACCACGGTACCGAGCCTGTAGAGATGAGGCTTCTTCACTCCGCTGGCCAGGGCGCTCTTGCTGGCAGCTTTGGTGGCGAGCTGCTTCCTGGGAGCTTCACCTCAGGTGGATTTACGGGCTGTCTGCTTGGTTCTGGCCATGACTGGACTTCAGGGTTCTTCACATTTAACACGTGTTGTCATGGTTACGCATCATAACAAAATGTCCAAAAGTAAAAAAGGTTTCAGTAAAAATCCTTCCAGCTGCACAGCATCCAGTACCAGAGGAAATATTGATCCAAAAAACGTGATTTACATCAAGAAAAATAAAAGAATAACATTTTCAAAAGCAATATCTCAGAGTGAATGTAACAGAGCTACTCCAACATGCAGCCACCTTGAGCGGTGCAATTCTAGAAGTTTCACTAATTGTTTGAAGTATTTTTATTGATTCTCCTCTGTGATAAGTTGTATCAAATTCCCTAAAGCTTTCAGGAATTTCTCATGAATTGATGCATAATTTCTTATACTTTTATATAGTTTCCATTGAGTGTTTTCCATATTTTATTTTATTTTGGCTTTCTGTGAAAACAGGCCTTCAATGCGCTGATGAATACATTTTACACATACATTTTGAAATATGACACAAAAACAAACTTGAGAAGGTTTTACAACAAGAGAGACTTTGAAGGGAATCAATCCTGTGGCGAAGGAGATCATGTTGTTGTGTGCGTATTTTACTCACAGTAGGTGAAAACTCCAGGTGATGGGATTCAAAGAAACAACACATCTTAGGGTAGCTTCTATTTCTTAAATCAGTCGTTCGGTCTGACCATTGGACTGAGGATAGGAGAGACTGACAGAGGCACCAAGAGCTTTGCAGAAGGTTTTCCAAACTTGGGACACCAATTGAAGTCCACAATCAGAAACTGTCAACAGGTATTCCATGTATGCAAATCACATGATTATCCAGTATTTAACCAGTCTCCGTGGTCAATGGAAGCTATGTCAAAGGGACATAATGAGAAGCCTTAGAAACTTGGTCAGTAACGGTGAATATGTTGATGTTCTCTTTGGAAGGAGGCAGCCTTGTGAGTAAGTCCAGAGAAATGTGGGACCAAGGACAACTGGGAGTGGGCAGAGCTGCTGGAGAGCGGAGTTAGGACAGTTACTGGTCTTGTTTTGAGCATGTGGGTCAGGCAGTTACATATTTTCTTGTGTTTTTATCCATAGTAGGCTGCCAAAAGGATCTACGAAGGTTTTTTTTTTTTTAATGCCCCCTGAATGACAGGTGAATTTTGCTGTGTGAATCCACTAGAGGACCCTGGACTGTACTGTAGAGAAGACAAAGAGTATGTTGGGAGGTCCATTTTCAGGATCAGGTTCAGAGCCCTGGGCCTGTCAATTGATGTCTTCAGTATCCCATGTGAGAACCCCAACAGTGCATGAGAGTGACCAGATGTTCTCTGAGGATTTGGGTTTGTAAGATAAGGAAAATTAAAGGGTATCTTGCAAGTGGAAGTGTTCAAACATTAAGGACCATTGAGCCTGTCTAGAATTGAGCCGCTTAGAAGACTGAAGATAGTTCACAAGTTTTTGTGGTATGAACAGAAGAAGGGTAACTTGGATTGTTTTAGCAAGTGTTGCCACTTTTCTAGGGCCGTCTTGATGGCAAGAAGCTCTCTATTACCCACATAATAGTTCCTTTTCACCAGTGAAAGATGTCAGGAAAAATAATCTCGGGGGTGTAATTTGCCATCAGGGTACACACATTGAGAGAGGACAGTCCCAACTTCTGCATGTGATGCATCCACTGCCACCACAAATTGCTTCTGAAGATCTGGGTAAACCAGGACTAGTGCAGAAGTAAAGAGTTCCTTTAGTCCCTGAAATGCTTGGTCAGCCTTACTAGACCAGTTGAAAGGTTGAATAATGAAAGTTTTCTTGTCAACGGAGAAGCGGTTTGATTATAATTTTAGATGAATAAACATTAAAAATTGGCAAATCCCAGAAAACATTGTAATTGCTTACGTGTGTCATGACGTGGTGACAGCGAGGCGAACCCAATATGCAGACTCATCTTCAAAAAAACAAAAACTGATTTATTTAAATAACAAAAGTAGAAAACAAAAGGCTGACGTGGCAGCAAAACTAACTATAACAGAAATCCAAACTGAGGACAAGGCGAGACGAAACAAGGCAAGGCAAGGCAATACTACGAGCAACATCAACAATGAATCGGCAGGGAGGTGGAGAGGAAGACCAAGTTTTAAAGCAGAGGGTGATGAGGAGAAGTGGGGACAGGTGTGTGATTAGGAGTGAAGACAGCTGGAGATGGGTGTGACAGGAAACCAGAAAACTGCTGAGCGGGGGACAGGTGAATGATGACAACACAGAACCAAAGCATAAAGAAGACAAAACAATATCAAGACAAGGACAAAAAACAGCAAATACAAGAAAACCCTAAATCAAAACAGAACAAAACCCAGACACATGACAACGTGTTGTCAAGATGGACCATTCTGCCACAGCTTTTATCTTCTTTGGGCCCATCTTCACCTGCCTTCTCTTGAAGATGTATCCTAAGAAAGATACTAAAGCAGTGGTGTCCAATCCTGGTCCAGGAGGGCCACTATCCTGCATGTTTTAGATGTTTCTCTGCTTTGAAACACCTAATTTGAATGAATGAGTGATTAACAGGCTTCTGCAGAAAGACCTGCTGAAGAGCAGGGAAACCAAAACATGCAGGATAGTGGCCCTCCAGGACCTCCAGCACCACTGTACTAAAGAGACATGGAACTCGCGTTTATTGGCCTTGACATAGAGTTGAATTTTTAGGAGCCACTGGAACATTTGACAGATATGGGTCTGATGTTGTTTTAGGGTCTCTGAAAAAATCAAAATGTCATCCAGATATACAAACACAAACAGGGTAATAAAATCTTTCAAAACATTGTTTACTAAAGCTTAAAAGATAGCGGGGGCATTGATTAACTCGAAGGACATGACCAAATACACAAAATATTCATTCTTTCAAATGTCTTTATTATTTTTAGAAACATTGACAAATATGGCACAAATTTTTAACAAATTCTAGCCCACAAACAAATCCCCAGACAGCACACACACACACACACACAACCCTAAGGTAAAATAAATAACATTTTCACAAAGTAGAAAGAAAATACAGCAAAGGAATAATGCCATTTAAGATAACTCTATGACAATAGAATATGTTCTCCACATATATGTATGGGAAAATAAAGCTACTCAGAGACAATAGTAACAATAGTAGTAGATCGCTCATAAACAGTTAAGAAGAGGTGCCAAACTTTGTAAAATCTGTTTTCAGAACCTCGGACAGTAAATACTATTTTTTATGTCCAGACACAACATAATATCCCTCATCCAGTGTGAATGAGAAGGGGGAGTTGGATCTTTCCACCTTAATAAGATAGCTCTCCTGGTAATTAGGGATGAGAATGAGAGCATTTTTTGTTTGAAACGTGGTAAGTCAAGTTCTGAAGCTACTCCAAACATGGCAGAATAAGGGTTTGGCCCAATCTCACGGTGCACACAAAATGCGCTAACAGGGTCTTAAAGGCCATCTTCCACTCATCCTCTTCACAAATGCATAGTAGATGGTAGACCTTTTTGAAATCCAATTTAGAAATTTTTTTTAGCTAATGTAATTGTTCAAAAACTGAACTTACTATTGAAAGTGGATACTTGTTTTTTTTTTTTTTTTTACCATGATTTGATTCAGACCTTGGTAATCAATGCAGAGTCAAAGGGTCTTGTCTTTTTTCTCCACAAAGAAAAAACCTGCACCCAAGGGTGATAGGGAGGGCCAAATAATGCCAGCAGCAAGTGAGTCACCAATGTACTTCTCCATTATCTTCTTTTCTGGTCTGGACCAGTTATACAGTCAACTTAAAGAAAGTGGAGCTCCAGGTAGCAGGTCAATGTCAAGATCATAAGGCTGATGAGGTTGCAGAGAAAGGTCTTTTCCTTGCTAAAAACAGAGATGGGGTCATAATACACAGTGGGCATTGTGGAAACATCAATGGGTTCACTCTGGGTACACGGAGGGTGAATATTGGAGGTAGGGATTGTAAAGTGTTTGACAGACAGAATGGACTCCAACAGTCAACTCTCTTTTCTACCTAATAATCACAGGGGTAGGCTTTTCTAACCACAGGTAGCTGAAGATTAGGGCTGAGAGAGGGGATGTGATGATGAAAAACACTTCTCTATGGTTACCAGAAACAACAAAGTGGATGGGGTTTGTTTGGTGTATTTTGGTGGTTAGGACTTGTTGAGCGCAGAGACAGAGAGTGGCTTTGAAAGAGGATAAGTAGATATTTGCATCTGTTTAATAAGTTCCTCATCAATAAAGTTTTCCTTGGCACTGGAGTCAACTAATCCCTGTAATGGTAAGGTGGACTGTGGACACACAAACTTATAAGTTAAAGGAACAGAGGAATATTTAGACTAACCAATCAGTAACCCTGGAACTACTGGTGGGCACTCCCCTTTTACCTGATTAGGGCAGGAGGTGATGAAATGTTTGATTTGTCCACAGTAGATACATGCCTTTGCACTGAAACATTATACTTCTGGGATAAGGCTCATTTGCCCTAATTCCATTGGTTTAGGATCAGGAAGGTTTGTCAGAGGAGGTGGAGACAAAGGGGAAAATGCTGATACAAATTTGGCCGGTGGGAAGTTGTTTTCATCTTGAGATTTGAGCTGACTTTGCTTTACTTTGTTTAGGAGGCAATTCGGATCAGCCTCGCTCTAGTGGAAGAGAACCTGAAACACAACAAGGGGAGGGAGAAGGCTGGAACAGGCTAGGATCTTGACAGGATGAGTTTTTGCCTCAAGCAGAGTTCAAGTATCTAGGAGTCTTGTTCTCAAGTGCTGTAGAATGGAGTGGGATATAGGTCTATGGATTGGGTCTTTATTTACGGTGATGTGCGTTGCTTCGGTCTGTTGTTATTTAAGAAAGAGCTGAGTTGAAAGACAAAGCTCTTGATTTACTGAGAATGTGGACAAACTGCAGCAGCACAGAAAGACGCTCCATGTTTGACAGCTAAGTCAAGGTGAAAAGCTCATTTTTCAAGGACTTTATGAACTAGATGGATGCGCAAATCTTGAAATTCCCCCAGCAGAAGACATACAAACCGCTAGTGAATCTGGGCCTCAGTTGCTTGATTCACACCACTGTGTTTCACAGCAGAAGCCATTTGAAAAATAAGCGTGCTACAAGCAAATTTTCAGCACTAGACTTCTGTGTCATTTATTTTATCATGGGAAATGTGCAGCAAGTTCCATGTAGTGAAAATTCCAATTTGAATGTTTATATTTAAAATAAATGTTGATGGCATTAGAAACAGAGACCTTATTGAGTCTTGCAGCAGGTAAGAAAAACCTTTACTAGGTCCCTAAAAGATGGCTGGTCAATTATTAAAGTAGTCCAGAGTGTAAACAAGGATTAATCATAGATAACTTAATACTGATACAACATTATGAATATATATCATGGCATTAATATTTTCTAAAAGTTCTAAAGTGCTGGATGTGTTTGAATTCTCACTTTTGCTTAGAGGATAAGGTTAGTGGACAACATCAACAATGCAAGCTAGCAGTTTGTTAGCTTAGCTTTAGCACAAACACAAATTGTGAACTAGGCTCAATAACGTAAAATAAATTGTACATGGTAACAAAATTATTTAACACCTAATCTGAATAAACCCTGGTAAATCAAATCCAGGTTACTTAATGTTAAAGAAAGTTCCTGTGTTATTATTATGTTCCTTATGTACACCATTGAAGGCAAAACAGGACAGTAATGTTTTGTCTGTTACCAAACTATCTCAAAAACCACAAGATGGATTTGCAGAAAGTAATCATTCAATATACATCTTAAAGTGATTAGCTACGTTTTTTCATTTAATTAATCATCCATTCCTTCATTTAAAGCTGTACTGGGCAATCTGTTTTAAACAGATTTGTTTTATCATATATGTTAACTACGTCTACACACCCCAATAGGTATTAATAAACTGGAGTGACCAAAAGGGAACAAATAAATTACATTGTATTTCAGTTACAGTTGGCTCAAAGTCTTAGTCAATGTTGTGTTTAATGCTGAACAAACACACACATAAACACAAATAGGATGAGATAAAATACGTTAACAAATAAAAACTAACAGTACACATTGCATGAATAAGATCATAAAAGTACAAATAAAATAAACATACAATAAAGTAAGTAATGATGAAAAGTGTACTCATGCCTGGGTTAATAGGCTTGATGTTCTTGACGTATGCGGTCACTTTTGCTATCTGATTCGAGATGGCGTCACAACTAATTGACAGCCAACAAAAATGGCTATAATTCAGTTTTATAGAAATTGAAGTAAAATTTAATGTGGTAGTATCTGAGTTATTTACAACACAATACTCTGAGTGTGACATTTTGCAATATTGTATGAGATTGAATGTAAAGTTCTTTTGAACATTTGACCACAATGGTTACAGTATAACGCTGTCATCTCTCAGTTTAAGATTACCTTAATCTGCAATTCTCTCAAAAGGAGGTGAATTGATGAGCCAGTTATTAGCTCTTCATGCTAACCTACCTGCTATGTATGTATGGTTAAAAGTGACAAAATTAAATAAATAAATACATCATGGAATAATTAAATGTAAATGTCCCGTGAAAGAAATAATTGTCCCATTAAATACATCATTAAATTATTAAATGTACCAGTGAATTATAAAATACATCGTGAAATAATTAAATGTTACTTTAACTATTGAGATTAAATAAATAAACATCTTTTTCAAATTCTTTATTTCTAAAATTCTTTATTTAAAAAATATTTCAAATACATTTCATTGTGTATTTATTTCATAAGACATTTTCATTTAATTATTTTATGATGTATTTATTTATTTAATTTTGTCACTTTTAACCCTTGACAGATAGGTGGTGCTCTAAATTTGACAAGAAAATTGTCAACTTATTAAACTATTCAGCAAATTAAAAATGTGTCAAGAAATTCATTCATCTATTTTCTTTACCTGCTTTTTCCTTTTTGGGTCACACGGGTATGAATAAATTGAAGAGATCAAATATGTTTTTTATAGCAAATCAAATATACCTTTAATATTATTTATCTGCTGTGTGTTTCCAGCAACATGATTACTAAAAGTGGAAGCTAGGCGGAAGAAGAGGGCTGATTTTCACATCATGCCTCTCACTGCTGATGTGAACACAGAGCCTCTGAAATGGCCCATAGCTCCAGACGGCTACATCCCTAATTCTGTGATCAGGAGCTGGAGGAGGAAAGAATACGAACTCAGCCAGCCTTTCTCTGGGGAGGAAACCTTCTTTCATGAACTCCATACTTCAAACGAATGCATAACAAACAATCGTGACAACGTGACCACAAGCACCGTGTGGTTGGCTGAAAAAAAGGAGAACGAGGATGAAATGTTCTTTGAGGTGGAACAAGAGATGAGTGGATATGAAGATGAAAAAAACAAGAATAAAGAAGATAAAATAAGAAGAAACAAGAAAATGGACGAGAAGACTGAAAGGGACAAGAAAATATTTGATGTATTTAAAGCAAGACCAAAACAAACACCAGAAACAGGAGAGAATGAAATAGGAGAGTTTGTCCTTCAGCAGGACTATGGTAACCAGTCAAATACTACTCAGAGGAAACACCTGAAGGCTTCTGGTGGAAAGAGTGTGAGGTTTCAGACAAGAGAGACTGACATAAGAGACAGTCTGGAAAATACTGGCAAAACAATCTACCAGTATGAAAATGAAAATTCTCAAGAACTGAATTTATATTCAGTATGCATATCTGTTTATGATGAAAAATCCAGACCAACAAATGATGAGAGCGGACATGACACACCACAAAAAGAGCTGAAGAACTCTCCAGAATTTTCTGAAACCAACACACCCCCACTTCAAGATCTCTCTGCACCCAAAGAACACAAGGAACCCAGCATCATACCTACAGGTACAAGAATATGATGTCTATTGGTGAATGGTTATAGTAAATTGCACAAACATGACTCTTATATTTTTTTCATGTTGTCCTCCTTCATTTTTACAGATTGGCTGAAGCCTTCAGTCAAAAGTTGTGTGGCCTCAGCAGATGCTGTCATTCCAAAGACAAAGTTGTTGTCTCCCCCGTCTACAACGAGCACAAGATTTAGTCAGTACAGGGTTATACTGGGCCTTGTGTTTTACACACACACAGACACACACACACACAAAAGAGGTAAAAATGGGGGGGGGGGGTAAATTTCTATACTCCACATTATCTGTAATCATACACTCCATTTTGAACCTTATTTCTCACATTTAAACATGGAACAATCAGCAATTATAATCCCCGTCCTCCCAAAAAAGGGAGTACCAACTTTACTGTTACATGGTCCTCCACTGCTGTCAACAGTTAGCTGAACCTAATCAAGTTCCTGTCTAGATGCTAATATTAAATACATTAATATTCATCACAACAAAACAGATACAAAGTCATCAGTCAGTAAATAATATAATTATTGCACTTTGCAGTTTCTGAACTTAGATCATGCAACATGTTTCATGGTGAATACCAGGCCTTGCACAGTGTACCAAAAGGAGTTGTGGGAGTAAGAAGAGTTTGTTTGCAAAAGGTTTGAAAATTTTAGACAGCTCAAAAGTTACAGTGACATCAGGGAAACATGTCAGGTCAGTTAAACATTCCATGGAACAATCTGTAAAAGTCAAAAAACTTAAATATTGATTCTGTTAAAACCGTAAACAATAGCAAAATACCAACTTAGACATTTAAAGTTCAACTTTCTGTAAACTGTTACAGATTTGAATGATGTTTCTTCTGTGAAGTATGATTCAACCTTAAGATTAGCTGTAATAATGTAAAAAGGCTATTGTCTGAGAGCTCTTTCTTGCTCTACTACTAAAACAACATTTTTTTCATTTAATTTTCTTTGTGTTTTATGTAGCTTTGGATGCTTCCACTCAACATCTACCTTCACTCTTCACCTACAGCGAAGAACCTCCTCTACCACCGCCTCCTCCTCCGAGTCCTGAGGATCTTCAAGACCAGCTGATAATTGGCTCTCCTGAAGGTTTTTTAGTCAAACATAACAGCTTCCACTTGTCCTCTTCTAAATATATCATGAAAGACCAAGCTCAGCTGCCCCTTAATTCAAAAGCCTTGGCTTTCTATAAGAAGTTTAAAGCCTGCAACACAAATGTGTCACACCTGGGAAAATCCACTGCCTTTCTCCACAATTCAAAACTCTTTTCAGCTCATAGAAATTCACTTTATTTAAATCTTAGAAGTGAAGTGCATCGACCCTCTCCATCTGAGTTCAGAGCTCAGATTAACTCTAAAGGAATGGTTGAACAGAACAGTGGCACTCCTTTTAGAGTTGCATTGTCCTCCATTCACAACTACCTCCACAGCAGTGTTCAATCTGGAAGACCCATCCTCCCGTGCCTTATTGATAGCCCACTATTCTCTCAGTCCCCTCATCCCGATGACTGCAACAATCCCATGCCTGAGTGGAGGAAGACCCTGCACAAACTGATCTCTCGCCAAGGTTTTCGTTCTTCACAAGCAGCAGGGCGGTATACTACAGAGCATCCAGTAGAACTTCCCAGTGTGACACAACCTGCAGGAACCATCCCTTCACTGCAGCATGGCCAAGCAGAAGCACATCAGAGGGTGGTGCAGAAGATTCAGCTGAAAAACACAACAGAGTCACAACCTTGTTGCTTCAACTGTATAATCCCAATGGCTTCCCAACAAAATTTCTGTACTTTGCCTTCCTGCGGCAAGACTCAGTATGGACAGCTGCAGTTTGATTGGAAGAGAGGCTCTGAGGAGGAAAAGCTGCTGAGAGTACCACCAATAAAGCTTCAACATTGTCCTCCTTAAACTGTAGATAAGAGCTTCTGGCTATCAGGGTTTATACCATTATAATCATAAAGAAATCAAGTCAAACAGACACAGTTTTGGCTTGTTTTTGTCTAAGTTGGAGAAAGAATTCAGTTTGTTGTCTCTTTAATGCAACAACTAGAACCATGGTTCTCCAACTGTGGTCCAAGTACAACTGGTCGTATACTCAGGATCTGTTTGGTTGTACGAAGAAGACATTTTGGTATCAACTATTTCCAAGTTAAATAGACTAGTTGATTACCCATCATAAGCTGAACTGTGATATAAAGATAAAAAGGGAAAATATCTGAAAAAGATGTGTGGTTCAAGCAAATTATGATCTCTGCACCAAACAGAATCTACTTGAAACAAAACTGCAATAGAGAATATTTCAAGAACTTCTGTGGAAACTGGAATGGACAATGGCTAATCAATTCATTGGCACCTGCTTAAACATCACCTGAAAATGAGAACTCTCGCTGACGTTTTGAGACATTTTGGAAACCCTTGGGAATGCTGTTTGCATTTGTCGCCAACAGCCGCAGCCCAGCGAGACGCTAACTTTAGCCAGTTGAGTTTGTTGAAGGGTGGAACAGCGGCGCAGTGGTTAGAGCAAGAAGGTTACAGGATCGCTTCCCAGCCTGGGGCCTTTTTGGGTGGAGTTTGCATGTTCTCCCTGTGTGCACGTGGGTTTACTCCGGGTACTCCGGTGTCCTTTGGTAATTGGTATCTCTTAAATTGGCCCTAAGTGAGAGTGTGAATGGCTGTTTGTCTCTATGTGGACTTGCAACCTGTCCAGGGTGTCCCCTGCCTCTCACACAGTGACTGCTGGAGATAGGCACCAGCTCCCTGTGACCTGGAAAGGAGAAGCAGGTAAAAGAAAATGGATGGTTTGTTGAAGTTAAAGGCTAAAGAAGCTGATTGGTTTTTAGGTTAGTTAGGCGTTCATGTAGATTGGTCAGTTTGCTTGTTTATGTCAGATATGATTAAAGGCCTAGCATTCCTTGAAGCAGTGCACATTGCCTGTCACCTTACATGCCAGTGTTTAAGACTAAGATGATTTTACGTTGGTGCTGTAGCTGTTTAAGTCAAACTTTGAAATAACATTATGAACAATCTCATACAATTGTGAGTTGTCATGATGTATGTTTTATGAATTACTCTCACCTACTACCACATCAAATTTTAGCTCAACATCTGTGAAATTTACTGAGGTATAGCTTTATTTGTGTTGGTTAATGTCAGTTAGCTGTTGCAGCCATCTTGAACAAGGCTAATTCAAAAAGTTCATGCTAGTCTATAAGGAAAAGCTGATGTTGCTGCTTTATCTATGTCTTACAGGAAGAGTGAAGATGATGGGTACAGTGGTCTATAAATTTGTCTAGCCTATGGGGTTGCTTTTTGTTAAAACAGCCAATGTGGGGCCAAGATACACAGTTCTTTATCAAAACGTGGTGATAAGCAACGCAATGGAAAGTAAGACTTAAAAACTATTCTAATGTTATACTTTAAACAATTGTTCTCATCTAATGATATCAAAGAACTTATAAAGAAAACATCCAAAGGAGGTGATCACTTCTGGAGAACAAAGTGACTTTAATGTCAAGAAAAAAATCCATGTGAAAGCATTTATGTAAACACAAGGAAAAGTAAAAGTTGAACATTTGTCTCTAAGCATACTAAAGATTTGTGAGTACTTAAGACTAAGATCATTTTACGTTGGTAGTTAAGAAGGCAACTTTAGAAATAGTTTCTTTTTCCCAGCCTCTGCCTGTTTTTCTCCAGGAGTGGAGCAGCTTGCGTTCCCAAATCAAGTGATAAGAAGCCTTGCTCTATGAGCATTCCTTTGTCCAACATAACCAAAACATGAACAGTACAGAGAGAAGTTTCTTGTTGAAGTGAGACAAATATTTTTCTTAAAGACTCTGTGAATATTGACCCAGAAATACTACATGGTCAAAGGCTTATCAACTGATCCAAGACATGTTTGTTTCCCACCACAGATCAGTGAAGAATTTAAAGCCATTTCTCAGTTTTCTCAGTTAAACAGGACAAAATATTTCCAGAAATGTGGCAAAGTGGAATAAAAAAAAAAGATTATTTTGTGAACAAAACCCATTAACTGGACAAGTTTAAGACACTAAAGTTTATTGAAAAATGTATTTAGCAGTTGGTGATTTAATTTGACATGTTTATGCAAAAGGAGAATAAACACATTAAATTCATATGCTTATTAGAAAAAAGTTTGTTATAACTAAAGAAAGAAAACAACAATTAAAGCTAAAATGCAAACATACCTATATCATGAGCTCACTTTCATTCTGGAGGTTTAAATTTAAAACAATATATAACAAAAGCCATCAAATAAAAGAATCATAATGTCATAAACTCTACCGATGCAGAAAATGGCAGACTGGGATTTATCAAAAAGACAAACCAGACATTATTGTTTGTAAGGCACATTGCTTCACTGATATGCAGGCAGAAATAAAGCCATTTACTGAGCTGGCACTTAAATGTAAAAATAAATGACATTAGAGGCATCTTTTCCAGCAGAAACCAAAAACAGACAGTTATGGAGTACAGCACGTTCAGTATGGCATCACAGCAGCAACTTCTTGTCCTTTAGTTGTGAGCTAAGGACCCAGCAATGAAAAGATCTGATAATCATGAAAATCAATACGCTGTGTATAAAACTAATATCTCACACAAAAAACGCTCTTAGTATTTTCTGAATATTTGTTGCAAGATGGCAAGAAGCAGAAAACTATGCATTAATAAAAGTTGACAAAATTACACCATATAATTATTTATAACTGGCACAATTAAGTTATACATATGTTTAATGCAACATGTTTAGATAAATGAATAAACAAGCATGTCCTGCAGAATTATATAAACAACAGCAGTGAGTTAATTTCTGAGACAGTTTAACAAGTGTGTAAGAGCTGTTAACGACTGCTCAGGTTTAAAAAAATAATTACAATAAATGTTACAATATTTCTGGAGCTGGTTTGTAAAAGTCAAAGAAAGTTTACTGCCTTATTTTTAACCTTTCTGAAAGTTTATTACACTACAGGATAGAGCTACAGCTAGGAAATCAGTCACTGCAATCAAGGGTTGGGTCAAGAAGCATAAACAATAAGCTTGCAGAAAAGCCACAGCTACACTTTTTGAGTTTTGAGAGACAGTTATTTTACTCAAAATAACTACCTTTAGGTCAGATTTAGGTTCCAAACTCTGTTTAAAGAACAGTAAATATATTGTAAAACAGTATAGTTCTAAAAGCCATTCGTCACTATTTATTGCCCTTCTTACAAACATAAAATATCAATAAAGTGTAAATCAGGACAATAATGCATCTTTACAATTAAAGGCCCAGAATTCCTTGAAGGATTGCATATTGTCTCCCAGAGTTTTAGACTAAGATCATCTTCTGTTGAGAAATAGCAGACTTGTAGCTATTTTGATTAAACCTTGAAAAAACATTCTGCACAATCTCATATGATTTTAAAAGATGTGACATTCAGAGTAAGTGTTGCGGAAGACTCTCAGCCACTATATGCAATTTTAGTTCAATATCTGGAAAACCAACTAAATTATAATCATTTTTGTGTTTTCTATAGTCAGTTGCTTGTGGCAGCCATCTTGAATTGAATTTGCTCTAAATGTAAATCATTTGTAGAGGTAAACCAATTGAAAGTTCATGAGATATTTTGCTAACTGATAGAGTTGTCTCCAATAGTTCATGACAACATTTTAAACAAAAAATTTTTTCCTGTAATTTGTTGGAGCTCAGAATATGTGTTGGGGATCAGTCACACCAAATTTTAAGTCAGTATTTGTAAAATGGACTGTTATAGACATTTTTGTGGTTTTTATGGTCAGTTGGCTGTGGCAGCCATCTTGAATCTGGTCAACTTAAAGTTAATAAGTTCCAGGTACATCCGTTGATTACTTTCTGCAAGTTTCATTAAAATTCACCAAGTGACTCATGAGATATTTTGCTAACAGAAGGGCACATAAACAAGCACACATACACAGCCAAAATTATCCATTATTATTGTTCACCTTTGCCATTTGGCAGCAGGTGATTATCAAAGCAGGGAGCCATTGCAGTGACTGACTTAGAACTATAACTCCAGGGTTTAACAAGAACAAGTTTTAAAACTCAGAGCTGTGCAGATTTCAGCATCACCAAGCAGCTCTGTTTCAGGCAGAATAAAACAAAACAGCTTAGTGTGACAAGTAAGAGGTAGTCACCACATTTCAAAAAACACACCAAACCTTCTGGACTGGAAACATTACATTCAATGTATTTATATTAAAGGTAACGAGGACTAGTTTTTGTTTTTTAAGAGCCCTGACCAGCTTTTAGTGATCGGACCCACTAATTAGGGCAATAATGGTCTTCTTTTTACAATTATATTCCTTTGACTTTTACAGCTAAATGATTCTCATTTCACAGCAGTTACACATGTATTAAACCTCAAGATGAGCCGTTTGAGAACACAAAAATATATTTATATTTTTTTAATGACAATGAAGTTAAGAAAATAATTCTTAGGTTTATTTTTAATAAACAACAGAGAAAGTGGATGAATCATCCTTGGCCAATTTTAAGGATATTTCACTTTTCATGCGACTACACACACACACCAACAACAACAACAAAAATACATGGAAATTTGACCCATCAAGACAGAACTGAAAGCCAGAAGTTGAAGCCACGATGGCTGAGCATTCCCCACGAGGATGGCTGGAGTCCAATTTTTTGTTCCCCGCCCCTTTACGAAAAGTGTCATCTTACTGTGATTGAAAGTGTCACAGCCCATTGGCAAGTTGGGAAGGTGTGCAGCCTCTGGCTCCAAAACCACAACATGGTGGCACCCAAAAAGACAGACATTTGGCTTCAAGTTTGAACAAAGGGAAGAAACAGAGGCACTTCGTCCATCTTTATTTATGTTGATGATTTGATGATGATGATGGTGCTGTGAGTGCTGACAATAATGTCAGAAGGCCATTTTTGTGTTCCTCCCTGATAATTTTGGGTGCAGTTCTTTGTGTGATTCAGGTGATGGGCACAGAAACAGGATAGAACCAAAACAGAGATCCACAGGCAGGAAGGACTCCCAACAAACCAACATGTGAGCAAAACCTTTCTTCAAGTAGTGTTTGAATTTCTCATCTGGTGCAACACAAACTTTTAAGTTTTAATGAACTCAACATCAGATGAGAATCAAACATAAGAAATACAGATTGACACTTGAACGAAGGTTGTATCGGCCTGAAGCCCCTTCACTCAGAGTCGAGGGATTATCTGGCATCGTTGCACTGCCTAGCCACCGTCAGGATGTCCTTTGCTCCCTTGCGCAGCAGTAAGTCAGCCAGGTCGATGCCCAGCTGCTCAGCCCTGTCCTGCACATCACCTGGGAGTTTACTGGCTGTGACTCCCACTCGCTGGACCTGCTCATCCACTTTCTCCAAACTCTGAAACATAAATACATAAATTAACTGAATATACCTGTATGTCAATATATTTAGAACAACACCTGCACTCCAATACACCTCACAGTGTCAGGCATCTCACTTCATTAAGATTTAATACAGCAACAACATGCTTTCACATGGAGGTGAAAAACTGTCTACGCATTCCCCCTCATCATCACCTTTCATATGGCACCTACTACTAACTATTATAGCAACTCAAATGAGAACAGTAACAACAAAAAAGTAACCAAACTGTGCAGCATCATCTTAAGCTACAAAACAATAAAAAAAAAAAAAAGAAACACATTGTGCAAGGAATGCTGGAAAAATCTGTTTAACAACGTTAGTTTAACATGTCCCTGTGGGCAAATTAGTTTCAATCCTCTCCAGGGGAACCATCCTAATTTGTCAAGGCCAGTTTCAATAGTTTAAAAAAAAAAAAAAATTATTGAACTAAAAGTCAAAAGCAATGATTGATTTTCATTAGCTGGTATTTTATGTTTGTTTTTATCATTACTTTTGTCAGTTTCAAGTTATTTAAGTGACCTATGTGTGTTTTTCCAGTTTATCTGTTTGTGTATGTGTGTGTGTGTGCATACGTATGTTTGAATGTGTGTCTATATCAAGGGTGTCAAACTCCAGGCCTCGAGGGCCGCTGTCCTGGGAGTTTTAGGTTTTTCTGCTCCAACACACCTGATTCAAATGGTTTAATTACCTCCTCACCAAATCATCAGGTTCTCCAGGAGCATGGCAACAAGTCGTCCACTTACACCAGGTGTTTTAAAGCAAGAACACACCTAAAACATGCAGGAGAGCAGCCCCCAAGGAATGGAGTTAGACACCCTGGTATATATATATATATAAACTGCATAAAGTACGTACCTCATCACCAGCAACAATGCTAGTCTGCATAGTTTCTTTCAGGCTGTCTGATCCATCTAAGCTGTACACAGCACCAGTCAGGTAAAGCTGAGAAAACAAAGTTTGATCTTACACTTTTATAGAAAAACAAAAAAAAAATGTATTTATCTATATTTTTTCTTCCCTTTTAATGAATAACACAACTGCTGGATTGTCAAAATGAGACACAAATACATGGAAAATATATTAAATCCTGTGCAGTAAAATAAATCTAACCGTTGACTGTGACAACATTACTTCTCAGCATTTGCAAAAAAGTCTATTTTTTAACCTGGATGAGTTCAAATTAAATGTCTAGAATTCTGTGAAGGAATAAATATCGCCCACTGTATTTCATGCACGAGTTTTAAAGTAAAATCATCTTATGATATGATGGGACAGTTTACTTTTTCACAGAACTAATTGTGAGAGAAGCAAACCTTATGATTAGAGCAGCAGTAATTAAACATTAGAGAACAGTCATCCTGTAGCAAGGATTCTTACATGGGAGTCTTTCACTTGGGTGTGCACTGCCACCGGGACACTACAGCCACCTTCCTACAAACAAAGAATTATACGGAATAAATACGTGTTTGTTTATAATGTGAAAGGGAGCCAAATGAGTGTGTGTGTGTACCAGTTTTTTAAGGAAGGCTCTCTCTGCAATGCAGCGCAGCACAGTATCAGGGTCATGGAGGACAGACACCATCTCCAGAATGTCTGCATCTCTGGACCGCACCTCCACTGCTAAAGCCCCCTGAGAACACACACGGGTTTTATTTCCCCAAGCTCTTGTCTTACACATACGCACACATAATAAAAATATCATAAAAGAAACAATTCATTGGCCTTCCCTTCCACATATTGATCATACTTTACTCCACATTGTCCATACCTGTCCAACAGCATACATACAGTCCTCAGGCTCCAGGATCTATCCATGGAAAAATCAGAGTCTGTTAGTGAATAAAAAGCTACAGATTTCCTTAAGATGATTTGATACAAACATGCTGATACCATGCTGATTCGGTTCTCCCAGCCCATCCTTTTCAGTCCGGCAGCTGCCAGAATGATGGCAGCAAAGTCCTGCTTTTCGTCCAGCTTTTTTAGACGCGTGTTCAGGTTTCCACGCTAAGGACTGCAGTTAAGAAAAACATCTAAAAATGCCAACTAAAGAAGTGAAGGAATTAAATTCCCTGAAGAAATGTATATTGCCCTCCACCATTAATGCCAAGTTTGCTGAGATTTATACTAAGATCATCTAATGCTAAAAAATGACAGATTTGAAGTTTTTCTGGTCAAAACCCTGAAGATAATGTTGTGCTCAGAACACATGTTGAGAATAACTCTCAGCTGCTACCACATCAGATTTTAGCTCAATATCTGTAAAATTTACTGAGTCGTAGCTACTTTTGTGTTGCCTCATTTTGATTAGTTGTGGCAGCCATCTTGAATTGACTCTATAAGTGAATTCATGGACCAATCTAATCCTGGGAGGGGACCTGAACCTTGCACTAGATCAATACTTAGACCATTCATCCTCTCGTAGAGCACGAGTCTCTAATGCCAGCATTTTTTTTAAGGAAATATTAAAAAAATTCAAACCTTTTCAAAAGCTGAAGGAGTTTTAACCCACAACAAAGGGCCTACTCATTTCATTCTCATGTTCATAAGGTGTACACATGAAAAGATTACTTAATGCTGAATGCCAAATTGTTGCCATATACAGTACTAATGATGTAAAATACCACAATATAGTCATTTCGGACCCCACCCCCACCCCCATCCTCATTATCATTAAATTTAGATAATTTGAGCCTGTGTTCTAAGTTAATCCCATTCTGGTCTTGCATATTTAAAACTATCAGATATGTTGCAATCAGAGTTGAGATTTGATCCACTCTTGATTGTGCTTCAAGTCTCTGGTCAGTTCTCTCAACTTAATAATTGTTAACAACAACTGTTATCTTGTGCTTTGATTATAGCAAAGATGCTTGTTCTGATGTTTTGGAAGAAGAAAAAAAAACAGTTAAATTATGGCTGGAGGAAAGGGTAAAACTCTCTCACCTAGACAGAATATGGTTCTCACCAGTAGACAAACTGAAGCAGTTTAATAAGACTTGGCAACCCCTTCTACCATATACTAATTAAATAACGGCATGCTCTGACCCCTAGTGTGACAAGATATAAGTCCTGGGAAGAAGGAAGGGGGTGGGATAGGGGACTGTTATATGCATGTCTTTATTGTGTTGTTTTCTTGTGTATCTTTCTTTGGATGTTTTGTTCTGTTTCTTATCTGAAAATAATGAGTTGTAATACTTGATGTTTCCGTTTTTTTCTCTCTGTGACTGATTCCTCAGTAAAAACATTTGATACAATAAAGTTAATTAGTTACAGATGTACATGCGATGATTGCTTTCCCAGAGTTTCATTGAAATCCATCTACTGGTTCATAAGATATTTTACAAATGGAGTTGACTCTAAATAGTTAATGACAAGTTTAAATAATTAAAAATGTGATTATTTTGCGTCAAAGTTTGGACAAGAACCAATGCACTTACTTCGGTTACATTAAACTAAGCAAAAAATAACATTTTGTTACAAAAAAAGTAAAATATTTGCAAGGACAATAATTATCAAAAACTAAAGAAAAAAGAAAGAAAGAAACTAGCATTCCTTACAGAAATGCATATCGACTGATGTCTGGCAGGCCAAAGTTTTAATCAGTAGATGTACATCTAGAAATTACTCTCTGGAGGTTTCATTAAATGTGTTCAGTGACTTATGAGATATTTTGCTAACAGACAAATGAGCACATGCACACACACAAACACAAGCAATTCTTAGCTGCCTTAAATGAAAGCAGGTAATAAAAATTATAACTGAAAAAGACGTGATTGAAAGCTTTTTAAGTTCCTATGATGAATTGGACAGACCTACGTCTGTATTTTCGGCCTTTTAAATCAAAGTGTTCTGAGCAAGGAGATTCAGGGTGAAAATACAGTAATGAGGCAGGAAGGTGATGTTAGAAAGGATACGATATCTTTGAACTCCAGGTGGGGGAATCTTTTCTTCAGCTGAGCAGCGCGACGTAATGAACTCGTGCCAATCACACTTTACACAAACACACCATGAAGTCAGGTAAACATCATTCAGACGTTACTAACAAACAGCCTCCTGAATAACCCCTACCTGTTCTCTGGCAGAGTTTCCAGAGTTTTCCCTGCATTGGTTGGATGTAGCACCACCGCATCATGAGGGTTCTCCCTCCTGAAACAAAGCACAGTGTTAAAGGCTAGTCAAACTGCAGCCACAGTAAGACAACACCAAAGACTGATGTGAAGACATTAGATGTAACGCCAGTATACTGTACTGTACTGGCTTTAGATGTAGTTTAGGGTCTTTGTTAGGCTACAGAAATAAATAAACCATGTGTGTGTTGGGGGGGCTGGGGTGGTTACTCACTTCAGCACAGCTCCGATGGTGAATCCTGGCGGCAATGTGGTGGGAAGATCTTTCAGCGAGTGAACAACCAGATCAACCCTGTGGGTCACACAGGAAGGCAGTCACTAATATGAGCTTGGTTCATGTTTCACTGAATAATGCAGCCATTCAGCTGCAGAACAGAGCCTCCTGCTACATCTGAAGAATATCGCTAAACGTGAATTTTATGGGAACAAACACTGGCTGTTCTTCTCAACAGTTTCTTAGGCTTTTTTATTGTAAAATAAATGAATCAGTAAATACCTACACTGCTGATCCTCTTTCTAAATAAAAATACTCAACTATTATATTCAGTTATACAATTACACAAAAATTTGCGTCTGCATTGTGGTTGGGCATTGGGTTAAACAATAAAGTGAGACCAGTGTGGTGTTACACACAGATGACCTGAGTCACACTCACTCATTCCTCTCCAGGGCATTCTCCAATTCTTTGGTGAACAAACTCTTCTCACCAATCTGTAGGCAATAAAAAACAATATTTTTACAAAACTTTTTTCTGTCAGTTTTATGAGGTCAATTGAAAACATTTCATGTTTTCAGATTTCTATTTGAAGAAGAAACAGAACAGAAGTGAATGGGAGCATTAGATTGCCAGTGTGAGTTTTATATACAGGACATATTTATAACAGTGGTGAAGCATGCCCATCACGACTGGGCCTTCTATACTGCACTCCCCATCACACACACACTTACAGATGCAGACAGATTTGTTTGTGCCCTTTTGTTAAATACAGAAAAACATACAATAGTCACTGAAATAACTTAGAGGTAGTGGTTAGTGCTGCGATCTTGTAATCCTGAGGCTGTGGGTCTGAGCCTAGGTTTTGTCAGTAAGAGCATCCAAGATAAAACATTTGCCAAATCTTCTGTGCGAGTTCGCAGTCATTGCTTTTGACTTTTAGTTCACCAGAATTATTTTCAAAACAAACTAGTGAAACTGTCCTAGACAAAAAGGATGGCACCCATAGAAAAGATTAAAACTAGTCTGCCTACAGGTACATGTTAAACTAAGTTGTGTCCTGTAATCAGCATCACAGGCATTTCAGTCTTTTAATCAATCTATCTGTCTGTTAAAAGGGTGAAAAGTAGTCACTGTGCTGTTTGGTATCATGGTGTGTACCACACTGAAAGCTGATGATAGAGTCTTAGAAAGAAAATTATTGACAGCATGATAAAGATAAAGACTAAATGACCGTCTCCAAGCAGCTGGATGTTCCTGTGACTACAGCTGCTCAGATTATTCAGAAGTCTAAGGTCCACAGAACTGGAGGCAATCTGCCTGGGCGTGGCCCCAAGAGGAAAACTGAAGATAAATTGAAGAGACAGATAATATGAATGGTAACCAAAGAGCACAGAACATTTTCCAAAGACATTAGAGGTGAACTCTGATGTAAAAGTACATCAGTGTCAGATTGCACCATCAGTTACTGGCAGAACCAAAGTGGACTTAATGGAAGGCTGAAGATGAGGACACAATATGATACAAAAGCAAAACTGGAATTTGCCAAAATACAAGTTGATAAGCCACAAAGCTTCTTGGAGAATGTCCTTTGGACAGATGAGACAAAACTGAAGCTTTTTGGCAACAAGTCCAATCAGCTCTGTGTTCACAGAGTCAAAAGTGAGACATACAAATAGAAGAACCCTGTACCTACAGTGAAACATGGAGGAGGCTCGGTTCTGTTCTGGGGCTGATTTGATGCATCTAACACAGGTTGTCTTAAATCTGTGGGTTCAATGAAATCTCAAGACTATCAAGGTTTTCTGGAGTGAAATGTGCTGCCCAGTTTCAGAACACTTGGTCTCAGTCATGGGTCCTCCAACAGGATAAAGACTGAAAACACCCATGAATGACTCAGAACAAAACATTGGACTATTCTGTAGGGGTATCTGAGCCCTGATCTAAATTCTGTTGAACATCTGTGGAAGGAGCTGAAACATCTGAAGAAGGAACCCTTCAAAGCTGAGACAGATGGAGCCGTTTGTTCAGGAGGAGTGAGACAAAATACCTGTGGACAGGTGCAGAAGTCTCAGAGACAGGTACAAAAATCACTTGACTGCAGTGATTGGTTCAACAAAATATTAGGGTAAGGGTACAATCATTTTTGTCAGGGCCAGTTTTATTAGAATTCATATGTTTATAATTCGGACGAACCAAAATTCAAAAGCAATAACTAATTTCCAGTAGTTAATTATTAGTTGTTTTGTTTTGTTTTCCTTTTCATTACTTTTGTCACTTTCAAGTTATTTTAGTGATCTTTGTGGGTTTTTCTTTCTTTAAAAAAAAAAAAAAGAGTACAAACAAATCTTTCTGTGTAAGTTAATAAAACTGTGTGCAGTTGCAGATTTCAGTCACTTCCATTTGTAGCAAAATGTCTAAGTGTGCCTAATAGTTTTTTTTCCAGCATACATTTCATCTTTGAAGTTTTCCTAATAAAAAAGGGAAAATCTTGTCTCATCTTGTTATGTATTGTCTTGTACGATAAATGTATCGTTACAAACTGAGCAAAACTATAAAAAAAAAAAACTCACCTTTGATAAAGCTGTGTCAAGAATTATATCTCCTTTCGTTGACATGGCAACTGAAAGACAAGAAGATTTATGGTTCAATAATGTCAACTGAGGTGGATCATATGTTATACATCTCAAAAGAAGTTTAGAAACAGGCAACAAAAGGCTGTAAATAAGAGGTACAATAATATAATATATATGTTTATATTACCATACCATAAAAGATTTAAAGAATCTGGAGAAATCTTTGAGCTCAAAGAACGAGTCTGAAAGTCAATAGTGACAATAGTGCCTATGACTTCTGATTCTGTTCTGGACATCCCTGCATGGAACACGTCTACAAATCATTGTCTGTAAACACAGTTCGCTGTGCCATTCATAAATGCTGCATAAAGTTCTATCATACAAGAAGAAGCTACATTTGAACACCATCCAGAAACACTGACATCTTCTCTGGACCAAAGCTCATTTAAAATGGACTGAGGCAGAGAGGAAAACTTCTGTGGTCAGACAAATCTAAATTTGAAATTCTGTTTGGAAACCAGAGACGCCACATCCCTAATACTAAGGAGAAGAGAGCCCATCTGACTTGTTATCAGTGCACAGTTCAAAGCCTGCCTCTCTGATGGTATGGGGGTGCATTGATGCCTCTGTCAAAAACAGTTTACACATCTTTAAAAGCACCATCAAAGCAGAAAAGTATATAAAAGGTTTTAGGACAACTTAAAATCCCATCCAGCAAAAAATCCTGCCAAGAAGACCGCAGACTGTTGAACAGCTCGAATCCTACATCAGACAAGAATGGGACAACATTCCCAGATGTTTGTCTGTTGTTCAAAAAAGAGGAGATGCTTCACAGAGGTAAACATGGACCTGTTCCAATTTTTTTGAGATGCGTTGCTGCCATTTAATTCAAAATTATCAGATTTTTTTTAATTATTTTTTTTATATAAATGGGACAATGCAGATTTCTTAGATTTAGCATTTTATATTTGCAAATACAACCCCTGACTAACTCTCTTACATATAACATGATCATTGAAGAGTCATGCCACTGAACCAGTTCTGACGGAAATTATTGTGCGGTGATGATTTTGACTCTTTGTTCACCTAAAAAAACACAATTGCATCTCACCTATTTCTAAATGGACATCAGGGTAGAGCTCCTTTAAACTGTCAGCCACGCTGTCCGTTTGGATGCGAGCCAACTGCAACAGAATTAAATTATATCAAACTTGATTTCTAAAGAAAATTTCATGCGCAAAACCAATCAGTGTACTTTCCAACAAGAACCTAAAACACAGAAGAACAATGGTTTTACTTGCACATCATACAGACACGTATATAGAAAGAAATATTAACACTGAATCATAAAAGTGTGAAACAAAAAACACAAGCAATAAAAACAAAAAGCTTTTGCAAAAAGGGAAAAAAAATAACTTTTTCTTAAATATATCAACAGCGGGGACTTATCAGAGAATATATGAGGTATAGCTAAGCTACCACAGTCTGCTGACAGGTGTATAATTCTTTATAATGTCTTTTATATACTGTGGTGGTGTGAGATCATTTAGTTTTCTACAAATAAACATGATTTTGAAATGGATTCTACTTTCAATAGGAAGCCAGTGCAGAGACCTAAGAGGAGGTGCAATGTTGTAACTTCCTGGTACCTGTGAGAATACGACCTGCTGCATTTTGAATCAGCTGCCGTCTTTTTATGGCACATTTTGGGAAACATGTAAAAAAGCCACTGCAGTAGTCCAACCTACTAGTGATAAATGCTATAACTAGTAGGTTTTAAGAACTATTTTTCAAAAATCAGATTCTGATACAAACTCTTTAACTTTAGAATGTTTCTCAAGTGACAAAAAGCCAATTTAGTAACATGGTTGATGTAACTTTTAAAACTGAGATTATTGTCTAATGGTACACAGAGGTGTTTAGACTCCGGAGTCAGAACGCAGTCATATGCATATAAATGATGGTGATTTTTGTGATTTCTTTAAATGTTTCTTCTAAGTATGAGATTTAAATCAACTGAGTGCAGTTTCTGTACTATGGTAACCTTAAAAACCAAACGGATAAATATTTGAGAAATATATTATTAGACTGAAGATAACTATTAATCTGAGTGTGGATGGCATTTTCAAGTATTTTGCAGAGAATCGGTAGGTTAGAAATGGGTGTATAATTAGATCTAGCCTGCAGAAGAACACTCAACGTTAGCTGGATTGTGTGTTCACACTTCACAGAGCAAGAAACAATCAAATCAATATGACAGAGTGAATAAGAAGGACTTGTCATGACAAAGACATTTTTCAAGCAGAATGGTGTTATCTCTGCCAGGAGGAGCCTCAGACATCCTGCTTTGCTGTATCTGGGGCTCCATGGAGGAGTGGCACATCAGATAATCTACAATTAACTGACACTTCAGATCTCTGTAAGGCCTGTATTCAAGTTAAAATGGCAGCTTAATCTAAATAATTGTCCTCATACGGGCGCAATGGCGTCTCTGCATGCAGTATTTAATTTTGTTCAACTTAGACCCACTGACTCTAATCAGGGACACTTGCTTTTCATTTTTTACAACTTTATTTGGAACTTTTTAATTTTTAAAAAGTGGTCTTAATTTTAGAGTTTGATTTGTTTTTTTAGTTACTAGCTGTTCAAAACAATGTTGAGTTTTTAGGTCTATGATGTCCCTCTAATCTCAAACAGGTACAGAAAATTAAAAATGCACATCAAACAAAAGCTCGAACCTCAGGGGGCTACAGGCAAAGAAAAGAACAGTAACAGAACAGGACTCTGTGTAAGATTCATGCAAGGTTAACGAAACATAGTGCATGCTAAAATTAAGATGTAAAATAAACTGTAGCACTGTACCTGGCTCTTGCGGGTTCCGATCCTGATCACCCGGCTAACTTTGTCGTTTCCTTCCTGCCGGGGCAAAAACATATTCGCCACATAGGGTTAGATACACACACACTGCAAAATATCTCTCTATTTTACCACCATCCCAACACAATCTCAACCACTGTGATCATGTCTGAATGAGCTAAAGCGTTTTCCCTGCTGGCCTCACCCTGATGTACTTGTAAGGTCCTTCCTCCATCATTCTATTTCCACACACTGCACGAGTGTCTGCACTGTGGAGCCTATTGTTTCTGTGTGTCTGGGACTGCCTGCTGTGCCTTCGTGAAAAGACTGTGCTGACTGAGGTCATAGAGCCTGCAGACAGGCCTGCTGAACAGGGGTCTCACTCATTGATCCTCCCCTTTAGGAAACCCACACCTACAGATCTCTGTTCCCAAAAGATAAGTGAGACGATTCATAGAGGCCGTTATAAAGAGCAGGGATGGGCTGCTGTGCAGGGCCTGCTAATAAGGTGTGGTCATATTGAGGTCTCAGTGTGGGACTCCTTTGACTTTGTTTGATGAATGGAAGCCAGCCAATTTTTTTTATCACTAGTTGAGGCTGAAATACATAAGAATAAAAGTACATTTCAGTTCTCACTTTAATGTAAAAACATGAACCTGAAAGAAATCATTCAATGGCAAAATGGTCAAAATAAAGTTAATTACAAAAACATAACAGAAAGCAAACCAAATAAAGAAATGACTATGAGATGTTTAATTTCACTAAATTTTCACTCAGCACTACACTTACATACGGAAGATTTAGGGGATGAAGCTAGTTGGAAAGTATATGTCATATAAACATTAAAAGCCTAGCAATAATTGAAGGAATCCATATTGTCTACTGCCTTTTATGCCAGAGTGTTCATCTAAGACACTTGAGTCAAACTCTGTTCCTTGGGGGTCACTCTCCTGCATATTTTAGACATGTTCTTGCTTTAAAACACCTGAGTTAAATGAATGAGTTGTGGACATGCTTCTGGAGAACTTGATGATTTGGTGAGGAGATAATTAAACCATTTAAATCAGGTGTGTTGGAGCATGACTCAAAGTTACTACGACACCAAACTTTAGCTCAACACCTGTAAATCTGACTAAGTTACAGCCATTTTTGTGTTAGCAAAAGTTGATTAGTTAAGACATCTTGAACTAGGTTGACTCCAAAAATAAAACAATGGTAGGTGTAAATCCAATGTTAAATTTTTGAGTTTCATTAAAATCCATCCAGTGGTTAATGAGATACTTTGCTAACAGACATAAAAGGTTGATACCAATGGTTATTGGCAAAGTTTTAAGCAAACGTTTTGTGCAACGTGTAGCAATTGGGAGTATGTGTTGGGAATTTGTCTCAACTACCATTACACCAAAGTTTGGTTACATGTCTGTAAGAATGAGTAATAATCATTTTTGTGTTTTATAGGATCAGTTCATGGGTTTACATGTCCCCCAGTTTATTACTGCCAGTTTATACAAGAAAATCACTCTGTGGAAACATGGAATGATTTTTTTTCTTGGTTTTGGAGACAGAAATCAATTGAACTTGTTAAAATTTTTATGCTTTTTAGGTTTTGGAGGCCAACACTCACTTTTTTTAAAAATACAAACCTTGACTGTATATCAGCATTTTTATTTTAAGGCCAGCTTTTTTTTAAGCTTACAAACAACAGATATTAAAATATTATCACAAAAGTCTAATTTGGATCTCAACTTTGAACTTACCAAGTCAGAAGACTTGAGTGTCAAAACATTTTAAGTTTTTCCCAGAGGTCAAATAAGATGCAGTTCTTTTAAAAGATTAAGAGTTCTTGTTGCTTTTTGGTTCTTCACATTTTTATTTGAAATGACATAAGCTCTGAGCGCTACAGCACAAAGCAAAAAAAAAACAGGGTTTAAAGGCTTTGCTTTGTGAACATAGAGTTTACCAAGAATGATTAAAAAAGAAAAGAATGTGGTGTAGGTTGCTCAATAATCCAGTGAATACATTATATATAAAAACATCCAATACAGTTCTATGAACATTTAAATTGAATTTATCATAAATAAAACTTTCTATATCTGACCAAATTTGTTAGGCATGCGCACATTGAAAATAAATAGTGCAGAAAACAGGCACCATCAATGCTAATCTGGAATTTTTTCAATGTTTCTCAAATTTGATGCAAAATCTTAAAAGAAACTTCTTTTGTCTTGTTATTAATACAATATTTATAGTAGTAGAAGACCATAGGATACAAAAAGTCTTGCAGCTGGAGAAACAGAAGGTCAATTCTTTCCTGATGTTTCTTACTGCATATTATCACCAATACAAATATTGTTTAAATCAATATTATTCTCTGTAAATGAAGAATCTTTAGAAACTGTAGAGAACCTGCTGGAGTTGCTTCAAACATCTTCTGTAGGTGTTACAGGTAGGTGAACTTATCAACAAAACTACGCCAGGAGACCATTTTTGTTTAACAATTAACCAACTCTTTTGTTAAACCATGGGCGATAAAACAGTGATTTCGTTTTTGTACGAGACGTCCTTCTTAGTTGTAAATCCGCACTGGAGTAGGACTAATATCAGTTATTACGGTCAAACAGCAGTCTCTCTTAGCCTCTTCAAGCTCAACTCCGACACACCGTTCTCTTCCGGTTTCCGGTCCAACGAAAAGACCTCTCTGCAAACTGACACGACCAACAACCAATCAGCGCGAACTGGCTGATGACGCAGGCGGAAGTAACGCTGAACGTGAGCGCGCTGAATGAGCTGTGTATAAATAGTGGAAACTACGGGATTGTTTTGCTCGAAGCTTACCGGAGAGCTTGCTTCTTCTGACATGTCTGTGAACCGGTTCTGTTTTTCTGTGTTAGATGAGTCAGCAACGTGTTCTGCTGGTCATGAAGCCCGATGGAAAGCACCAGATTTATTCAGAGCACCGCTCTCATGTTAGCTACCCGTCTGAATGAAAGTCGGTCCTCTGATGTCATTGCTCCGGTTAGAGGTCATTTCCGTCTTCCGTGCACTTCTGGCGTTTCCTGTTTTTCCTGATTTCCTGTCTGTGCTTTTGCCAGAAGATGTAAAATGTCTCATAAACCAGCGGATGGGTTTTAATGAAACTCTCAGAAAGTAATCACCGGATGAACATTTTCAACTCATTAACCCATGGCTTGTTTTGAAAAGCTGCAGAAGAAAACCTCTTCTCTCTAAAAACATCATGGCAGATGACTTCGGTTTGGAAAGTTTCATCTGAAGGAACATGCTGTTGTAGATTCTCAGGACATGGCAAATTTTAAAACAATTCAAAAAACAAAACAACTGGACTTCTGCTCTGTAGCTGAAGATGTTTCACTTCCCATCTGGGGAGCCTGCAGGTTAAAGCTTGGAACTCCACACTTCAGTTTTGAATAGAGAAAGCTCTCCGGAAGGGGAGGCAAAATGTATTCAGCTAAAGACCATAAGTTTATTTTATTTACTTGTTTGAGGTGGTGGGGGTGGATTTAAAGGAACCACAAGACTTCTAAATGTATTTTTTACAAATGAATGAACAGCAATAAAGTCGGTCAAATAATCTTTTTTATCCTCATAAATGCAATTACATTTTTTCTACAAGTAAGTTAATCTGTTTAGATAAAAGTTTTATTTTATAACAGTCTTTAAAAACACACATAAACTCATTTTGCTGCACACACAAGTATATTTGTGATCAAAACATTTTCTTATTAAGTAACTGAAGTAAAAAATATATTAATTAAGTTCACTCTGGGATGTCTAGTTGAAGAAAACTGGTTAAGATGTGAGAAGAATCAGTGTTCAGAACTGAATTTAAAGATATTCACAATAACATGTAAACTAGTGAAAACTGAAAAATCAACAATGACTCTTTTACTAATAATAACAGTTTTTCAGGTTTCTCTCATCTCTGGAGTCAGCTATCATCTTCATATAAGACCAAGATGATGAGGATCACCCCAGGTTTAATAGTGTCAGCCGCATCAAAAACCACTGAGATGCAGTCATCTCTATACAGAAGACTTAAAATCACTACATTATCAAAAGATTTAAAGACGGAAAGAACAGGCTGACTTAGATAAGAATAGGAGGACTGTTTATACATATTTCACACTAGGAAATTTGAAAAAAGAAAAAGAGCTCCCATGCAGCCTTGTGGTACACCCAGCTGCAGTATTTGACCTCAGAAAGTGTCTTGTACTTTCAACCTGCTGCTGTCTGTTAAAATAAAAGAATAAACCCACTTTATCAGCACAAAGTTAACAGATAACTGGTTTCAAACCTGTGAGTAAATCTGGCAACATTCATCTTTTATCTACGTTCAGTTTGAATTTTTGTCTTAAAATCCTATGTACATATAAACCTGTTAGAACTTTGGCTGTCTCTGTCATGATAAAGTCATTTTCATACATTGTTTATCCCACCATATCAGATGTAGCAGCTCTGCTTTCAAACTAATTTTTGAAGATGTTTAGCTGCAGTAGTCCTTGTGAGCTGAAACCTACAGGATGTAGGTTTAAACTGAAATATGAACTGGACAGAATTTGTTTTCCTGGATGTCAGAGCTACAAAAACAGAATCAATTAAAGGCCTAACTACCCTTGAAGGGATACATATCACCTGCCACCTTTCATCCCAGAGATTTACACTAAGGCCATCTTATGATGAGAAAGTTGAAGCATTTTGGTCAAACCTTGGATATAACGTTATGAACAATCTTATGTGGAATTGTGAGATATTTTCTGATCTGTTAGAGCTTAGAGTCTTTGTTGGGGATGACTTTCATCTGCTACCTCATCTAATTTTAGCTTAATATCTGTAAAATTCACTGAGTTACAGATATTTTTGTGCAGGTTAAAGGTGACTAGCTGTGGTGGCCATCGTGAATCAGGTTGACTCCAAAAGTTAATGAGTTGTAGACAATTATTCAGCCATTGCTTTGAATTTTTTTTAAAATCTGTTTCTGTTTCATTCATGAGATATGTTGGTAACAATGTAGTGTCTGGGAGTCTGGACCAGGCCACATGCTTCCTAAACAGGATGTTTCACCTGGGACTGCCAAGAAGTATGGACTCCAGCACCATATAGAGAAACAAATGCCATGAAAACAGAAAGGCTGTAAATGGGGAAGGAAAGTATGGAAGAGCTTTGAGCTAAGGGATGAAAAAACCTATCTGTGATCGTCCATGTGTGTGTGTGTGTGTCAGGTCTATATAAGACACTGTATTCTGAGATCGGGGGGATACTTCTAAGATTAGGCCATGAATTCCTCATGATTTAGCTGCAGTTTTGAATAAAATTCTTTGCTGTTCAACTGAAGCCATGTCAGCAGAGCCTTTATTCCTGAAGCATCATCACATCAGCACCTTGAAGATGATCACTAAAAACAAATACACCACAAATCCTAGCATCACAAATCAGAAGTCTTCAGCTCTGCCAACTATGACTGTTTTCCTTTAACTCAGAAGCAAATATATATATATATATATATATATATATATATATATATATATATATATATATATATATATATCAACTCTTTATTAAAGACACACAAATAGGTCCATATGAAAAATAAAAAATAAAGTAAAAGTAAAAAAAAAACATTTACAGATGAATGACATAAGGCAATAATCACAAATACAGGTCACTGATTTACATAAAGGCTACACCGTCAGTGGTTCCACAACCTGGACTTAAACCTGACTGAGCTTTGTGCAACAAATTATTTTAGTTTTAGAGCTGATGTCCTGATGTTTAACAGGTGAAGAAGTGGATTTTTCTCCACTTTAGTCCAACTAACTGTGGGGGAACTTCCTGCACATGGCCTTGCTGGGGTTGATCTGCTGTCCCATGAGGACCTCCTGCAGATTCCTGATGTCCACCCAAGCCCCCACCTTGTCCTTTGGGTCCCTGCTCTGAGACGGACCTCCGTCCAGGGAGGAGTCCTCACCAGCAGAGACAGAGAGAGGTCAGACCTAAAACACCTGAGATCAGGTCAGAAAAGGCCTCCTGCTGGGAGCACTGATCTCTGAGATATTTTCAGATGGTTTTGCCCCACAGAGGGGAGTGACAGAAACCAGATCTGTCTGGATCTTCAGCTGCTTCTCTCTGTTCATGTTGGCTTCGATCAGCTGAAACACTTTCATTCCAACAGCCCCATGTAGTGGCAGTTTGAGGTAACAGCAGAGGAAGGAAAGTTGGATTTGATGGGAAAGTTTTCTTTCTGAAGCACTGAAGAGATATGATTCTACCAGGAAGCCTCAGTCACTTTCAATATTTCTAACAAATCAATAAAACAGAATTTAAATACTTTACTTTGTCACTGACTGAATACAGCCTTTTAACACCTGAATGACTTGTAGGTCAGAGTTGGGTGACTTCAACAAAACCCCTGAAACTAATTAATCAACTAATATATAGGTTTGATTATTAAAGCATCAGGATATGAAAGGATATTGTTGCCGTTTTTTTCACCAACATATTTTATTTCCTCCATTCATGAGAAAGACCACAAAATGGTACTCAAATGCACCATCATCTGCCAGATTCTTTTCATTGATGGACATCAGCTGCTCACGTGAGCATGAGTGAGCAACAGGTAGATATTTTGTCTTATGGTGGATAAAAACAACCGTAGGACTGGGATGAAACCCCACTGCAGGGACTTTGCTACTCCCAGTAGCAAAAGCCAGGATCAATCCAGAATTAAAGCAGTTTCCTCTGCTGTCAGAATCCTGCAGTCAGGATCTCCCCCCTTCTTTGTCTTCTCTACAAGAGGGGAAAAATTAATAAGAAAGCATTAGACATCTGCAGTACAAATTAAGTGCAAACAAACTGTTGACAGAGTCTAGACAGGGAAATCATAATGGAATTGTAGAAAAAAGATTGAATGTTTACTTGTAAAATGACAAAGTTGTATCAATCCAGTCTAGGAATCTGGCTGGTATCTGCTGTGGGATTTGAACTGAAACATGTCCACAGATGACATATGCGTTACAGTAGTGCTGGCCAAATGAAACTTTTGCTTGAATCTGCATAGGGATCGTGAGCCGGTGTTGCTGACCACAGAGCCACCCGAGCCTCAAAGGTTCATTTAAAAAGCTTTACGTAAAGACTAAGCTAATTGTTTTAACAAAAAAGAGCAGAGATCTATGCAGGTCAATTAGTCTCAATAAGATCCACATGCATACAGCAAGTAGGCAAACAAGATTCAAGATGCACAAACACTTCATCAAATGTACACATTTCAATTTGCACAGGCAGGAATATTCTGCACATACAAACTGTCAAATACACGTGCACAAATCACCTGCTGTGGGCAGATCAGTCAGTACAAGAGCACAGATCAACTCGTCTGTGACGTTTAAGATTCACAAATCTAATGCTGTTCAAAGCATGGCATTGTTTTTAAAAAGTTAAATTAGCATAGAGTAGATAAAAATGATGTCTAATAGAGATGAAATGTAACACATAACAATGTGAATGGCATGATGATAAAATCACCTGCGCTGGAACTTCAACTCTTGCCATGATGTAAAGGCATGTGGTGGAGCAGACAGAAGCTCCTTCCATGTGTCAATAGAGGCTGTTTTTGTTTGTTTGTTTGTTTGTTTGTTTCATTTAAACCACTTGGAACAATAATGTTTTTGCTTCTGTGTGTGTGTGTCTGTACTGTTAGCAAACTATTTCATAAATCACTGAAAAGATTTTATTGAAACTTTCAGAAAATAATCAGTGGCTGTACATTTACAACTGATTAAGTTTCGGACTCCAACTAATTAATGTGAGCATAAAAGCTCAGTTTGTAGGAATGCAGAGGTGGTTGTGTATTTTAATGATGCCCACCATGACATTTCCTCCCTGAGGTTTTGTGGTATTGAACTTGTTACCTTTCCACTTTGGGGTGGAGACTCCAATAAGTTACTCAAACAGCATGAGGCTTATTGCATTTATTTTCTTCAGACTTTTGCTCTAAAGGGCCAAATGATGAACTGTCTTTGAATGTTTTCTTTTAATTAATTGAATTTAAGACTCCATTTTTTGGGGTTCTTCATATTTTCATTTGGCTCATTTATTACATTATTTGAATCCGCTTATTAAATTGTTTGCAAATGCACTTTTAGATTTTTGCTTAAGAAAAGTGTGAATGAACTTTTGTGTACATTTGTAAATGTTTTTTGTTACTTTTCTATTCTTCAAATTGTATTTTTGTATATATGCTTTTGTATTGCCTTTGTTTTGTATTGTTCTGGTTGATAATATGAATGTTTTGTTGTGTTTTACATCATTTGTGATGTTTGTATGACATAGGTCAGACACTCATAAAAATTCCAATTAAATGTTCTCCTGTTGAAGGTTTACAGACAGAAAGGTTGCAACAATAAATTTCTGCAGGTTTGGACAGTGTGTGGGAGTGTCTTTATGCTTCTTCGGATTTATTGTCCTTCTCCTACATACCTGTCTCAAGTAATAGATGTGCAGAATTTTGGGGGGCTTTTTGTTTGTTTTGAACAAATATTAAACTAAAATTTGTTGTAGTTGATCCTAACTCATACTCTAAGTGCTAACAATCTGACTTTAAAACTTTACTATTAACTACTGAAATCAACTCTGTCTGCTTTTTAGCAAAAAATGTCATGAACCACTGGACAGATGTTATTGAAACTCTCAGAAAATAATTATTTGATGTGAATTAAAATGGTTACACTGGTCAATTTGACAGATATTGAGCTAAATTTTAGTGTGTTGGTAGCTGAGAGTCATCCCCAACACACACCTACACTGCTGAAAATGATAGCCCAACTCATCTCCGGTGCAACATATTTATTTTGCATCACCTGCAAAACAGAAATATAGCAGATTACAGGAGCTACTCAGTGCATTATCATAACACTGCTTCATCAAGCACTGGACGACTTCTTCTACTAAACCATAACAGTAGCACAATACATTTGTACTGTAGAACCAATAACCAAACAGTAGTACTTAAACAGTTCTCATTTTACCCGTTACCTTACTACCTATATAACTCTACAGTTTTATTTCCACATACATCGCTTATGAATTGTATTTTAAATTAAATCCATTTTAAATTAAAGTCTTTTAAACATATTTCCATTAAGTTTCAACTTAAAGAAATAAAAAGAGAGTATCTTACATTTACTCTGATTAGAAAATATATGTTGAAAATATAGTGCAGCTGTAAGAGGAATATAGGCTTTAATCACAGCCGAATAACTGAGACAGGAACATAAACCACGTGTACGCCACTGTCCTAGCCTAATGCTAACTTTAGCTCCACGTTTAGCTCAACAGTTCGGTTCTACACAAACGCTTCATTCCATAACACATTTACTTCATTTAACGTTGGTTAAAGATATAAAGTCATGCTTTTGCTGATGCCACGAGCATTTCTGTGTAGTTAACCCTATTCTTTTAACTTTACAAAACATGAAACAAATCTACGGCTTGACGCCACGGCTGCCTCGCACAACGAGTCTGACATTTTCGGCTCACTTAGCACTTACCTATACTGTCTCTATGTCACGGGCCGGCTCTGAACCCAACACTCCTGAGTTAAACATACCCAGGGTTCGCACGGCCCAGTTGTCTCAGAGTGGGGTGACAAATTGGGCTGGTTTTAGCCCAGCAGTTTTAAGTGTGCAGCTTTTTTGTAGTAAATAAAAACCCACAACATGGTAGCTCCCGTTCTATTTAGGAAAACTGAAGTTTTAGCTTTTAAATACATTTTCAAAGAAATGCTCACCATGCAGCGACAAATCATGTGCAAGTGATCTGAAACATCTCTGTTCAAACGTGTGTATACATTAAGTTTCACTCATTCCTTTTTGGCTGACAGTTTGTCACAAAACATCTGCTCTGTGGTGAAATTTCAAAGTTTTGTATGTATTCAGTTACTTTTTATGCACTGAAATCTTCATTTGTGTAAATAAAGATGTTTCCATACAACATTTATTTATTAGAATTTCATTGCCTGTTTGTTGGGACCATTGCTTCATAATATAAAGACATTAAAGGTCTAGCATTCATTGAAGGAATGCATATCCCCCACTACATTTCATACGATAACTTTAGATTAAAAACATCTTATGCTGAGAAATTCATTATTCTTTATGCTGCCAGAATTAATTTTTTGCATCCAGGACGGAAAACACAGTTGCTCCTGACATCTTTGCAGATATTTCTTCAACGCTCCTCATAGGATGGTGAGGGCGTTTTAAGGCCATATTAAGGTCTTTGGGGTTTATGCAAAGCCTGATTCCTTGTTTGTCCTTCTTATGTGCCACAACTAGTGAGGAAACCCAGTCAGTGGGCTCTGTGACCGGTGTTATTACTCCTATGTTTTCCATTTGTTTGAGTTCAGCTTTAACTCTGTCTTGCATCGCCACAGGGATGCGGTGTGCTGGTCTCACGGCAGGTGTCACATCTGGGTTTAATGTCATGGAGTATGTTACAGGAAGTTCTCCCAGTTCATCACTAAATAAGTCTCTGTATTGTGAGATTACCTTATTTTTGAAGGTATCATCGCTCTCTGCATTGACTTGATGAACTTAGTGTGACAATTTCCATATCGGTGCATGCTTGAAAACCAAGTAATGGTTGTACATCCTTGTCTACTATGAAGAAGCTCAGTGAATGTTGATCTTTGAAATCACATGGTAGTGTGACTAGGCCGTTAGTTTGAATCCTATTGCCACCATATGCAACTAGGTTGGGTGGATCTCCACGATTGGTCAGTTGCTCCCCCTTTGACAATTTTTTAAATGTGTGGAGGGATAACACGTTGCATTTTTTTCCTGTGTCAACTTTAAATTCAATGGGAACACCATTAATGTGAATGGTGTCATAACCTTCCTGCTTAATATAGGCTTTTGGTGTATTGCTGTCAACCTCAATGCCGTCCACATAGAAAGTGTCTTCTAGAGTTGGCTGTTCAGTGGCAACTTCATGTACTGACTATCTGTATGTCTTTTTGGCAAGATTTGGAGGTTTGTCTTTGCAGCAGTTTTTGGAATTATTCATTTTCCTGTACTTACTGCACTGCTGTCTGAATGCTGGGCTTTTTTCTCTTTTTGCAATGTGAGAGCCTCCGCAATTATTGCAGTCAGTTATAAAATGTGGCTGGGGCTTAGGTAGTTGTTGCCGTTTGCTGGAGGAGTATTTTACAGCATCAACCGTGTTAGCTTGGTAAGCTAATGTTTGCTTCCTTCTTCTGCCATTTTGTGAATGCGGCAGATCGAAATGGCTTTTACGAGAGTTAAATCACTGTCTCTTAACAAAGCCTTTCTGAGATACCACAAACTACTCTGTCACAGATCAGTTCATCAGTAAGCTCTCCGAAATTGCAGGTCTTAGCTTTTATTTTCAAATCGCTGACAAAAGATTCAATGCTTTCACCCTGTCTTTTATTTCTTGAATGAAACTTGTGCCGCTCCATCGTTCTGTTGCATCGGGGGTTGCAAATTTCACGGAATTTCCATTTCAAACAGTCAGGGTCTGTAATGATCATTACCCAAATGATCTACACATGCTGCGTGTGAAACACTCTCAACTATTACCACATTAAATTTAGCTGAGTATTTGTAAAACTGACTGATTTAGTCATTTCTGTGTTGGCTAATGTCAGTTAACTGTAGCAGCCATCTTGAATTCAATTGACTCCAAAAGTTAATCAGTTGTAGATCTACGCCAAATGATTAATTTCCAAAGATTTTATTAAAACCCATTCAGTGGTTCATGAGATATTTTGCTAACAGACAAACAGGATTGACTCCAACAGTTATTGCTAAAGTTTTTAGTAAAGATCTTATGCAATGAGTGGCACTTGGAGTATGTGCTGAAGATGACTCTAAGCTACAACCACATCAGATTTTATGTTAATATTTGCAAAATTTATGTAATTATAGCTATTTCTGTGTTTTCTGAGGCCATTTGGCTGTGGCAGCCATCTTCAATTGGATTAGCTCCAAAATGTGATCAACTGTAAAGGTAAATCCAGTGATTACTTTCTGCAGATCTGATTAAAATCTGCCTGGTGGTTCCTGAGAAAATTTGCTAACAGACAAACAGAGTTGAATGCAAATACTTAATGGCAATTTTGTAAACAAATATCTTGCACATTGTGTTAGTTTTCAAAATATCTGTTGGGATCAACTTTAGCTCCTACCACATACAATATTAGGTCAATCTCTGTAAAACTAAGTTATAATCATTGGTGCTTTTGAAACCAGTTGGATGTGGCAGCCATCTTAAATGGGGTTGACACCAAATGATAATCAGTTTTAGAGGTTCATTCAATTTAAACTTTCTGCAAGTTTCACTAAAACCTTTCCAATAGTTTATGATATATTTTGCTAACACACATACACACACTCAGTCGAGGCTAAAACATCGTCCCTGCCTTTCAGCCCTGGGTGATGGTGAGACTTTTACACAGTACTATAGATTTAAAGATAAAATTTTAGTTTAATGTAGCTTTATACAAAGAAGATTAAGATAGTGTGCCAAAGAACAGCTTTTATCATAATAATAATGACTTTTAACATTTTGGAATTTTAGTAATAATTATTTCTACCATTTGCTTTCTAATACTGATTATAAGTTGACTACAAAAGGTTAGACATGAGAAAAACGCCAAGCCAACAAGGACAGCAGAGCAGTTTTTCTCCTGGTGAGTTTGTTTTTTTTAAAGAGGCCAACATGTTGGAGCCCACGTCACTGGTTTCCACAGTGGGCTGATCCAGCGCGGCTCTTCCGGTGGAGACGTGGCTCTGCTGCTGACATATTGACGCTAGCTAACTAACAGTCACTTAACTAGAAGTCAGCCGTATCGCTTCTTACCATTCCAGAGTGACAAAACACTCCCAGAACAGGAAGCACAAGACACTGAAGGCCGTCGAACCGTACAAAGAGACCGAATATGGTGAGTAAAAGCCGAAAACCTTCAGAAACTGTCTCGGCTTTTATCGGGCCTGGTCATTTTGACTACACTGGCTAACCTTGCTAACAGCTAAAGCTAGCACTAGCTAGCTTCTGTTCTCCCAGGTGAAAAACCCCCAGAAACCCGAGGCTGATTGTACTTTAAAGTAAAGGCTAATGTTAATTTAAACAGCGCACACCGATGTAATGAGCCGTTGTTTTTGTACAGAGTATATATTTTCATGAATTAGCGACATGGAGTATGCAGACACTGCTGACGTTACCTACTCGCTCCACAGCGTATCTTTAACCAGTATCCGGATTCGAGTTATCCTGGTCTGCTGTCAGACTGCCCTCATTCAGGCAACGCATCGTTTTCAGATAACATGTAAATATATATATTTCGAGCTTTTCTCTCTGCGGCCAGTCTCACTGATCCCAGTTGCTTTAAGTACCGTGAATGCGCCTCAGTGTTAACCTGTACGTGAATGCAGCTCCTTTGTTCTTTTAACAATCTAAAATAAAGAGCCCATTCCTGCTCGAAGCGCACATATGAAGCTAAACTTTCAAAAGCAAGGTGACTTTAATTTGTCCATCTTGCTCGAACCAATCCAAATATTGGTAATTCAGAATATGCACACACCAAATCACGCGTCTCACACCTTCCTTTGTCAGGTTAATACATATTGTCTCAGCTGCTAAAATACTTCAAAACGTGGTTCCTAAACCTTTTTAAGCTTTTGACCCACAAAATTAGAGAGAGATTTGTGATCCCGACTGTTGCTGGTTAAAGTGTACAGTGTTACATAAGAGCTTTGGTCAAGTATTTCAAACATTTGTAGCCATTCATGACTACTGTTTTTAATCTCTATAACTATTAAGGCTAAATACACTGTTGGCAATCATTTAAAAATATTTTTTAAAGTTAATTTTTGTTGATTTCTTTAAGACCCTCAAATTGGTGTTTATTGACCCAACCCTAACTTTGGGAACCACATCTTCAGATGACAGCCCAGTTTATACAGTATATGTTTACCTGATGGCAAACAATAGTATTTAATAAAGGTTTACCTTCGAGTTTTTCTATGACATATGCCAATCTTCAGAAATTATCCATCCATCTTCTACCACTTATCCACAGTTGGGTCTCGGGGAGCAACAGATCCAGGATGAAACCCAGACATCCCTTTCCCCAGCGACACTACCCAGCTTCTCCTGGTGAATCCCAAATTGTTCCCAGACCAGAGAGGATACATAATCACTATGAGTTTTGGGTTTGGGGTCTGCACAGTGGTCTCCTCCCAGTGGAAAGTGCCTGGAAAACCTCCCTAAGGAGGTGTTCAGAAGGCATCCTAATCAGATGCCTCCTAATCATCCTAATCAGATGCCTTCTGATAATAAGTGACCCCAGCACCCCCCAATGAGAGCCTCAGGGAACACAGTCATAAGCCTTCTCCAGTTCCACAAAACACACAGGATCTCCTTAGTAACCCCATGAGGGTAAAGATCTAGTCCCCTGTTCCACGATCTAGGCACACTTCTCCTCCTAGATCTGAGGTTTGACTATCAGTTGGAGCCTCCCTTCCAACACCCTGGAGTAAACGTTCCTACAGAGCCTGAGAAGTATGAACCCGTAATAATTGAAATACAATCTGTGGGTGTTGTCCCAGTCCTCCATTCAACATTGAAGAGACGTGTCAACCATAGTAGCTCCGCAACATCCAGAGACTTCAGCAAATAAGGGCGAATCTCATCCACCCCTGGTGCCCTGTCACCAGGGAGCCCTTTAACTACCTCAGTGATCTCTACCATAGTAATAGACTCATCTTTCTCATAGTCTGCCTCCTTAAAGGTGGGCATGTGGTCCTGATTAAGGAGTGCTCCGTCCACCGTCTGCCACTATACCCAGTCTGGGTCAGCAGTTCTGTACGCAGATCAAACATGGCCTGAGACAAGGCCTGCTTTCCCTTTTTATGAGTTGCCGATCGGTTAGTCAGAACCTTCTTAAGCCTAACTAAAAGTCCATCTCCACGGCCTCTCCAAATTTTCCCGTGCCAGAGGTTTTGTGTCTGCAACCACATAAGCTTTAGTCTTTTCTGTCCACACTGCACCTGTCAGCTGTTTCGGTAGTCCTCCGGGACAGCCAAGCCCTAAAGGCCTCCTCCAACAGCTTGACAGCCTCCATCACCATTGGTGTTCACCAGCGGGTCCTTTGGTTGACACCGCGACAGGCACCAATGACCTTCAGGCCACAGCTCCGGCATCTGCAATAGAAGCCTTGAATTCAATTCAATTCAAAAATACTTTATTAATCCCAAAGGGAAATTAAATGTTGACGTAGCTCATTTAAATCAGGGAGTTATTATAGATGCTGATGGCTGTGGGCAGGAAAGATCTCCTGTAGCGGTCTGTTTTACAGCTAATCTGAAGAAGCCTTTGACTAAAGAGACTCTGTTTTCCGATGACGGTCTCATGGAGAGGATGGTCAGGGTTGTCCATGATTTCCTTGATTTTATGCAAAATCCTTCTTTGCATCATCATCTCCAGAGGTTCCACAGTCATCCCCAGAACAGAACCAGCTTTCTTTATCAGGTCATTGAGCCTTTTTAGGTCCCTGGCTCTGATGCTGCTGCCCCAACAGAAGATGGCAGAGGAGATGACACTCTCAACAACAGACTTATAGAAGATCTGCAATATCTTGCTGGAAACCTTGAAGGATCTAAACTTCCTCAAGAAGTACAGTCTGCTCTGTCCCTTCTTGTAGATGGCTACACTGTTGAGTCTCCAGTCCAGTCTGTTGTCTAGATGAACACTGTCTGAGCTTCAGTCCCATTTGACGGTCTGTGCTTGAGTTTAAGACCCGCGTTTTGCCTCTTCGTTTGTTTTGTTTGAATCATTGTAGTTTGTTTTTGACTTTATGCCTGGTTCTGTTCCTGGGTTTTTAAATGTTTGTATTTTTTATTATTTTATTTCATATCCTGCAACATCATTAGTCCTATTCCAGTTTTTCTGATCTGCTTTGGCTTTGCCACTCTGCATTTTTTGGGGTCTATATCACTCCACATGTTTTGTAAGTTAGCACAGACATTATCATTTGCCAATTTTCTTAAAAGTGTCAAATGTTGGCCAATTAAACAGTCTACCTCTAACGTCCATACTAAAGACATGTTGGCATGTGACAGCATTTTACAGTAGCTGTCGTACTGTGCGGCTGATTATAAACTGATAAAACCTGAGCCAGAAGCCCAACAACAGGGATCAGGATCTGAGTGTGGTCAACTACTCTTATACCAATCAATGAAAACTGCCTTCATTGGGACTTTAAGTCAATACTTGAGATTGGTTCGGGACATCCATAATGAAAATTTTTGCTTGTTAAAGTGAAAGTGGCAACTGTTCACTTTTGGTCTCCTTCCTTGTATTGAAACAGTAAAGCAGTCTTTGAATGTGTCGTCTGCTCCCATATTAAAGGTGTGCAGGCTTTTCCTCACATATGTTTTGGCCTCTCCCTGCAGGTGCTGTTGGCAGCGGCGGTGTGCACGAAGGCCGGTAAGGCCATTGTGTCGCGGCAGTTTGTTGAAATGACCCGGACACGGATTGAGGGTCTTCTGGCTGCATTCCCTAAGCTGATGAATACTGGCAAGCAGCACACCTTTGTGGAAACGGACAGTGTTCGTTACGTGTACCAGCCGCTGGAGAAACTCTACATGGTCCTCATCACCACCAAGAACAGCAACATTCTGGAGGACCTCGAGACACTCAGACTTTTCTCCCGTGTGGTAAGAAGACATGGAACGTGCTTTAAACTGATCTATGATAACATAGCCTCATAAAATCTGTTTTTTTGTTTTTTGTATTTTTCTGAACTCCATGTTTTATGATGTAACCAAATGGTGGATTAATACAGTTCTAACAATGGTAAAATAGCCACAATTTCATTACTAACAAGTTTTATGAAAAAATACAGTATAAACTCTTAGTTTAAAAGAACAGAGGGTTATTAAGGCACTTAAAAATCTGCCTGCACGTCTTTTGTATAGAAAACCTAATCACACTATATTTCATAGTTGGGAAATAAAATATAGAGATAAATTATTGTATTATAATTCACCATAATTCATTATGTCACCAATAGTTTAGTTGGACACCTTTTATTTTGACAGACTTAAATGTTTTGTGGCAAAGCTTCACCCAAAACGGGTGTAGTTTTTTTATAGAATAAAATATCTCATTCCCCATATACAGTTTCAAAGTCATTAATCAATGTCATTAAAGACTTGAAAGTTATAGTTCCTTGAACCATAGGTTTTCAGTATTTATTTATTTACATTTTTGTTGTCACACGTATATGGCCTTTAATAGGCTCTTTTATTATGTTAAAATATGTTCCTCGTTTTTATTTATAAATGTAAATGAAACCATGAAAAAGGCAGATGGTTTAAAGTATTATAAAGGCATCTTCATCTTTTTGTTCCAGATTCCAGAATACTGTCGAGTTCTGGAGGAGAGTGAAATTTCAGAGCACTGTTTCGACCTCATCTTCGCCTTCGATGAGATCGTGGCACTTGGCTACAGGGAGAACGTCAACCTGGCTCAGATTCGCACCTTCACAGAGATGGATTCGCACGAGGAGAAGGTTTTCCGTGCTGTTAGGGAGGTGAGATCGCACGCTTACACGGGTCTGCTTCTTGGATTGGAACTGTTGGGAAATTGAGTTTAAGTAATATCCTTAAGAATGAAGTGAAATAAAACCCAAGTAGAAAAATGTGTTCACTACATATTTCTATTATTTAAATCATTAATATACATATTTAGACATTGTAGTTTACGTGGTATATAAAAAGTATTTATCATTGTTGATAATGTTGTAAAACAACTGTGTTTGGACACCCTTAGACCCAGGAACGTGAGGCCAAGGCTGAGATGAGAAGGAAGGCCAAGGAGCTGCAACAGGCCAGAAGAGACGCTGAGCGCTCTGGAAAGAAGGTGCCAGCTTTTGGTGGTTTCGGCAGTGCAGGAATGAGCAGCGTGTCCTCGGGCTCCGTCATCACAGACACCATCGTGGAACCAGAGAAACCCAAGATGACACCGACTCCAGTCAGGTACAGCTACTAAAATGTCCACTAGTTGCTCCTGTTGTGTGAAATTTTACATGATCATTGTAGTTCTTAATAAACTGATGAAGCACTGAGTGTTTTCTTCCCTTCCTCTCATTTAGGTCAAGTGGACCAAGCAGGGCTCTGAAACTGGGTGCTAAAGGCAAAGAAGTGGACAACTTTGTTGACCAACTCAAGTCTGAGGGTGAAACAATCATTCCAACTACAGGAAAGAGAGGCTCAGATGTGTCTAAAGTTCTGCCACCACCAGTCAACGTGGAGAGGTACACATTTTTATTATTATTGTCTATAATTTCATTACATGTTTTATTTAAAACATCCATCTTTATACTGGTGGGAGTAATTTTGCTTGAAATGCCTGAAATTCTAACAGATGATCTAAAATACAAACAAGGTGCACGCCAACAATTTAAATCCATCAAACATAATGCAGCTGCAGCTAAATTAAAAAATGGTTTGTACTTCCTTTGTAACAATTATTCAGATTAGGTATAAGGTATTAAAAACATCATATACAAGATACAGATCTAATCTCAAACATTTTCATAGTTTGTGTGAGAACTTATTATTCAGATTGCATGAAAAATAGGACCAAAATAAAATTTGCATCACCCAAAGGATTATATGAAATATATTAATTTAAAGAATAAAAAACATTCAGAAGAAATTTATCATTAATTTCTGTTGGAGCTGCGGTTTGAATGTGCAGAGTAATTTTTATTTTTTTTTTTTGAGACACAAGATTTTATTTATTTATACTTAAAATGACTGTCACTAAGTAAAGCTTAATTTAAAAATGCAAGTAAACATCAGCCGAGCACAGGTTTGTTTATTAAAATATGACAAACTCATGAAATAATGTCAAGAGTAAGTATTCATTTGTATTCTTTACTTTAGACTAAATCAGTTCCTCATCAATTCAGTGTCCAATAGGTCTTTGTGGGCCAGGACTTTTATAATTAAAGTTATGGTAATGCCACAGTTTTAATATCTTGTATTTAGGTTGCAAGAAAAATTTGTAAATCATAGGAAACGGAAGATTTGTTCTGATTTCTTAAAGTTTTGTCTGATCTTTATTGAAGTCTTGGTTGTAGATGAGCACAATCTGAGCAACCTAATGACACACAAGCAGGAACATTTTGTTTTTAAATATTATTTCTCACATCCAGACTGATGGATGCATCTAAACCTTCCTAAAGCTTAGAGTAACATACTGAAATTCTGGTTACTGACAAATGTTCTTCAATAAATGATTATCTCTTTAATTCATTCATGCATTACAACAATTAGCCCCGTCTGTCAGAGGAAACTTTGAAGTAAGATTTAAATAATTGGAAACATTTAATGTACAGAAGCTCAAAACTGGTTGTGTGGCGTAAAAAGAAATGTTGATTTTTGCACAGTACACCAAAAATGATGCTACAAGGTTCAGTTTTTTTCCCCTTCAAATCCAGTGTTGTGTTTATTATTGTTATTCAGATTGATTTATTAGTTTGTCCAATTTTGTACTCCCAATCTTCTCTTGGTTGATCTTTCTGTGTCTGGGCGCACGTTTCGTCTTCAGCGTACATCTCCGTGTGGAGGAGAAGATCTCGTTGACCTGCGGCCGCGATGGCGGCTTACAGAACATGGAAGTTCTCGGCATGGTGACGCTCCGAGTTACTGATGAGAAAAACGGCCGCATCCGCCTCATCATCAACAATAATGACAACAAAGGACTACAGCTGCAGGTGAGAATACAACGCAGCGTTAACAAAATGGAGCATAATTTTGCTTCATGTTTTCAGTTCCCTGGGCTCATCTCTGAAGCCTCTTAGTTTGAGATTTGTTAGGATGTAACAGCCTGTTGGCAAGTTTGGAGGGTGTGTAGCCGAGACCTTTGACCTTTTGTATTGATGGTACAGCCCCACGACCCTGCTGAGCAGACGCTCGCTTCAAAAATACAACATGGCAGCTCTCCAAGAAAGAAACATTTTGGCTTTAATTCTGAACAGGAGGAGGCAGCAACACTTTGTCTACCTTTTTATTAATGTTGATGGTAAAAACACCATAGAAGAAGCATATAATTCAGGTTAGATTCAGACTGGTTAGCCTTCTTGATCTATTGTTTGCAAACTCAGTAAAAATGTTTGGTCCAACTATAAAGAAGATGCTGTCGATGTTGGCCTTCAAGTCTGAGAGGAGCAGATTCAGCTGAACATTGTGGCACTTTTCTGATCCTAGTTGGCAGTATACTCTGCTCACCCAGAATTAATTATTCAATAAAAAACAAAGGATATGAAATGTTTGTTCTATAAGAAACAATATAGGTGTCCCTGAAAACCCAGAAATAGCCTTATCTTGGTGAAAACCAGGCTTCTTCCAGGAGTTTCATCGCCTGGACCCCCACCAGGGTCATGGCCCTCGCACTCTTTGGGGACCTCGGGCAGCCCCCACACCCTTGCCCTTTTTTCTTCTCCCTTTCTGTTTCTATAAAAAGCATTATCTCACTGTATAATATAAATTCTCTAGGCTCAGCACTATCCAACTCTCCACTGAGAAAATGAAACACTAAAAACGTGGAGCAACATCAAAAGTGCCATGTACACATACCCCCTACTTTTACCTCACTGGACTGTCTCAAGATAGTTCAAGACCCATCCAGTGATGTACATTAACCTTAGCTGAGAAACGGGACATAAACTTAGTGGAAAAGATACCCAGGAATGAAGTTTCTGTATCAATATTTGTATATTCAGATAAAATTTTCAATGTACTTTTTTTTTTTTTTTTTTGAATGCTACCTGATAAATTAATAGCAGTTTATTGATTATGTCTTTGTTGACAGACACATCCCAACGTGGACAAGAAGTTTTTCACAGCTGAGTCAGTGATTGGCCTGAAGAACCCAGAGAAGTCCTTTCCTCTCAATAATGATGTTGGTGTGCTCAAGTGGAGGCTGCAGACCACAGACGAGTCCCTCATACCTCTAACTAGTGCGTTCAAATATGGAACACGCCTGTTTACTTCAGCAGTGTGACTTTGTTGTGATGCTGCTTGTGTTTGTTGGCGCTGAGCTTTAAGTATGTGATTATCTAGATTAGTTCTTTGTTCCAGTAGTTAAAAGTAGTAATCTTCACAGCAAGGGACAATGACTTCAGATGTCATGTTCAGTCCAAATAATGCTCCAAAAGAGATCTGTTTGCTATCATTTACAAGAACTGCATTGAATCTACTAATCAAAGGAGCACACACCATCGTTTTTATTCTTTTTTAATATATGACTATTCAATTCTCAGAAATTAAGTTCTTAAAAATCAGCTGAATTAGTTGACATCTTTCTAATATCGTTGGATATAGAAAGTAGAACTTTAGATTGTACAGAGCCAGCAGCATCTTCTCTCATCATTGGCCCAGATTATGTAGTAGTAAACAGTAGCACAGAACAGGGTATAGCTGCACTCTCACCTGGATTATCCTGTGTGTCTCAGTAAACTGCTGGCCTTCAGAGAGCGCCACTGGATGTGACGTCAACATAGAGTACGAGCTGCAGAAGGACAGCCTTGAACTGAACGACGTTGTCATCAGCATCCCTATACCGTAAGTACATGTGTTAGCAAATGTGTCCGCTCCAGGTGAGACTTCCTGCACTGTCAGGAAATCAGCAGTGACATGGGTTGTTCTGAATCCTGCTTTTTACGCAAGTTCTGGGTGTTACTAGGATGTTCATTCACAAGTACGCCAAACCAACGTAATGTCTTTTAAAAAGCCACGCCAAACAACCTGGAATCACTTTTTATTAAAGTCTAAAGCAAACAAACTAATTTACATGAAGTCACCAGAAGGTGGTGCTGTATCTTAGGTTGCTTGTGAATGGGAGTAACATCAGCCCACTGTTTGTATCCTCATCTCTGTCAAACTCATTGTAGTTGTGCAGTGAAAGTCTATCTACTGACTATACTTACTGATCACTGCAGCTCAATGTGTAGAGCGCAGAACAAACATCTGGATGCTCTAATGATGCAGAATATCAGAAGGACATTATCTGCATGTTGAAACAAGGAGCTGGCTAACTGCAGCGCACAGTCTGACTGATTTCAACAGTTTATTTTTCACATCCAGTTCTGTCAGAACGTGCTGCTCAATAAAGCTGCATGTAGTGCTGGGCGATATGGAAAAAATCCTATATCACGATAATGATTTATATCACGATATACCCCAATTACGTACGTTGTCAGTTATTCTCTGAAAAATATGAAAAAAAAAAATCTAATTTCTTACCCTTTTCAAGCTTTATTTCGAAGTGGCATTTAACTAAACTTTCACAAATGAGATCCGCTGCATTTTAGTGCAGCAATATGTATCAAATGACAACAGACTCCATTATCTTCGGCCAGCTATAGTTTTCCTTTTCGCAACTTTCCCCGGCTCTTTTACAACTTGTTTACCTTGCACTTTTTGGATTGTTAAATATTCTTTTTCGTGGTTCTTCTTTAAGTGATAGAAGAGGTTTGTTGTGTTGGTGTCAGATGAGAAAACAGTCTAATAGCAGAGTTAGCATTAGCATTAGCAGAGTTAGCATATTACCTTTTTCTGCTCCGTGTCGGACTTCTTGAACCAAATCACAGACGTCCCCCTCGTTTTGGTAAAAGTCTTTCTTCTTGGGCTGCCTGCTAGCTGTCGCTACTTGTTGTGATGCTTAATGCATCTCCATCTTTCAGCACTCATGGTAAAAACACTGCGCCGCACAGAAAGCTGCTGCCGTAAAGCATGTCGCAAACCCACACGTAAAGCAGCGTCATGTCACAAAACGGAGGTTCTTCGCAAAATAGTTATTTTTTCTTCTTATTTATCACTTATATAAACTGAATGTATGCAAAGTGACAACACTAATACATTCGTCGTAGCCTACGTTATGAAATATTTACATGAATCATTGATACAATTATGATAGAAACGATAGAGACGATAGAAGAAAATATATCACGATAGACACTTTTCTATCGTCCCCACGATATGTATCGTTATATCGCCCAGCACTAGCTGCACGAATGACTTGGTCTCCACTGTCCTTTTACAGATGTCTGGATCTGTTACTACTTGGCTGTTGTGAAGCCTCTGTATATTGTCTGTATTGACCCTTCCTCTTCTTCAGATCGGGTGTGGGAGCGCCTGTGATTGGTGATCTGGATGGAGAGTACAAACACGACAGCCGGCGGAACGTCCTGGAGTGGTGCCTACCTGTCATTGACGCCAACAACAAAACGGGCAGCCTGGAGTTTAGCATCGCCGGGCAGCCGAACGACTTCTTCCCCATCAGTGTGTCCTTTGTGTCCAAACGCAACTACTGTGACATTCAGGTGGGTTACCGATGGACGCTCAGTTAGAGAGATGCACTGTGGAGATCACACACTGTGGCCACCTAGGATTGGGTCAAATTAGGAGTTTCAAACTTCTAGATAAAATGCTGTTTACTGTTAATATTTATTCCTTTTCCCAGCAATATTTAAAATTGATCAATTAATAAAATGTATCGTAGATGGACTGTTCATTTACTCGGCTCCCAAAGGACTGATGCATTCAGCACCATCAGTGTATAACAATTTAAGCTCAGCATACATGAAGCACTTTCACAAGACAGTTCTGCAAAATGGCTGCAAAAACCAGTCCATCTTTAAACTCGTTTATAAATCACTAATGAAGCCGTCCACGTCACACATACATAAAGGCCTGGAAATGAGAGGCCCCTGAGCACCGTAGTATGTGCTTTCTTTGCTGCTGGGAGGTAAAACATTTGCTACCTACCGCCTGGCATGCACCAAACGTTCTACGTTCATTTTATATTCTGCTGCGGCGTTCAACAAAACGTTACCGATTCAGTTGTCAGGCAGAAAGTTTCCCCGTCTGAATCAGTTCAGGTAAACTGAAGTGATTTGTGATGAATAATCAGACTTTTCTACAGCACGTTTCTAAACAACACAACACACGATTCTCTAAAAGTAGGAATAATAAAAAATGATAAATATATAATCATCATTCTCTGACACTGTAACGTACATTTTTTTTCTTGTTAAAGTCTCACATGCAACTGTTTACAACAACAATATGAATGATAAAGGAATATAAATATTTGTTTTTAGGTAATAAGATTGTGACTTATTAAGGGAGTGTTTAAGTCTAAACAAGTGAAGGTAACGCACTTCTTTTTGTTTTCCAGGTTACCAAAGTGACTCATGTAGACGGTGACAGCCCTGTTAAATTCTCTACAGAAACCTCCTTTGTTGTTGACAAATATGTAATTGAGTAGATATTGGATGAAATTGACAAAATAAAAATCACCACAAAATGTCCAAATCTATGCTACGAAGAGGATTGAAGATTTCTGCCTGCCGCCCCTGTATACTATTTTAGACTGTACATCGTCAGGACTGTCTGCCTTCTGGCAAAGCCTCCTCCCACGGTGGAGAAGAGCAGCGGTGGTGTATTTATGTTTGTACGAGAGGATCACACATATATATAGAGAGAGAGTGAGTGTGTAATTTGAACATGAATAAAACAAATCTACAGAAATGAGAGCTTCACTGATGCTGTTGTGCAGAACTGTAAAGAGGACTCGGGACTAAGTAGAGGATGACTGTGGGGGTGAAAAGGGGGCCAGCAGCCCTCTTCATAAATCAGTAAATCCCTGCCAGGAGGTAGAGAGGAACAGCAGGACCTGAGGCCTGGGTCTCCACCAGAGACAGTGCAGGTAGTTTAGCTGAGATTGAGATGATGCATCCTCTGCAGCCGGCTGTTTCAGTCACATTACATTTGTTCACAGATTGTTTCATGGGTCCTGGTTTCCTTTTCCTTTTTTTTTTTTTTTTTAAATTAAATCTCTAACTGTAAAGCTGTAGCCATCTCACTCATCTATGCCTGTCATTCTACAATTGTTAAAAATCTTGAGTTGTGTTTTTAAAACTTACCTTTTTTTTTCTTCTAAGAATAGTTTGATTTCCAGTTTTTGTAGAATTCAGTTCTTTGAAAACAAAACACGGCTCTTTTTGGTCTCTGCAAATTTGTTTTCAACTGATATTCTTTGTTGTTCTTTGCATTTTAATGAATCATTGTTAATTATTAATCCTCTGCATGTTGGAATTTAATGGTGAAGTGCAGGATTTGTAAGGGATTCTCAGTTGCAGGACAAACTTATCTACCAGTAAAATCATTTGACTTATTGTATCTGTTGAAGTGTCTCATGGGTTTGTTTTTTTCTTTTTTTCCTTTCTTTTTGGAGAACACCATTAAAACCACTCCTCTCCCTAACTTTGATCCATTTCAGTCCCAAGATACATTTTGAAATGGCAGAAATAATAATAATAGTTAAAAAAAAACGCTGTTGAAGGAGGCCCCAAAACAACCAAGCTGTCAGCTGAGTCCCAAACCCTGGATCTGGGAGCGAACGTGTTTGCCATCAGCCTCATCCACCCAGTCATCCTTTACTTACAGTGTCAGAGTGCGTCAGCATTGTTCAAGAAGTAACATTTGTTATCCTTATTTACCCTTATTTTGCTTTCCCCAAATTTCAGTCTAAGTTTGGATGTGGGGGTCAGAAATGACTAAAATTCTTTTTTTCTTTTTCTTTTTTTTTTTAAACAAAATTATTGAAGGGGAATCTTAACATTCCACTGTACAACTTGGAAAAAATGAAACTTTAATGGAATAAATTGCATTATTTGAAATGTAAAATTGTATTGACTTTTGTCTTCAAAGTAGCAGTAATGGTTTGATGGAAAGTATGGAAACATCCATACAGAGCATAGTCAGCAGAACATGAGCCAGGAGGAATAAAGCCATGTTATTTTGTCATAAAGGGAGAATTTTATGGTCTATAGTGTTGTGATAATTATCTAGTCCCCCTATAGCCCTGGGTGACCTCACAGCATCACCTGTATACCAGACCAAACATGGTTTTAATGTCTAATTGTTTGTTCCTGACTTCACTGACAGTTTCCACCTCCTTTCAGTTTTCTTGTATTTAAAGGGAAACTTCTCCCTGCAAACCTGTCTTCATCCCTTCAGGATTTTAATGAACTCAAAGCAGTTTTACAAGAACCTTTTTTTTTCTTTTTCTACATTCTTTGATGCCAGGGAGGAAGAGGTGTTTCAGCTTGTGAACAGATAGTTTTTAAAAGAAGGGATGAGGAAAATTAATCATAACAAAACAGTGATCAAAACAGTTTCCCAGCAGGTGAAATATTTGATGCTTACTGTGACTGATTCTGTGATCAATAAGCATGCAAACTCTGGATTCAGGTTTACAGTGAGGATTGGAAGTTTGAACATTAACTCTTCCAGCTGCAGTCAGAAATCTTTGAGGAAATTTTGATCTGTAGCTAAAAGGCCAAAGCACAGTTAAATGTTCACCTGTAACAAATGTAGGAGGTTAAATACAAGTAATATTGGTAAATGGATTGTACTTATATAGGACCTTTCTAGCCAACCAGGCCACTCAAAGTGCTTTACTACACAGTCTGCCCTCATTTACCCATCCACACACATTCATACAGCACTCTACTACATCTCTACAAAGCTAATCTGAATAAATAATTCTATAGAGTCTAATCAGTGCTTTAGATGACATTCATACACTGATGGGGCACAGGAAGCAGAGGACTTCAGTGTCCTGCCCATGTGACTGCTGTCAGGAATCAAACCTCCAACTCTCACTACAGGACAGCTGCTCTAACCACTGACCCACAGCTGCCTCATACTAATATTCATACTAATATTCAAATATTCATATCAAATGTTAATAGTTTTTGGTGTTCATCTTTTTAAAAGCCAGAGTTTAGATTTTTACTTTTTTAATGAAAAAAATAACAAATTCTGAAAATGCATTTCAAGGAGTATTTTATTATTATTATTATTATTATTATTATTATTATTATTATTATTATCACCTGAGACGAGTCAACGTCAGATTTAACTCAAAAGGTCACACTTGAGGTCCCTCAGACAAAAATGCCATCTTCCCAACAGCTCTTGTAAAAATAATAAGTGTTAATTTTTTTGGTTGGTCTAAAAAACTACTTTATCTTATAATATTCATATCAAATATTGATTATATATTTTTGGATTTTAACCCTTTAAATGCCATATGTTTATATGGCTTTACTGTTTAGTTTTTTTGTTGTTTTAATCCGGATCAGCCCTCTGGCTGCTGGGGTGCAGCAGAGTGATACAGTGTTTGTAGGAGACCAAACTACTTTTTTTTCCATTTCTCAACGTCCTTCATCTGTCTCCCCTCTGCTCTTATTTTCAGAGGAGTCAGAGTTGATTTGTTTCTACCTCTGAGGCCTCCTCCATGCCAGCTTCAGAGACCTCCGAGGAGGAGGAGGAGGATTTATCCTCACACTCAGAGTCCATGATCCATGTCCATGCTGGGACAATTCCCAGCATCACAGACTTGCCATGTCCAAAATAATGACGTCTTTGTCTTTCAGCTGCTCCCTTCAGGGATTGCCACAGCAGAATGTCTGCCTCCATCTCACTTATCTCCTCCTTCCACTACTGTTGCACCAGCCATCTTCATCTTCTTCTTCACTACATTCACTAATCTTCGCTGTGGTCTTCCTCTTCTCCTCCTGCCTGGCAGCTCCATCTTCAACATCCTTTGTCTAACATAGCTATCTGTCCTCAGCATATGTCCAAACTATCTTAACCAGGCCTCTCTACACTGCTCAACCTCATCTGTCCCTCTGATCCTCTTCAGTTCCAATGGAAAATCTCAGCATCTTCATCTCTGCCACCTCCAGCTGAGATGAAGATGCTGAGATTTTAGGAGCACTGCTGCATCCTAGTTCAGACCCACAGTTAAAAACTTGGGGGTGACTTTTGACAAGGATTTGAAGTTTGATAAACATGTACCTTCTGTTGTCAAGGTCAGCTTTTATCAGTTACATCTTTTAACCAAGGTTAAGCCTTTTTTAAATTGTCCTGACCTGGAAAAGGCCTTGCATGCTTTTATCAGCTCAAGGCTTGACTACTGCAGTGCTTTGTACTTTAGTGTTTTCATGCTGTAAAGCACTTTGAACTGCCTTGTTACTGAAAAGTGCTAGATAAATAAATTTGACTTGACTTGACTTTGTATGTTGGAATCTCTCAGTCCTCTATCAGATCAGATGCCTTCAGCTTGTACAAAAGACAGCGACCCAACTCTTAACCAACACTCCCATTTTATTTTCTCTCCACTGGCTTCCAATTCATTGTACAATTGATTTTAAACTTTTATTGTTCACTTTTAAAGTTCTTAACAGTCTTGCTCCACCTTATTTAGCTGATCTAGTAGCTTTCTGTGGGTATGAGAGGACTTTAAGATCAACTAATACATCTTTATTGTTTGTCTGAATACAGATGTTGGGGTGACCGGGCCTTTTGGGTTGCTGCACCCAGACTGTGGAACCAACTACCTCAAGGCCTGTGCTCTATCACTGGTCTGGCCCTTTTTAAATCTAATCTTAAAACCTTTTTATTCAAGCAGCCTTTTAATAACTAGTGGCACTCCGGCATTTTTGTATTGTTTTATTGATTGCTTTTAACTTTTGCACTTTGTGCACCATTTGGCTGTTGTAAAGAGCCGTGTAAATAAATGTTGCTTGATTGATTGAATTATGGCTGTAATGGACCTGCATAAACAACCTGAGCAGCTTTCCATTTATCCATCATCAGCGGTGACATGCTTATCGTTTCAGTAGCAGAGCATCAGTGCAGAAAACGGTAAAAAGTGTGAGTTTTTGCTTCATGCTTTGAATGGAGAAAAAGCAGCACCATCTGGGTGACGAATATAAAAATAAAAAATTGATAGCTAGTAGTCCAAACTAAAATTTTAACATAAAGGAAAACATGTTTATGTTAAGATAAATGTAAGATCAAAAATAGGATTTTCAGAAAAAAACATGACATGTTTTTAATTAGCTTTTTCATTTTCAGCTAATACTAATTCTAAATTAATTTTTAAATAAATATCCTCTGGCAAATTTGATCTATATTCATTCAAGAAAGCCAAACTGGCATGGAAAGCAAAACAAACAAACAGCACACAACGTCCCTTGGATTCCTGAATCTTAAGTCTGTAGTCCTGGGTCCTAGAGAGCACTGCAGATGGTCCTTACAGTCCCGGGTGGAACTCCCATAGGGTGCAGAACCTCAGAACACAGGCCCATGTGGACCTCCAGGGAATCCCAGTGTCAGTCAGCCTTCAGTCCAGTGGTCGACCTGTTTCCAACACACTAAGATAGGAGAGAACAAGTCCTACGTCCTCAGTAGCTCAATTTAAACATGACTATTTGCTGGTTCACAGTAGATCAAACTTGTAAAACAAAGTTACTGAAAGTAAACGTTCGTTATAGTTACAACATCACAAAGGATAAGCAAAACAGTAACTGTTATGTAGCAGCCAAGGTGAACCAGTGAAACCACAGCCGGCTGTCAGGCTGTAGAAGTGTTCCCTCCTCCAGGAAGCTCATAACGATGTGTTTGTTGTTGGCCCGGGGAGGAAAAACATACAAATCATGTGCAACACATGGTAGACTAGTTCAACCTTACAGGGCTGACTCTCGTTCAAACAGATAACAGGAGGTCGACACATTTTATACACATCCTGTCTGAGGTTAGATTACATGAACCTTGTGAAAATTAAAACTTACAGGTTAGTTTTAGTGTGAAACAACCTATTTCCTCGTCCTGTAATAATATCAATGAAATCCCAAAACATCACAAGTGGTGATCACTTCTGAAAGGCTAGTGAAGTTATTATGAAAGAAAGATCACCTGAGAGCATGTAAGCACAAGGGAAATTACAAGTTACACATTGAACATTTAGTCTTATTTTGAAGTCATTTATAGAGACGTTTAAAGTTTTATTCCCCCTCTTTCTGCCTCCATGAGTGACTGTTTGTTATAAGAAGCAGAGAAATAATTGTCTTAATGTCTTACACTTTCTTGGTCAACTTTGCTCAAAGTTTTGCTCAGGACAGAGAGGCTCATGGTTACAGGTGAGACAAATGTTTTGATGAAGCAAAGACAATATCAATCCCAGATATGATTGTTGCGTCCTGCTACACACCCCTGGCTAAAGGTTTTGAGAATGACTCAAAGATTGATGATGATTTTTATTATGGCAATTTGCATGTTGTGAAGAGTGATCAGATGAACTGCAATTATTGCAAAGTCTCTCTTTACCCTGGAAATGAACTTAACCCCTGTACTGTTAGAATTTACTATAGAGTAACACCTGTTGTTTATAAGTCCTGATTATGTTATGACTTCTATTCCAAATGCCATGGGTTCTCACAGAATTAACTTGTTTATAGGAGCGATGTTGAATTTTCTCCTCATGGGAACCAGACTGCCTTGCTTTTCCCTAACTCCTCCTTCTGGTCCAGTATTTCAATATCTTTAATAAAAGCTCCTGTGTTGACTTGGGGGGCCAGAGCTTTGATTCTGAGCTTTCCCATTCGGACCTGAGACTCTGATGTTAATTCTTAATTGTCTTTAATGCTTTCTATATTTTGTGCACAACATAAAAATAAAACTGTTTGAGTGATTTCATCTAACAGTGCCTGGAAATTGATTTATTGCTGCCACAACACCCCCCAAACCCATTTCCACTTCTATCAGCCAGAAAAGCAGCGGCTGACATTTCAGTGATTGTCTTGTTAACACAGGTGAGAGTGTTGATGAGGACGAGGCTGTTCTGCCCACTGAGTTAGAATATTAGACGGGATGCTTTAAAAGGAGGGTGGTGCTTGAAATAATTGTTTTTCCTGGTTACCTGTAAGGAAACCTGTGTAGTCATCATTGTTTTGCACAAAAATGGCTTCACAGGCTGCAGGGTTCTGCTGCTATTAAGACTGGATCTAAAGCAACAATTTATCAGACATCACAAACTTCAGGAAGAGGTTCAGCTGTGGGAAAGAAGGCTTCACAGCACCCAGGAAAGTCCAGCAAGCACCCAGAACATCTCCTAAAGTTGATTCAATTCAGATCCAGATTCAAATCCAATCACATTCAACTCAATTCTTATTAAACTACAATACAATCACAATCAGTTCATTACAAAATGTCAGTTATTTATCTAAAGTAGCCAACAGATGGCACTGAATCTTCACTTCGTCACAGTCCCCCATCCTGAGCTGCATAGAGGTGACATTGGAAAGCAATGATTCCTTTTTCACAGGCAGAAACCTCCAGCAGAACCAGAACCAGGCTCATCTGCCTCAGCCAGCTGGGGTTTAAGAGGACAAGAAAGAAACACAGACAAACACAAGAAGATTGGTGCAGGTATAGTTTCCATGGGAAGAAACAGAAAGAAAAAGATATATGCATGTACAAACATGGAGAGCAGAGAGTGAGGAAACATGGTCAGTTTGTCCTCCAGAAAAACGGGCACAGGGTGTAGTAAAGGTGATTAGGTAAATATGCGGAAAAGTTGCAAGGATTGGTCAAAATTACAAGTCTGAACAAAAATTACACAGAATGCTTAAATTTGTATTAATAGTTGCAATCGCAACATCACAACTTCCCGGAGGGATTAAATTACATATCAAACAAAATAGTTGCACACTGGTGTTAGTCCTTTGATCAGAAATTCCTCTGCTGTATTTATGTAGTTTCAGTGCTTTATACTCTCCCACAAAAGGAAAATGAAACTTGTAGGGATTAGTTTTTTGAAGGCTCAGTTATCTGATTATATTAGTGTTATAAACCCGATCAGATTTCTGCAGCTGCCAGTATCAAAATCTGCTGTGAGCTTTGTAGCAGAGACCCTGTGAAGCTGTGAGGGTCAGGCTCATTTACAAGTTTATAAAAAGTGGCATTTTAAACAGATTTCACTCTGGTCCTTGTAAACTCTGCTAACTTCTTACTGGACACCAATAAATCCCAGGAAGGAGCTGTGAAGCTGCAGGCCAACAGATGGCTTAATTGAGGAAGATGAAGGGGGTGACAGGATGGGGGTGGGGTTAGGGGCCACCCTAGGGTCAGAGAGGGGGAGTTGGAGACAGTAGCGGCTATATTTGGACTGGCGGGTGTTGTTGGAGGATGGGAGTGGTAATAGCAGCCCTTCGGTCATAAAAAGAGGGTGTGTCTCTTTACGAATGAATGAACTGGCTGATAAGCTCAGCAAAAAGAGCCTCAGAGGGCTGGGGGTCTGCGGGGGGGGGGTTAGACACTGTTGTCTCTGGCATGTTCAAACACAGAGTCAGCAGGCAGACTCACACTGCAGGGCAGCCTGTGACTCTGCTGGATGGCTGGCAGGATCTGAAGTGAAGTGAACTTTAAATGAAGCTGTTTCTCAGATTTGTTAGCAGCTGCTTCTCTGTCGACAATGATGCTCAAGAAAGTGCGATTCAAGGTAGGAGAACTCTTGCAAAGTCACCACTGCATTGCTATCGCCCACTTCCGAAAGGCGAAGGTGGGAGATGATGATTTTGCCAGTGTCTGTGTGTGTTCATCTGTCTGTCTGTTAGCAAACTAATTCATAAACCACTGGATGCATTTTAATGACACTTACCGAAAGTAATCACTGAATGTACATCTACATCTGATTAACTTTAGGAGTCAACCCAAGTCAAGATGGCTGCCACAGCCAACTGACCTTAGAAAACACAAAATTCCTATAATTCAGTCAGTTGTACAGATATTGTGCTAAAATTTGATGTGGTTGTAGTTGAAAGTCATTCACAACACACACTCCAAGTGCTACTTATTGTGTGAGATCTTTGCCTAAAACTTTAGCACTAAATGTTGGAGTCAACCCTGTTTGTCCGTTAGCAAACTATTTCATTAACCACTGGACAGATTTTATTGAAACTTTCAGAAAGTAATCATTGGAGGTACATCTACAGTTGCTTTACTTTTGGAGTCAACTCAATTCAAGATGGCCAGCACTGTTAACTGATATGAGCCAACAATAAATGGCCCTAACCCAATCCATTTTACAGATACTGAGCAATCATACTGAGTATCACAAGATGTCATGCTCAGTGTATGTGTTGTGGATGACTCTCTGTGGCGATCACATCAAAAATTAGCTCAATGTCTGTAAAACTGACTGCGTTACAGCCCCCTTGTGTTGGCTAATGTCTATTAGCTGTGGCTGCCATCTTGAGTTAGACTGATTCATTGACTTATTCAGTTGTAGATGTACATCCACTGATTATTTTCTGAAGGTTTTACTAAAATCTGTCCATTGGTGAGATACAAACTGCACATCTTGTGCAGTCAGAAGCACTTGGACTATGTGCTATGGATGGCTCTGAACTACAACCACACAAAATTTTAGCTCAATATCTGTTAAATTGACCAAATTTTTATTTTTACTGTGGCAGCCATCTTGAATTGAATTGACTCGAAAGTTAATCAGTTATACTGTAGATGTATGTCCGTTGACTACTTTCTGAGTCTCATTAAAGTTTACCCTGTGTTTTATAAGTTACTTTGTTTACACACAGACACACACACACACAAATAGAGGCATGTAAAAAAAACAAAACATTATCCTCTTTTTGTCTTTTGGCAGCAGGCAATAAAGTGGTCATGGACCTGACTGATGAACAGATGGATGAATGAAAGGATGAATAGACATATGTTGAATGGATGGATGGATGGATGGATGGATGGATGGATGGATGGATGGATGGATGGATGGATGGATGGATGGATGGATGGATGGATGGATGTTGGATGGTTTCAGGTTAAGGCTACATTAATCACTTCTCTGTTGCAGTGAAAGCTGGAGCAGTACCTTTGACAGACAGTAGATGGCAGTGTTGCTCTGCTCTCCACCTCAGACAGCGTCACGAATGACGCTAAACTCTCAGTCATCCTTCAGAGCAGAAGCTCTCCCGACTTTCATTTCAACTGAACGTCTGCTGTTCGTTGTCAAACACAGGAACAACCTTACATGAGGCCTGACATGGTAGTTATTGTCAACAGACCCGTCACTCAGCAATGTTTAGTGAAATCTGTATAGTGGAGGCTCAGATGTGAAAGGCCCACAACACAACTGCAGCTCGATGGCTTCAGGGGCAACACGTGGGTGTCTGATCCACCGCTCATCAAAAGCAAGAACATCCTGACTAAAAATGATGACCCATTTCCTTTACATCTTGAAATTCCTCCCCCTCTGCCAACTCTGAATTGCCTGGTGATTTAATTTCCTTTGCAGTAGACGGTATCTGAGGTGTACAGGGACATCCACCAAGTGAGCAAAGTCCAATCATCTCAGAGGATCAAGTCAGCTCCTGCTGAGGCCTTTGATGTTCATAATGAGAGCCTCCCTGTGCTCAGCCCTGCAGCACTCTGCTGTGTGTTTTTATAAAGGCGTTAAGAGCTGAATGGGAGTGTGGGTGCTGCCGAACAAAGGGCCACAGCCAAATATGCTTTTCATTAAACATGAAAAGAGAGAGCTTTTACTGTCTCAGACGTCTGTGTGTGCAGAGTGTGAGTGAGTGAGTGTGTGTGTGTTTACATAAAGAGGAAATTTACCTTTGACCCCTGGTAATTTGTGAGTACCTGAAGGCTCATTCACTCTAACTGCGCTGCACGTGTGCTACCTTCATACTGCTGCAACAACAACAATATAAAGGTCTAGCATGCCGTGAAGGAATGCATGTCGCCCACCACCTTGCACAGAATTTTACACTAAGATCATTTTATGTTGTGATTTAGTCAAAGCTTGAAAATAATGTAATGTGTGATCTCATGTGATATTGCACAATGTCATACTGTTGGAGAACAGTCTCAGCTACTACCACAACATATTTTAGCTCAATATCTGTATAACTGGCAGAGTTATAGACATTTTTGTGTTTTCTAAGGTCAGTAGTTTGTGGCAGCCATCTTGCACTAGGTTGATTCCAAAAGTTAGTCAATTGTAGATGTACATCTAACTACTGATTTTTGAAAATGTCATTAATTTTTGACCAGTGGTTCATGAGATATTTTGCTAACAGACAGACACAAGCACACTCACACACACAGACAGGGCAAAATGTATGTCTTTTTGGCAGCAGACAATAATAAAACCCTGACTACTACATATTAACTGTTGTGTCCTGACAAGAAAACTTGGAAAGACTATTTCAAGCTGTCCCTGCTTTGTTAGAATGTAGCGGAGAACATTTATTCAAGTTTTTAGCATCTAAACCAGAAAAGACAGAAGGAAAGGAGCAAAAGTGAAGCAGAGTTTGTGGAGCCAATATGTTACAGAGAATCTGTGATGTGACTGGATCAGCTGGCCTTTCTGGTGCTCAGTGTCTGCCTGTATGTTGGAATGTTCCACTTACTTTGACCTGTTCAATCCAGGACTGAACTGAAGATGAGAGAAGTACTCTTTTTTTTTTACTTTGTATTTTAGCTTTTTTTCTGAATGCTCGCCTGAACTTAGGCCCTTTGTGTTGCGTGTGGTGTTGTTAACTGCTAGGCTAAATGTTGACATTCTCCCTCATGGTTAGATTGTCTAATTTATGTCAAGCAGCCATCTTAAAAGACACACAACTTGCAGTAAGTCAAGTTTTAATCTCTAAATCAGCAGAAGAAAACTCAACTTCAGAGTCTGTAAGAGTGATCTGGTTCTTTAATCCTGTTGTACCTAAATGAGGCTTGTTACAGGGCCAACATGCCCTAATTTGTTTTCCCTGATAATATATTTGTGTACCATCAGTAACTAGAACCCCTCGTAAATAAAAGGTCCAGCATTCCTTGTAGGATTGCATATCGCCCACAGCCTTTCATTTCAGAGTTTTAGACTACGATCATCTTTTGTTGAGAAAGGAAGGAGTTGGAGGTGCTTTGGTCAGACAATGTGCAATTGTGAGATTGTGCAAAAGATGATAACGCTCTGAGAATCTGTTAAGATGACTCTCAGATACTACCACACCAAATGTTTGCTCATGGCTGGTAAAATTGTCTGTCTTACAGTCATTTTTGTGTTGGCTATAGTCGATGAGCTGTGGAGGCCATCTCCAATGGGAAAAAATCTAAAAGTTAATCACCTGTAGATGTACAGACACTGATAAGTTTTTGAGTTTCCTTCAAATCCGTCCAGTGGTTCATTTAGAAATATTTTGCTCACAAAACAGACCAATGAACAGACACACAGACACGGGTAAAACAATGTAGTGTGGTTGTAGATGGAGTCATTTACAGCACATATTCCATTTGCAAGTTTTTTGTCTAAAACTTTACTCTTAACTGTTGGGTTCAATGCTGTTTGTCCGTTAGCAAAATATCTTATGACCACTGGCAGATTTTAACAGGTAACATTAGCAAACATAAAAATGTCTCTAACTCAGTCACCTTTACAGATACTGAGCTAAAATTTGATGTGGTCATAGCTGACAGCCATTGACAGCACATACTGAGGTCGCACTAAATGTTACCTTATAGCTGCTCTGTTTTAACTCTGAGAAGTTTATCAAACATAAACCTTTGTTCAGAATAACATACTGTATAGTACTCTAGTGTAAGAGACTGTTTTCATGCTAACACCCGTCCCCTCCCTGTACTCGGCTTATTTTCAGCAGCTTGTTTGCCTCTGAGTCCAGTGTCAGGTTTACACTGGTGCAGGTCTTCGTGAACACAGCGTTTCTTCATCCAGAAGAATGAGTGCCTTGTGCACCCATGTTGAGCCAAGTGGACGTGAGAACTGGTAGGGTGAGGGTACAGTGTGTGTATTTGTGTGTATGTGTGTGTGTGCGTATGTGTTGGTACTGCTGAAGGAGGGAGAGAGGGAACATGTGATCCAGAGAATGAGAGGGACGGGACCAGCAGCAGACAGTGTGTGTCTGGCTTAGCTGAGTGTTGTCCACATGGTTTTCGCTCAGTGTGTTATGACAGCCAGAAACAGCCAGAGTGTGTGAACATGTGTGTGTGTGTGTGGCAAGAAGAAGCAGTGAGAGACCTTTAGAGATAAAACAGTGAAATGCTTCTTCTTTGGATCCCAGTCAGAGTTTGCTCAGTTTTGCTCTTGAGTTTTGTGCATCCAGCAGCAGTCCTGCTCTGTCTCTACGAGCGACAGTGGATGTCGGTTTAATTCTTTGGTGTTACCAGTTGGCCATACGGCACACAGACACACACATCTCCAGCAGGTAAGGATGAAGTCTTTCTAAGTAAAGGTTAAATAATCACTAGGTTTAACACTGGCAGCTTGTTTTAATGTGTAAGGAGTGTGTGTTAGTGAGTACACACTGTAGCATCCTGTTCTTATTTTTATTTGTGTTGTAAACTTTATGTGCAAAAGGATTAAAAAGTTTTTTAAGTTACTTTTTAAAATATGATTCATTATATTTTATAACTTATCTAAGGATGTGTGTTTTCACATGGTAAATTCTACTTAAAATTAAAGACCTAGTATTCTTTGAATGAATGAATATCGCCCGCCACCTTTCATGCCAGACTTTTAGATTAGGACCATCTGCTCTCCACCTCAGACAGCAATAACATTGTCTGAGGTGGAGGTGGAGTGGGTTGTGAGATGACAGAGTTGCAGTTGTTTCGGTCAAACTTAATATTACGTGCAATCTCATCTGCTATTATGAGATGTCACACTCAGAATATATCATGTGAATGACTCTCACCTACTACCACATTAACTATTTTAACTAAGCATCTGTAAAACTGACTGAGGTACAGCCATTTCTGTGTTGGTTCATTTTGACTAGCTGTGGCAGCCATCTTGAATGGGATTGTTGGGAAACAGGCACAGCTACAACACAACAAACTGTATTTGTACAGTTAGCCGAGTTAATCATTTTTGTTTTCTACGGTCAGCTGGCTGTGTCAGCCATCATGAATTGAGGTGACTCAAAAAAGTTAATTATTATTTTTTGCAAAATATTTGTTTAAAATTTTGCTTTTAACTATTTGGAGTCAACTATGTCTGCCTGTTAGCAAAATACCTCACAGAGCAGATTTGATCAACTCTTTCAGGAAACAATCACTGGATGTAGTCATCTGACCTTACAAAAAGTTGGAAAGAAAATGGAGCTCCTCTGACATGGAAGAATTTTATTTAACTTGGAGAGATAGCCTGGTAACGTACAAGAAAGCCCTTTGTGAAGCTATAACCGCATATTATTCATGTTTAATTTAATGTGTCTGTTTAGTACTGCAGCTCGACTAATGAAGAGTCCTCTCTCTGTTGTGCCATGAATCCCTATAACTCTAAGTAGGGATGACTTCATGAGATTCTTTATAAATAAAATTATTTTAATTAGAGAGAAAATTCACACCATCCTTCCTACTATTGCCTCTGAAGTGTCACTAGAATCTGGTTTGTGTTTGGACTGTTTTTGTCTTGTTCGGCTTTCTGAATTGTCAAAAATAATAGTTTCATCCAACCCATCAACACTTCTGCTAGATCCCATCCCAACCAGACTGTTCAAAGAGGTATTTCTTCTAATTAATATCCTCTAATGAATGGTTATGTACCACAGAGCTTTAAGGTTGCATTAATGAAATCTTTACCTAAGAAACCTGATCTTGATTCAGGAGTTTTGGCCAATTATAGACCTGTATCTCATCTCCCATTCCTCTCAAAAATTCTTGAGAAAATAGTTGCAAATCAACTGTGTGAAAATCTGAACCAAAATGTTCAGTTTGAGGAGTTTCAGTCAGCATTTAGAGCTCATCATAGCACAGAAACAGCACTGGTGAAAGTTACTAATGATATTCTCATGGCCTCAGAGTGGACTTGTGTCCATACTTGTCCTGTTAGATCTCAGTGCTGCATTTGAGACAATTGATCAGTGCTTAGACCTATACTCTTTACTCTATATACTGTATATGCTTCCATTAGGTAAAATTATTAGACAGCATGGGATAAATCTTCATTGTTATGGGCTTGGCACATAGGGAGTGATGTTAAAAATGTTAAACTTTTGTTGCTGTCGCAAATCACTAAAACCAATCAGCAAGGGTTTCATTGACTGACCAATGAGTGGAGAGTATGCTGCAAGCTGCAGTCTGCAACCACTTTCAACATGGAGAAAAGCATCATTTTAGCTGTGTTTGACTTTCCTATATATATATATATATATCCTTATATGACATTTTACACAGTGACTATTGAGATACACAAAATGACACAGACTTCTTTGAAAATGTCAAAATATCAAAATCCCTCCAATTGCATCAGACAAGTCGCGAGAGTGCGATTCGTAACGCTGCCGTCGCTATCTCATCCCGTGTGTTGGGTTTCACCCCAGTGGCGATGAGGGCCATTTGTCGCTCTGCGTGTGTCAAGTGCATTATGTTGATGATAGTTCTATTCATCCATGAAACCTGATGAATCCAATCAGTTACTTAGATTACAAGCATGTCTTAGAGACATAAAAACCTGGATGACTCTTAACTTTCTGCTTTTAAACTCAGACAAGACAGAATTAGTGGTTTTTGGACCTGAGCATTGTAGGAATAAACTTTACAGGCTTTCACTTCCTCTGGATGACATTGATTTGGCCTCCAGCTCTAATGTAGAAAACTTTGGTGTCCTAAAATGTCTTTTAATCCCCACATAAAAACGTTACCAGGACCGTTTTCATTCACCTATGTAATATTATTTATATTACATATATATTGTGTGAGAATTTTGCTTAATAATTTAGCATTTATTGTTGGTTTCAATCTTGTTGTTTGTAGCCAAAATGTCTCATTAACATTGGATGGAATTTAATGAAGATTTCCGCATGTAATAATTTGATGTACATCCACAACTGTTTAACTTTTGGAGTCAATCTAGTTGAAGATACCTGCCACAGCAAATCAACATTGGTCAAAGGAAAACTGTCAATAACTCTATAGCTTTTACAGACACTGAACTTGATGTGGTAGAAGGTGAGAGTAATTCACAAAACATACTCATAGTGGTAACATCTGGCTATATGACATGAGATCTTGCATAACTTTATTTTCAAGGTTTGACCATATTCTCCAGAACATTTTTCAATGTAAAATGATTTTCTAAAACTCTTGGCATGAAAGGCGTGGGTAATATGCATTCCTTTTAAAATGCTAGGCCTTTAATTATGTCATTACACAGGGAAAAGTCTAGAAAAACACACCTTGGTAAAATGTAAAGTAAAAGAGCAGTTTGTTGAGTTTATTACCATATAGTTGTGTATTTTTTTATTGAACTTTGCTGATCAGTGTACTTCAAAATAAAATTTCCCTTCCTAAAGCCATGTAGGGTCATATTAGTTTCACCTTTAGTTGCAGCTACCTCCTAGCAAATATACACTGTTGTTGTGGCTCGAAAGAACGTAGGTAGATTACGTAAAGGCAAGGATTTGTTGCTGCCATGTTAGCTTCCTGGTTTTCCCACCCTCCTCAAACACTGACTGCTCTATGGGCTGGAGGGACAGAGAGACCCATACAGGGAATGGTGTTGTTTCAACTACCCAACCAAAGTGGAGCTGGGCCACATTTTTTGGGTGACTGGCAGAGAACATGGCTGTGCACAGTTCCCAAACTGCAGCATCTCTCCAGCTAGTGAGAATAAGTCCTTTGTTATGTGAGCTAATTCTGTTGAGAGAATAATCAGGCCAGCACAGAGGCACTTTATCTACACCCCCACTCCACCTCCTGTAAGCAACCAGCCAGCCACATTCTCTTCCTGGATCCTCTGTGCGCCCTCTGGGTATTCTGCTGCTTCACTCCAGCTTCTAACAATACCGGTGACCTTGAGTGGGACCAAGTACAAAATTTCTGTGAAATGCCCACCTCCAAAAACCTGTTATTTTTACTACTACTACTACTACTACTACTAATAATAATAATAACAATAATAATAACTGCAATATTGTTCATAAAAACAAAAGACTGTTAATGCTAAGTCCTGAATGATTTTGAAACTAAGTTTAAACCAGGTGAAAATAGCTAAAAGGAGCACAATAGTAGCTAAAAAGAGCAAAACACTTGCTAAAAGCTAAAAAAGCCAAATGCTAGCTAAAGCTAAAAGTAGCAAAATGCTAACTAAATGCTAGCAAAATATAAGCCAAAAGCTAGAAGCAGTCAAATGTTAGCTAAAATTGTTAACATGCTAGGTAAAAGTAGCAAAATTCTAGATAAAAGCTAAAAGTTAGCAAAATGTTAGCTAAAAGTAGCAAAAGGCTAGCATAATAACTAATTTAGTAAAAGGCTAGTTAAATGCTAAAAGTAGAAAAAAAGATAGCTAAAAGCTAAACATAGCTCGTTAATTGTAGCCGAATGACAGTTGTGTTAGCATTAGTAGAATTAGCATTAGCAGTGGTAGCTTAAGCATTAACAAAAATAGCAACAGACCCATCTGCAAATGTAATTGAACTCACATTTGCAGTATAAGCACAAGTAGAATTAGCTGTAATAAAATTATAATTTGCAGTGGTAGAATTAGCATTGGTAGTAGTAATATTAGCAGCTGTAAATAAGCATTAGCAATAGAAGAAATAGTATTAGCAGCAGTAGATTTAGCATCAGGAGTAGTAGCATTAGCATTAGTAGTCTTAGCAGTAGTAGCATTAGCAGAAGTATTCTGAAGTAGATTTCATTATGGACAATGTTTTTGAATGAACTGAGTAGGTCTCAATGAATTTTAATAGGGAAATATTTTGTCAATAAAGTTAAATATTTTCAAAAGAATAAAAGTCAGTCAATCCTGAATGAGTTGAGAGTTGTTTATATATATATATATATATATATATATATGATTGGTTAAAATAGCACAAACCATGCAGAATTAGATTACAAAAAACATGAAAAACAGGATTGAAGACAAACCCACACTGGGGATGAGCTTAACATTGTGCAGAGTATGTGGACACTGTCCTTGCTTTGGTCATGCAGGGACCAGATAGCCCTTAAACGCAAGCGTTGCCCCCTGTACTGCCCCCAACCCTTTTAGCAGAATGCCCAAATCTACAAAACATATGTAGACAGGAGAAGTAAACTCCATGACACCAATCAATAAGGGTAAAGATCTGGTCCACTGTTCCACAGCAAGGACAAATACTACACTGAATCTGAGGTTCAACAATGAGTTGGAACCTTCCTTCCAACACCCTGGAGTAAACATTCCCAGGAAGGATGTAAAATGTGAACCCTTGTTAGTTGGAAAACACTCGCTGGTCCACCTTTTTAAAAACAGGGATCACCAACCCGGTCTAGCACTCCACAGGCGTTTTCCCAGTCCTACAAGTGTGTCAGTCATGAGGCTTTACAAACTCTAAAGCCTACAGAATTTCAGGGTGAATTTTATCTGCTCCCTTTTTTAACAATCTCATCAACCTCTGCCTTGGCAACAGACTCACTGCATCAGGAGAAGAAGACAAAGCAGCTGAAGTTACTGTAGGTCAGGTTAGGGCTGCATGCTTCCTTAGTCTCATTTCTTATATATGCAAACAGATGTAGAATCTGCTGCAACATTTGTCTCACACACACCCTCAGTCAGTCTGCCTGTCATCTGCTGTTTTCACTCTTTTTTATCCTTTCTTTCCTTCTTTACTACTTCCTTCATTGTCTTTAGTCTTTTATGTGCAGTGTGTCTTCAGGCTGGTGTTTTATCACAAACAACAACATAATCATTTTCAGACGCCTTTTCTCATGCACTTGTCTCCCATCTGTCTCTAAGGGTCCAACATTCATGCATAATAAGCATCTAGCATACTGTCTGCACACAAGGCAGTTATTTACCACATCTGACCAGCTGCATAGAATATGCTGCACACAGCTGTACACCGACAAGAGAAAAAGTACATCTGCGACACTGACTATTCCCAAAGAGTTGCCTTGGTAACAAAGGAGTTTTGGCAGTGGCACCAGTCTAGCAAAGTCTTGGCAACCCAGCATTTTTTGCACCTGACCTAACTGGATACAAATGCTGTGAACATAATGATGATAAGAAGACAATAGGGCGTAAATACCAAAACAGAGACTGAAAACAATTTCCACATACACATGCATCAAATATTGTGAGCAGAAAGTCATGCATCAATTATTCTGACCAAGAGTCAAATACAGAGAACAGGAATATTCAGGAAGTTTAGTAAGTCTTTCCAGAGACTGCTGAATGTCCTCACAGTGCAACGCAGGATGAATGACACAACAGAACAAAGAGACACTCAGAGCTGCTCCTTGGATCAGTTTCCATGAGTCAAAGGGATATCCCATGATGCCTGCTGTCTCCCCTCCCCTCCCTACCATAGACCCAGCCTTCATCTCCTCTCTGTCACTCCTTTCTTTGACAGTTTACTACCAAACAGTGTTCATACCTCAGATGGAAGAAGATTTAGGAGAGTTCATTTGGATGGATTTCAAAATTAACTTCTGAATGAGCTGGAAGTGTCAGTCTGCCCAGAGGAGAGGAGAGTGAGGGGGAGGTGAGTAACTGAGCTGTTTTTGTTGAAGTTAAAGCTGTTCCTTCAGGCTGGCAGAAGGAGGGAAATGTGGTGCTGTGTTTGTTTTGGAGACATAAAGGATGCTGTACAAACATGTTGTACCGGTGCAGGGCCTCATGTCTGCAGGATAAACCCACAAATTGGTCAAGTGGTCTGTTGTTAAAGAGAGGCAATCAGTTTTCTTTTAGGAATAATGATGCCAAAAATAAGTTATGTCCTTTATATGGTTAGGGGTTGTTACCCTTTACAGCTGCAGGAAAGTGTGGGATTAAGTAAAGAGAAAATACCTGTCATCAGGCTGTATGTTGTTCCCAATGATGGCATAGTTACTTTTTAAAAGTAACTTTAATCGGATTAGTGATTACTCCTAGAAAAATAACTTAGTTAGATTACTGATTAGTTGATTTGGAAAGTAACTAAGTTACATCAAAAGTAACTTTATTAGTTACTTTCAGCAGCCCTCCACCACCCAAATATAAGTGTTTCATGACTGCAGTAAATGTAGATACATACTTTTATAAAAAATAAAATAGTATTTCTTGACGTCAGTATCAAACTCATACTTTGTATATATAAAAAAAGTCTTTCTTGACTTCACTAAAATACTTTTAATAAAAAAACAAAATTTTCTTCAATTTATTAAACATAAATATTTTTTTTAAATAAAAAAAATCTTTCTTTTTTTCTGTCAGTCTTTCTTCATTATTAACCCTGTAATGACAAAACTTAACATGGAACCTGTTCACAGCATTGGAGCAGAAATGAGTGGATTTAACAAAACAGTTCAAGTATAATACCACATATAGGCTGACATGTCCTCTTTTGTAACTTTGGACTAATCTTATGTTGTAATCCCATTTTTATGAGTGAAGTGGGGCGGGTAAACCAGTGTTTGTACCTCATTAACAATATTTTTTCAAACCTCCTGTCAGAAAGTCTATTTCTTCTAGGTGCGAGCACCAAAACCTCCAAGACTAAAAAGCCACTCTGTGGCGCAAAATTGAAAAAGTCCATCTCACCTTGGCTAACGGTTGTGGTGGGGCTCTGCGGTGCAGGAGCAACTTTGTGGCACTCTGCTACCAGAAGCTCTTTCACTCGTTCCCTTATACCTGCATCTCATAGCCATCGAAGTTTGAATTTCGGACAACTGACAGCTGCGAGAAGGGCATCTTTGTCATCCAGCAAACCAGCAAAACGAGTCTTGGTAGCCTGAAAATATAATTGATATGTTTTGATTCCTAGTATTTATTATGTAATTGAATTACTTGTAAACCATGTCTTACATGGGATTTATATAATGGACTTAATTTTGTTTTAGGATTTTTATTGACATTTATATTTGTTTTAATCTTTACTGTGATGATAATAAATATACTGCACAATGTAAAAAAATAGTATGATGTAAGAAATTTTAACTAGCTTATGGAATATACCTGCACGATAGCATCCGGAAGGTCTGCTATCATTCTGGAGAGTGAATCTTTCACAGCCAGGGTCTTCTGCATCAGAACTTCAAGTGTGGGTAGTAAAGTCCCATAAGGACAGCCACCTTGTAAAATGTCCAGTGCTGCAGTCAGGGGCTTCATGACGGTGCAGTACTCATGCAGGAACTGGTACTCTCGATCTATGAAGCACTTAACTCCTAGCTTGCAGCATAGCGTATTTAGATCACTCATGGGGATTTCTGCAACTCTCTTTACAGCATAAAAAAAATGAATTCCACCTTATGGATTTTGATACCAGGAGCTTTCTTTTGCTGACTTCCTCCACTGCTTCTGATGCAAGTGTAGATCTGCTGGATTTGGTCTATAACGCTGTGCATTTTGCTATGCTGCTCCTATAAACGGCCTTGCTCGCTGCATGGGAAGTTAAATATTTATCTACATCACTTGTGGAAATTGATGGAGTGTTAGGCACACCTGTGGTGCGGGGGTAGAGGTCGCCTTCATTCTCAGCTGAGAGGATTTCTGTCAGATTCAAAAAGGTGACATCATCATCATCTGTCCTGGTTGACTCCTCCTCAGTCTCATCATCGGACTCTGTGAAAGGCTGAAAAACTTTAAATGCCTTCACAAAATTGGATCCATTATCTGTCACTGTTGCACCTACTTTGTTGAGTAGTCCATATGAAGAGTGGATGTTTTCGATTTCTGCACCAATAACATGCTAAAGCAGCCTTGTTGCGCTCCAATGTAGATCTATGGATCCAGTGGAGCGTTACTCCAACATAACTTCTGTTATTTGCATTAGCAGTCCAAATATCCGCAGTAGTTGACAAAAAATCGACCTCATTCAGCGCTGCCTTCAGATTTCTCTCCATCTCTGCATATTCTTTTTCCAGATATGCCAGATAGGAATTAACGGTGGTGGGGATTCGATGTATAATGGCGCAAAATGCAGGCGAGTCAACTGTGCTCAGTGGCTTCATTTCTTCTACACCAACTATTTTAGCTCTTGCTCACTTACTGGTTTCGCACCAAAGTTTAGCTTTTGTTGTTTGAGTGGTGGGGGACCTCCTGTGGCAGCTCCCTGTGTCGAGCCACCTGGCGGGACTTCCATGAGCTTGACTATGCCGTGCTGCGACTCCAAATTTTCTTTAAATTTGAGGTTGTGTTTTTGAAGGTGAATAGGACTTACTGACCAGCACAGAGAGTACAGCAAACCTTTATGTTGTTGTCCTTCGCTGACAGAAACTCAAAATAGTTCCTGTGTTTCCAGCTACTAAGTGCATACCTGTCTCCTGTTTGTCTATGTTTCTGTCGCGGAGTACTATCTATCACAGGTGCTGATAACGTGACTGAATTGTTGCATAGACCGGATGTGACTCCCCGAGACTTATAGAGGAAATATGAGTAATGCACAGTGATTTGGGATAAGTAATTTTAATCTGATTACTGGATTTGAAATAGCAACGCGTTATATTACTTGTTACTGAAAATAGTGGTCCGCGGTCAGTAACGGGTTACTGACATCACTGGTTGTTCCCACTTGATGACTTACCGAGTCTTGTAAAATAATTCATCTGTCTTGTTTTTTTTTTCTGTTATTTTACGACCTGAAAATAAATTAAATTTTGCATCTGATTAAAAGTAATATTTTTACAAAAATACCCTAAATTAATGAAGTAAAATTGGGGATCTGTCCATAGGACCATTGTAAACTACACAGAACTGGGCTTCATGCAGAAGTGGCAGAAGTGGTCCAAAAGCAACCATAAGAAAGATAACCAAGAGGGATGTATTCATTTATAATTCACTGGACTTTCTTACTGTGGGTTGAGGGAAGATTTACATAATTATTTCTGGATAAATTTATAAATCCTCTCTTGTTTACAACTAACTATTTTACTGCAGAGAGGCAAGTTTTCTTGAACTTTGTTTTCTGTACAGAGTAAAGATGGAATTTATGACTCTTTGAAAGGATCCAGATCTCGTAGACCCGTTCCTTTCAAAGAGCCGTTCAAAAGAACCAGTCTTTTGAACGGTTTGTCACACAGTCTTGCCAGTGATGTAGTAGGGCACATGTCATAACATACATAGTGATATATGGCTTATGGCTGTACCACGTTACTTGTCAAACGTTTACAGATATTAAGCTAAAATTTGGTGTGGTACTATGCTCTGAGCGCTACCACATCTGGAAAAATTTCACGGGAATGCACAAAAAGTCATTTTCAAGGTTTGATGAAAACAGCTACAACTCTGTCCCTTTTCATCAAAAAATGATCTTAGCAAACCGGCATGATAAGCCGTGGGCGATATGCATTCCTTCAAGGAATGTTGGGCCTTTATTTTGAAATAATATTTTTGACATTTCAACTTTAATCTTAAAACTCAGAAACAAACAAAACCTCTTCTGCCTCAGTTTTTGTTCTTTTGAGTCACATCATTCCCATGTTGTAGACGTGCTTTATTGTAAAAACAAAAAAAAGGGCTGTGGTAGTTTGGTGGTCAGTGTTGTGGTCTTATAATCTTGAGACTGCAGGTTCAAGCCCAGGTTGCAGCAGGAATGCCATCTGACATAAAAACAATTGCCAAATTGTTTGTGTGAGTTTTGTTGCTGTAGCAACCCCTAAAGAAGGGAGGAGTTGAAAGAATATCATCGTCATATATATTTGAAAAAAAAACAAAAAAACACCCAGCTTGCCCTATTTATTCCACATGGGTGGTTCCACTTTCACTTCAAGCTCGGGTCCTTTACCAGAGGTCTGGGAGCTTGAGGATTCTCTTCAGTATGTTAGCTGTTCCTAGGACTGCGCTCTTCTGGACAGAGATCTCTGAGGTTGTTCCTGGGATCTGTTGCAGCCACTGGTACCACTGAGGCCTTGACTTTTCACAGCTTCTCTATTTCCTCTTTGAGCCCTTGGCATTTCTCAAGGTTTTTGTGCTCCTTCTTTCTGATTTTACAGTCCCTTGGGATTGTGACATCTATCAACACTGCTTTCTTCTGTAGCTAACATTTTTGTTAAAATCATACAGTGAAAATCTTACTAAGAATCTTGTGGTTCTGTGTGAAGCAGGCCAACAGTGTTCCCAATTCTCCTCCTAAGGATTAGTGCTGTTGAAAGAGTTTCTTTGTCTCCACAAGGCCTGACTTACCCCTCATCTCTGAGAAACGCTGAGCCAAAAGTCAGTGGAGCTACTGAGTAATGGAATACCACATTCCCATTCATTCATAGAGTACTCTTACTAAATGAGGGAAAAAAATGGAGCAGAGGAAACTACACAGAGACATGTTCTCTCAGTGATGATGTAATAACTGTATTACCAAAACTTTTTAAAAATACTACTGTTAGCTTCTGAAGCCTTACAATGAAGTAGCTATTTTTCCTTTTTATTTTTGATTTGGGACAGAATTACCATATTAGTTAAAAAAAACAAAACATTTTTTGGTTTCCATTGATTTATTATTGATTTTTTGTATCTTGAAGTAGCAAAAGGACTAATTCAGTCCTGTTGCTGTTATTAGGAGTAAAATTAACTCGCCTTAGCAGTTTGCTTTGCCTTGTAACAAAAATACCTTTGTCTTTTCATCTGTAACTTTTACTTTTCTGTTGACTTCCACTTTTCTTTGGGAAAAAAAAGACTAGGATAACAGAACTGTTTCCTGTTAAATCACAGAAACCTCTTTTACATAAAACTTGTAGTTATTGTCCACTGTTGAAGGGCAAAGGCAGACAATGAAGCTTTTGCCTAAGTATGTTTGTCTTTCTGTTAGCAAAATATGTTGTGAACCACTGTGTTATCTTATTGAAGCAGCTGTATTAGCTGTTTTATGAATCAAGTCTTTTTAGTGGTTTATTCCCTCAACCTTTCATGACAGAGCAACTGAAAACTTTGAACAGAAAATAACGGCAACAAATTATTCAAAAAGATCATTTACTGTAACATGAATACAGGTTCTTTCCAAAAGGTAAAATATTTTACAATGGTTTTTGCTTCAGCAGTGGTTAGAGTGGAAATTATTGTGCAATGCAGAGTGAAGTTCAGTCATGTCTGGCTGGAGCTGGAGCTCAGTGTTTTAGCCAATGCAACATTTTTTGGAGTCCCAGTGGTTTGGATGATGATCATTTGGGATCTCTAAGGTGTAATTTTTACTGTCACCAAAGACAATAATCTGATAATAACAGGCTCTTATCCTCACAGCTGCCCTGCAGTTTCACACTCTGATGGTAAACAAACTAAGATAGATAGATAGATAGATAGATAGATAGATAGATAGATAGATAGATAGATAGATAGATAGATAGATAGATAGATAGATAGATAGATAGATAGATAGATAGATAGATAGATAGATAGATAGATAGATAGATAGATAGATAGATAGATAGATAGATATAGGGGAAATTCAAATCTTATTTGCAAGTATCATTCTAAATTTAAAATGTTACAGGCATGTGTTATCTAAGGTCAGTTGGCTTTGGTGACCATCTAAAGAAGTGGGTAAATTCGAAAAGTTAATTTGTGGTAAATGTACAACCAAGACAATTTTCTGAGAGTTTCATTAAAATCCATCCAGGGGTTCATGAGATATTTTGCTAACACAGCAGACAAACACACACATACCCACAGATAAAAACAAAAAAGAAAGCAAATTATCTTTTTGTCCGCTACTGCTGTAGATGATAAAAACACAAAAAGATAAAAAATTTAAAATAAAACATTAATAACATTCAGAGTCCATCCAGGTTGTAGCAGGATGTATGTTCAACTCCAAGTCCAAAACAGTAAATGTAAATAAAAACAGAATGCAATGATTTGCAAACCTCATAAACCTATATTTGATTCACAATGTGTCAGGATTTGGGTATTTTGTGTTATTTGATTTTTCATGTGATCCTTGGTAGGTAGGTAGGTACATTTATTTATATAGCACTTTTCAGCACAAGGCAACTCAAAGTGCTTTACAACACAAGAACAAAATTACAGACAAAGTTACAGAACATGATAATGAACAAAATTACAGACAGGTACAAGATACAATGATAACTAA
>NC_051431.1:30080842-30113446 GCF_001649575.2 Kryptolebias marmoratus | reverse complement strand
CATATCCCGAGACTGGACTCTCCTTCACCCAGTCGAGAAAATTGTATCAATTGCGTTGAGAAACCAGCTGATCAGATCCATATTCCTTAAATCTTTGGAAAATATGTAAAAAGAGGCTTCGAAAAAAGAAAACAGGGCGGGGAGGGGGGGGGGGCAGTTCAGGGGACAGAGAGACAGAGAGAAAAGAAACACGTCCGCCTTCCACCAGGAGCAGAAAAAAAAAGTTTAAAGTGTTTAGTTTGTTCCTTGTTTTCATGTTATTATATATTGTATAGTTTTTTTCCTTGTGTTTTCTGTGCCTCTATTCACCTACCCTCAGCTCAGTAGTTTTCCAGCTAGTCTGCCATCTGCACCTGTCCCTAGTTTGTAATCACTCACTTGTTTCTACTTCCTCATCATCAGCCTTTATATTCAGTCCCTAGTCATTTTCTCCCCACTGGTTCATTGGTGGAGAAATGTAGTTCTCCTCATGTCTCCCTCCTTGTGTTCCCTATGATCTGCTGGTTATTTTGTTTTTGTTTGCTGCCATGTCAACTTTTTGTTTTGTTCTTTTAATAAATCCTTTTTTCTCCTTTTGAGCTCCTCCTGTCTGCCTGCATTCTGGGTTCCAGACAACTCCACAATAAAACCTGATACAGTGGGACATTGTAAACATCAAATGATGAAAGTTAGATATTGTATGTCTGACAACAGTGAGGACAAAGAAGCTCCTGAAGCTCTCAGTTCTGCAGCTCAGTGAGAAGAGCCTCCTGCTGCTGCTCTGCTCAGCCTGGAGGCTGTGGAGAATCTGTCTGCTCCTGTCCATATTGAATGGATCTTTTGTCCATCCCAGCTTATTCAATGTGCCCCTCTCCTCTACAGTTCTGAGTAAGTTACTTGTCTTATCAGCCACTGCAGAAGGCGAAAGGTGATAATGCAAGGCCTTTAATTTGCTCTGCTGATGGTTTGCACTGTAACCTGTGATTATCTGAGGAAGGTCTCCTGTTTATCAAAATATTTTCAGCTGTTGGTTGAGCAGTTGTCTCACCAAAGAACATTTTATTTGTAGTTGTTCAAGAAGAGTTTTTTTTTCTTTAAATTTTCTTAATTTGTTATTCTAACTCCCAGTTTTGAGATTGAATATCTTTGCTCTAACCTCCCCTCTGCAAACACTGCTGTGTGTTTGGAGAGTTGTGCGGGTGAATTCATATCACATTGTGTCTGTTCAATGCCAACTGACAGGCCAGTATTTAGCTGGCTGCTGATAATGGCATCCCTCCAACATGTCATGTTTCATGCCAGAATAGCAAATCTGTGTTTACTCGCCTGGAGACGCTGCTATCTCACTGTACAGAGATTTATATTGTAATGTGTGAGTTGTGCTTAGATCTATCTGTGAAGAAATATTCAGGGCTAAATGTGTTTCATCTTGCTAACCAATAAAGATGATGTATTAGGTAAAAAAAAAAGATTAGGGTTTAGGATTTCTGGTTTGTGGCATCTGGCAATGATCCATTATATTAAAGGTAAATGAGCAGCAAAAACAATACAACACAGCCTATAAACACAATACAATGTGATTCAACACACTGAGATTCAGTCCAATAAAATACAACAAGGCAAAGGAAGGATTTCACATCTGTTACTAAGACAAATTTTTTTTTAGTATATAGTGAAAATTAAAGACCTAGTATTCCTTAAAGAAACACCTTTTTCCCACTGCCTTTCATGACAGTTTTAATTCAATATGGCTGTCACAGCATAGCCTTGTGAGATGCCTTAATACTCTGAGTAAGTGTTCAGAACAATTATCAGCTACTACATAAACTTTACCTGAGTATTTGTAATTTTGAGTAAGTTAGATTCATTCAGTGTTTCATGAGATATTTTGCTAACAGTAAAGACAAATGAATACATACACACTGTAGCTATGCCTTGGCCCTTGGTGGTGGGTGATAGTGACCACTCACAAACAGGTCTTGTCTTACAAAACACTTTTATAAAACCTTACAATTAACAAAAAAATAACCCTCCTTTAGTAACTCAGCAGCAAGCAGCAACATGCATTTTCTTTAATATGAACAAATTTTTTTAACCCTGAATTTGTCAATTGTACTTCTGTGAATCGGCCCCCAGGTCCCCTAATATGAGCAAACAGTTTTTGGGGTTGTGTGTTTGATATTGTTAGTCTGTATCTCCTCCTCACTATAAGTTCTGTGTCAGCTGTGACCCGAGTGTGTGCCATAAAAGTAGACTTGTATAAGTTTGGAAGATGTTTTACTGTTTTGCCTTTGCTGTTCTGATCTTTCCTCCATGTAAGTTAAAAAGCTCAGTCAGTCGTTTACAACGCTCAGTCGAGGTGTGTAAACACAGCTGAGAGAGCTGCTTACAAGATGCAGCAGAGCTTAATAAGGCAAAGTGAAATACTCTGCTGTGTATGTTGCCTCATCACAGACAATATTTTATACATCTTGCTGCTTTTGGTTTGCAGATTTGTATACAGCAAGTGTTAGCCTGCCAGCTATCCACTGAGGAATTTATAGTCATGCCACACTTCTTCCCACGACTCGTGTTTACTGCATTTCTGTGGCTTTTCTCAAAACAGAATGTGGTTCAGACTGCATTCAACAAAGAAAAACAGCAACACTGCAGCACATGCTCTCTACCATGAATTAATGTCCAAATCTATCAACAAAGGCCTACTTATTTTAGTGACAGCTGTTATAAAAACCATCACAGAAACCACTTTCATTTTTATTTTTTATTCACTTTATGCACTTTTTTATTGACATTCAGCAACAAATGTAACATGTACATCTACCTTAATCATTAGTTACAGAGCATGTGCCTGAATGTCCCTTTTTTAACACAGGTAAGGCAAAAATTAAATAAAAAAATGACAAAAACATTAACACATGAAGTGAGGTGCGGTTGTGGTTGCACAGAATGCACTAAAGGTAACCAAGTCGAGATCTGGTCTGCGTGGTCTTCCAACATAAGGTAAACAGGTTCTTCTTGTAATTTACCTCTGCATTTATTCTTTCCATCCTCTATATGTCCATTATGATGTCCATCTACATGTTCAATGTTGGGCTTTCAAATGAAAGTAATCTTTTTGTGAGGGCCTTTTTGACTGCCACTAACAAAATACTAAACAGATATTTGCCTCTGTTTGGCCATCACTCAGGCATAAGTCAAAAATATAAAACTTTACTTTCCAGAGATAGTTAACTTCAAAAAATTTCATCTATTGCAATATGTATACCCCTCCAATAAGTTTTAATTATCTGACAGACAGGTTGTTATCCACTCTTCCTCTGATATGTTTATTTCTCCCTCCATTTACCATTTTGTTTTTACATTTAAAATTAAATGTGCTTTCATGTTTATAAGTCCTTTATATAGACCTGAGATTATACCTCTGTTTGTTTGAGCCATATGCCTTTTTAAACAGGTCCAAAAGCTGATTACTTGATTTTGAGACACATTTTATCTTGTCATTAAAAAAATGTCTCAACTGTAACTGTGATAACGATAGAAATTCTGTTTCCAGTGAATATTTTTTTTAATTAGTAGTGTATTTTTTTTCATTTTCTGACATACAGCAGTCAATCCTTTATATGTCCATTCCCTGAATCTAGTGTCTGATGTATTCAGAGCAAAATATGTCATATTTACACCACTTTAAGTAACTATATCCATTTCTAATATGTATGTTGATATTACTGTTTTCCCTATTTTAAGAGTCAACTTGATCCATGTTTTGTTTTTGTATTTTTTATAAAGCCTTGCATACCGCTGTCAGATTTAAGTGCTTGTATAGGAATAGAGGTCAGGCCCTCTTCTATACTTTTCCACTGAGCTTCATATAAAAGATTGCAGATCATAGGCCTCTGTTATGCTGCCCAGTAGTAATCCCTGAGCGAGGGAAGGCCCCATCGCCCCTTTTTCTTTTGCCAATTGCAAAGTTTTTAGTCAAAATCTGGGCCTTTTACCCTGTCACATGTGTCTGAACAAGATTTTGTCCCATTCGTTAAACTGTTGTTGGTTTATTTCTGTTGGTAAAGTTTGTAATAAATATAATAAATTTGGATAGGATACAAATTTTATTGAATCTATTCAAGAGGTAAAACTTAAATATGGCGTCAAATTCCATCTTGCTACATCCCTTTTAATTTTCTTTTGCATTGGTGTGTAGTTGCGCCCTAATAGTTGTGTAAGGTCCTTTGGTATTATAAATTCCCAATATTTGAAATATTCTGTTTGCTATGCTAGACAATACTTTGTCCTGATTTCTTTCTTCTGGAGGGCTATAATTGTACTTATTACCTTTTATTTCTTTGTTTTGTTTTTTATATTGAGTGAATGGTTCCATATATATATATATATATATATATATATATATATATATATATATATATATATATATATATATATATAAAACTCTCCAATTCACTGAATCAAATGGTTTTTCCACATCAATACTAATTACCATTGCTGCTTTTTTATTCTTTTGAATGTGGTTAGTCCATCGTATATTATCTTGCACTTAACACTCTCCTATAAAACCTGTCTGGTCATTATGTGTCATGTTAGATACAAACTTTTCTAACCTTCTAGCCATGATAGAAGTAAATAGCCTATAATCTATATTAAGAACTGATACTGAATGATCCATCATTATTTTCTTTGAGAATGGCAGATATTTCTCCTTTCCAACTGGGTGGTGTTTCAAGCTTAATTTAATGTGAGCATCATTGACATTAACTCTTCTTTTAGCTCTTTGTACCATTCTGCTATAAAGCCATCTGATCCTGGTGATTTATTTAATTTAAGTTTACTTATTGCTACTTTTAACCCCTATTCTGTTATATCCTCAGTCATTGTTTTTATTTTGTTCTTCATTTAACACTAGTAACTCCGGAGAATCCAAGAAACTATCTATTTCAGCTATGCTGCCCCTGCCTTTCTTGAATAAAGAGTATTGTTAGGCTGTCTGGATTCATTTGGGGTGTTTTTTTGTAACTGTGCCTTTTTTATGGCTCAGTGGTTAGAGCAATGAGAGAGTTGGAGGTTTGATTCCTGCCAGCAGTCACATGTCAATGTGTCCCTGAGCAAGACACTGAACCCCTCTGCCTCTGATGTACCCCATCAGTGTATGAATTGAGTTTAAAGGGCTGATTAGACTCCATAGAATGATTTATTCAGATTATAGTTTTGTAGAGATTCAGTAGAGTGCTGTATTATTGTGTGTGTAAACGCTTTGAGTGACCTGATTGGCTAGGTACAGTCCATTTACCATTTAATATTGTGTTCTGTGCTATCTTCTTTTTAAGTTTCCAAGCCAGAACTTTCATTGATTTAGATCCACCTTTGTAATACCTTTGTTTAAGAAACATTAGATTTGTCTTTATTTTCTGCATAGTCAAATCATTAATTTTAATTTTTTGTTTTTGTTATTTCCTCCCACAAGCCTTTAGTTATATTCATTTTGTGATTTTTCTGAAATTCTTTTATTTTTTTTATTTTTATTTTTTGTAGTTCTTCTATTTTCTTATTTCTCATTTTCTTTTTTAATAGGAGGATATTGCTATAATTTCCCCTCTTAGGACCGCCTTTATGGCATCCCAGAGAATGGGAGAAGACATATCACCCCTGTCATTCGATTCCATGTAGAGTTGGATCTCTTTTCATCTGTTCTTTAATGTGTAGATTATTGAGTAGGCTCAAGTTCAGCTTCCAATTTTTAATTTTTGATTGCAGATTTAGATCAACTGACAAATACACAGGTGCGGGGTCACTTAAATCTAGTGTCCCAATTTCACAACTGTTTATTTTTTATCTTTTATTTATTTATTTATTTATTTATTTTGTCTCTTCCAAACGTTATAAAATGTATCCTTGTGTTTAACAAGTAGGGTGAGGAGGAATGGGTATAATCCCTTTATTTAGGATGCAAATCTCTTCATAAATCAATTAAACCAAACTCCTCAAATAATGTAATAATTCTCCTAACTAGTGACTTTGTATTCTATGATTTTCCATTAGATGTGTCTAGTTTTGGCTGTAAGTGTGTATTCAGATATCCCCCACAGATTAGAGAACCTACTGTCTCAGTTATCAGAACCATATCATCTGCACAAAGCAGATATTATTTTAATACAATTTATTCAAGCTCCAAATTTCAATGTTGTGGATCACAGGTTTTTAAAAGGGATTTCTAAATGTTTTTGTAAGTCTGTAATTGTCTTGAATAATTGAGTCTTTTTAGCAGAAATGTTCCACTTGAACTTCATAAATTAGGGATGGAATGTTTTTAAGGAAGTTTTTGGCACACCTGGAGAGCTTCATTGCCTTCTGTTCCTTCATTCAAATTCATTTTCATAACTGTTTCCTGCATTCTGATGAGATCATGAAGCGTCTCATCTGCACAGTGTCTTACCTTCGGCTTTAGGCAGCATCTGTTCTCAGGCCGGTCTATTCCAACACAGGATCAAACCTGCCTGGATATGGTGTTAGGAGTCATCTGAATAAGAAAAACACACCTTAAGGGTCTGAACTTTGCTCTAAACATCAGTTCGACTTTCAGAAAAATGCTGTTCCTAAACCTAAACACTCATATTGGTAAAAAAAAACAAAAAAACTGTCCATGTACATTAAATAATTATTCGAAAATAAAATAATAATTTATTCCCATGCAAAAGTACACAAAATATTGAAATACAGCCACAGTGACTGCAGGGTACAGTTCTGCTTCTGGCAAAGATGTTACCGCTTTCCTGTTGATTAATTTAGATATTTTCTTGGTAGCTACTGTCTTATTAGGTAAAGGACGTGTCATTTTGCTTTCTGTGTTTCATATAGTTCATATCAAAAGAATTATTCATATGAAAAATGTTTCAAAAACTGAGGTATATAATTAAAGGCCTAGCATTTCTTGGAGTAATGCATACCCATCTCCTTTCAATAACATTTTAATTACTTTATTTTTAGTACTGATTGCCCTAGTTGCCCCTGATTCAACACATATGAAGGTACAACAGGTTGCTTGAAATTCTAACAGTAAAATATAGAGTAATTCCCTCATGCGTAATCAACAAGAACACCTGTCTTTGCTCTTTTGCCTTACACTGAGGAAGAAAAGAAGTGAGAAAAAAAATGGAAAATAAGAGATAACAATGATTCTAAGCTCTCTGACAATTTATACGTTTCTGAGAAAACAAACAAACAAACAAGCAAACAAAGCTCTTGTTGTGCTTCAAACAGTCTGAAAGAAACGGGCTTTCTTGTGGTAAGAACCAACACCCATACTCAGATGAATGTGAGTGTTTAAATCTGATGTAGAGGGTAAAATTGATCGTAGAATGAAAGACAATAAGCTGTTCAATTGATCTATGCCTCAAGACAAAAGCTAGCAGGCTCAACTGAATAACAGGAGACTCTTCAATTAAATTTATTTGCGATTATAAAGTTTATCAGACTCAAGTTTTAGTTAGTTTTTTTAAAGCCAAATGGTAATATTTCAGAAAGCTCTCTAATGGTTTCACTTAAATCAGTATTTTATTAAGTTGTTTGAATTATTTTGCATCAAACACAAGTGAGTTTTAGTGTTTAAACTTTATTGATTTTACAAAATATAAGCAAATTTACTCTTGATGCACTTTGAAAATGTTGAAAAAGAGGCAGATTTGCCATTGCTTTCGTTCAATTACACTTAAGTAGTTTAGAAATTAAAGATATTATTTCTTGCAGCTTGTAAGAGAAATCTGTTTATGTTTTATCTGTATCCAAGATTTCACTCACTAAAAAGTCCACAGGTTATTTTCTGCTTTTTCTCTCTTTGAAGCATCCAGTTTTATGACGGAGCAGTTCTGGATCGCACCAGGCCACACACACTGAGTGTTAGGAGTTGCTCTGAATGAGATCTGCAGTTGTCCTGTTGAAACAGACGTGGACCTTGTGGAAAAAAATGTCACCTAATTTGTGGCATTTTAAAGATTTTCAGTATGAACTCATTTGATCCATTGTACATTCATACATGAATGAAATCACAGACACCAACCCTTTCACTAATTTTAGAGACTGCATAGACTTTGGGCATTTTTTGTCCTAAAAAGCAAACAGAAATGTGGACTCATCAGATCACACACAGTGTGAACTGTTCTTCTGCTCATCTAAACTTAGCTGGAGTTTGTACCATTTTGCAGCTTTTTCAGTAACCTGTATTAATCATGTAAGAGTTTCTTATGCAGTGCTGCTGTGGGGGAACTCTGTCACACATTCAGTGAAGGTTTTTGCCCCTCATTCATTGAGATTTGTCTAGGCTCTCTGGATTTTTTAATTACCTTATACATAATAGACATCTGGAGTTCTTTGTGATTTAGCATTAAATACATAATTATTGCCAAACATTTTTTGCAAATGCAGATGATAATGATTTTGCCTATGTGTGTGTGTGTGTGTGTGTTCATTTGTCTCTGCTAGTAAAAAAATCTTAATCTTACACTTTCAGAAAGCAATCATTAAATGTGCATTTACAACTGGTTAACTTTTGAAGTCATTCTAACTCAAGATGGCAACCACAGCTAATAAATCAATCTTTAACCAACACAAAAATGACTGCAACTCAGTTAATTTTACAGATACTGAGTTAAAGTTTAATGTGGTAATAGCTGAGAGTGATTTACAACACCTACTTTGTGTGCGATATCTTGCAATAATGCACAACATTACACATAATATTATGGATGGATGGATGGATGGATGGATGGATGGATGGATGGATGGATGGATGGATGGATGGATGGATGAGTGGTGTCACGATTTGAGTCTGAGTTATTTTTCTGTGTTTGTTGTCATGTTGTCACTGTTGCGTTTCTGTGTTCTTGTCACTCTTGTTTTTCCCACTTATTTCCTGCGCCACTTTTCACCTGCCCTCAGTTCAGTAGCCTGCTACGCCCATCTACACCTGTCCATAGTTACTAATCACTCACCTGTGTCCACTTCCTCATTATCCTCTACCTATATAATCTGTTCTTTTGGTTCCATTACTCACTGGTTCATTGTTAGTTCTCTCTGCTTCTTATTATGGTGCGTGTTCATGTCACAGTCTGGTCCTGCTCCTTGTGTTCACTTGTAAGTTTTTCTGTTTACTGCCTCGTCAGCTTTTTGTTTTGCTTTTTAGTTATTTAATCAGTTTAAGTTTTTTAAGATGAGTCTGCATTCTGGGTTCGCTTCGCTCAGCCATGACAGATGGATGGGTTCTCTGAGGGAGTTTGATGGTTGAGCTATAGTCCATCAATGGAAAAGCAGTTCTCTAAAACCATTTGCGAATGCTCCTTTTATACAGTTTTATTTTTTGAGCCAGAACTGTTATCTTGGATTTGTTTAAATTAATCTTGTCAGACAGAAGCTATTTATCTAATGCCACCTTTCTACTGCTAAAGTCTGGGTCAGGAATGAACACAAGCATAATTTAGTTTTTGTTTAATCAGTCTGTTCTTCAAAGATTTAAACATACCCCGAGGTACTAATTTCTTTTTGTCCTCTTAAAATGGCCCCAAAGTTTTATAGGAATAGTTCCTTCAAAAGAAACGCATGCAAAAGTGCTGAGTACTTTAAAATGCCCACTAGTTCCTGTAATGGAAAATCCCCCACCTCCCTAAGAAGCCGAAAACATTTTACACATTGTAGATGTGACTGCTAATGTACCTAAATGATCTTCTGTCTTCTTCTAACTTTGTGTTTTAAAGCTTAATATACTTTGTGCTACCACCTAATAGATGTCCAACAACTATTACGTCTTCAAACACAACACTGGGGTTAAAAAGTTATTATAAAAATAAGCGCTACATTCCCCCTTCCTCATATTTTAAGTTGGTTCAGTCCAACTCAGCCATGCTGGTGGCCACTAGCTCGCTGTCTTTTTCTGTTTAGGAGTACATATCTACAAATTTCTAAAAAGTGGGAGTAGAAGAACTTTTATGCTAGTCCCAGTTTGTAGGGATTTTGCCCAAGAATGCAGACTGACACAAAAAACTAGAAGAAAAAAAAACTAAAAACATTAACAAAACTCAAGGAGACACAGAATGTGACTTAAAATTGGCATGAAAACACTAAATGCCATGCTGTAAATGGAACAGGAGTATGGGCTTAAGAAGGCTGGGACTGATGAGGTAGAGTGAATACAGCTGAGCATATTGACCAACTGGGAACAGGTGAGAATGGGTGGGGCGGGAGCTGAGGAGCAAAAACTGACTGAGGAAGAGTGAACGGAACTCTGGGGAAAAAGTGAAACTCATGAAAAACAATAACAAAGGAAATAAATCTACAAATAACACAAAACGCTACCAAAAAGCAAATCAAAAGACACAGACAATACTCCTTTTATCTCAGAGCCTGTGCGTGTGTGTGAGTGTATGTGAGAGAGAGAGAGAGAGAGAGAGAGAGAAAGAAAGATCCAGTGTGAGCATTTCTGAGCTAAACAGATGTTTGGGCTAATATTAAATGTTCTAAAAATGAATGTTTTGCAACTGTGTACTTCTGGTATCATATCAGTATTTGGACACAGTTGTTTAATGGGAGAACAAATAAGGTGAGAAACTATGGAGGAGGTAAATCCAGGGCTTCTGCATGAAAGCACAGGGCAGCTTCCATTACACCACTCAGTCCAACATGGTGCTGTGATGTCTCCAATGCAGAGACCAGTAGTACTTTCTACTCCTGATTTTGCTGCCCAATTTTACAACATATTCAGGCGCACATGGTCCTGGTCCTCCTGCTTAACTGACATGACCCCCACAGAAGCAGAAAAGTGTACATCCTGGGTTGAAAATGTCCACTCAGCTGTTGACGGATTAAAGATAATTAAACACCAATCCATGGGAATATCCTGAAGAAACTTTTTTTTTTTTTTTTTAATGAACCGTTTGTCAGAATTCTTAATAAAATGTCTGTTTTGTCAGGATTTTATTCATTAAAGTGGCATATAGGACATTGTAGGGGTGAGTTTCTCTTCAGCTCAGTGTTTGTTCTGATTGTTTTTGGACTCACTGTGGTCACTGTTAGCTATAATGTGCTGTGTCAATCACGGGACATTAGTCTGAGTAGCATTTTGTCACATTGTATTCTTATAAACATACTCATTAAACATAGCACAGCTTGGAATTTTATAGATTAAATTTTTCCATCTATGCTCAGACACAGAGTTAGGTAATTACGTTTATAAGGAGATAACTCCACAAATCAATCAATCAGAGCTGAGCATTTGCTGTCAAATCACAGCATACAAACAACAAATCTGAACAACGGGCTCATCTTTGCAGCTGTATCACAGAAACATTTTGTGAAAGAGGCTGATGTTAACCTGCTCCTGATAAAGTTATTTGATTTCAAGCCCCACCTGCTTCCTGCATGCCTGTATTTGGGTCCTTTCATCATTATTCATGCCCATTTTGCCTCTGTGCCTTACCAGCAGGACAGTAATGACAAACAAGACACATCAGTCCCACCTTGAACATGCACTTCTGAAAAGGTTTTTTTTTTTTTTGAAGTGAAGCTTTTAAGCACATTACTTATGACCCATAGCAAAAATTGTGTTCTTTCAATTGTTTGATGTTGTATTAAAAAATAAATAAATCACAGACATACCACAAAACTCATTTTTCAAAATTTTAATCTCCTGGCATAAAGAAACAATAAAAAGAAAGAATTGTAGCAGTCAAAATGTGATGGAATTACTCTAAATTTGTGTTTCTAAAACAAACACATGCATCAGATTAAATCTGCTAATTAGTCTTCCATTAATAAAGAGAGCTCGCTCCTTGTGGAGCTGTTGCACAAAGCAGACTGACATGAATTATGGCTCAAAATTAAACTATTGAAATAACATCCTCCGAGAGTGATGATTCCATAATGTTTGCCATTGTGCAGTTAGTGCTCACAATAATATGTGAGGATAAGTTACAATGTGCTTGTTTAGTCAAGAAATGTTAGATATTTGCACTGCACATAATTAAAAAGCTGCCTCTTTTCAGGTTCAAGAAGTTCAAAATTTTTGTTGTTAAACTATTTTAATCATCACTTTGTTCTTTTCCTTCCCTTCCTGCTTTTTTCTTCTTCTCTCTTTTGATCGCTGTGCAAAGGCACGTGCGCACACACACAGACACACACACACACACAGACACACAAGCATATGTCTGTCTGCTTTCTGAGAGTTTGAAGCTGCTGTTTAGGAATGTAGGTCCTCCTTTAGTGGAGCAAGCAGCAACAGGTCTGACCTCCTGAATGGTAGTTTTTGAAGGCTCTGCACCGGTAGCTTTAAACAAAAGACGGCAAAAACACAAGCCGTGTTTCACTGAAGGAAGCAGCACTGAAGACACAGTCCTGAAGTCTCTCAGCAGGGTTTAATGTGTCCTGGTCAGTCGAGCTGATAGGATTTAGTCAGCCAGGAGCAGCTTGTTGCCATGGAGGCGATGCACATGCTGGACAACTGGAGAAAGGTAAATAATATTTACAGACAGCCACAAAATAGAAAAACTGAGCTTTCTTATTCATACTATTAAAAAAAATACAAAGAGTTCATAGATTCAGTTTTCTAAATATTTCATTTTATTTTGCGGCTGTTCTATGATTTAATGTTTGAGGATTCCTCAAGGCTGATTTTACTGAATATCATTCCACGGCTCAGTCAGGTTAGTAAACATGATGATACTGCAGTAGTGTTTTGTTACCCTGAGGGAAGAGCACATCAGAAACAAATTTTTCATCTGTGCTGCACAACATTTTAAACATTCACACATCTCTGGGTGCATTCTGCCTCTCAGTGACTGAGATAATTATGTGCTTTCTAACTTCTCCTGTTTGCTTTTGATGTGCCTATTTCACAACTTCATGCTTCTATAATGGCAGCAAAAATGTATCTTCATCTTACTCACAGTTATACAGAAGGCTGCTTAATGTGCTAATGTGGTCACTGGATTTTATAAATAGCAGTTTGACTTAATGGAAAAACCCCAGACTGACATGAGTAAGCAGGAAGGCAATTCTAGTGTGTGGGTGTGTGTGTGTGTGTGAGGGGGGTGGGGGTGGGTGTATGTGTGAACATAGTGTGGGATTGAGTTTTTATAATTACTGAGGGCAGCCAAAGTTAGTCATTTCTAGTGAATGTGTCAACTTCTGAGAGCTGTAAATGCACTTGCGTGTGTGTGTGTGTGTATTTCTTCCTTTGTCTACTACCTGTTTTGTGTCTTTATGCTGACAGGGTGATTGACATGTTCAGTACATTATTTTTAGGCAGGATGTGGAAGAGGAAGTTCTGTGAAATCATTGTGAAAATCTGTGATATAAAAACACAACATTATTATTATTAAGAAACAGAAGAAGAAGAATACATTTACGGACACAGATAAATTTGTTGTTCACCTTACAGCTCACTGAAGCAGTACTTAATTTTTCTTGAAAAGTTATTTAGTTAAAAGCAATTGTCTAATCATATCTGCATACCTTTAGTATGTAATAGAGTAAAAAAAAATACTGTATTTTCCGGACTATAAGGCACATTTGAAAGCCTTCAATGTTCTCAAAAAAACGACAGTGCCCCTTACAATCCAGAGCACCATATCTATGTAAGAAGTCATAATGTTTTAGTACAACTTTGGTAAACTACAAAGCTGCACTGCTTGCAGCATTAACGCTCAGTTATAGTCGCGCAGGGCTCAGCACACAGCTCAGTGCACGGCGTGCGGACCTGAGCGAGCGGTGTAGGCATTTATACTTGACACATACGTCAGTGCAGTATTCTTACGTGAGTTTTGAACCGTTTGATTATCTTTGTGGCCTCTCATAGAGGGATCATATAAATGCTGATTCAGGCGAACCAGCTCCGCTAGAGCACCAAAATTGACCATTTTGAATGGAGCGCGGCGCACACGGTCTGCACGAAGTCACAAAAATTGGGAGGTGCACCATCATGAGCCTTATAGTCCGGTGCACTTTATACTGTATATGACATAAGTTTAAAAATGGGCCATTCATCGACAGTGCGTCTTGTAATCCAGTGTGCCCTGTAGTGTGGAAAATACAGTATATAAAAAGAAATGATTTGTTATTTTTTACATGGATGTGCTAAGATGGTATGGACAGATTTGTTCGTACCCTTAAAGAGTCTATTAAACCTTGCTTTATAGTCATGTTTCAAACAAAGTGTGTTGACCTTAATTAGTATCACAGGGTTCTTCAAGCTTTTAATCAACCATTCAGTTTATTTCAAAGGAGCAAACAGCCACTGGGTAGTTTGGTATTATTGTGTGCACCACACTGGACATGGAGCAGAGAAAGCAAAGGTGAAAGCTGTCCGAGGAGCTCAGAAAGAAGATAATAAATACCCAAGTTAAAGGTAAAGGCTACAAAACCATTTCCAAGCATCTTCATGTTCCTCAGACCACAGCTGTCAATATTAATAAAAAGTATAACGTTGATGGGACTGTAGCCAGCCTCCAGGATGTGGAGGCAAGAGGAAATTCAACTCCAGGTTGATCAGACAGATAGTGTGAGTTGTAGAAACATAGCCAAGGAAACCATCCATAACCATTCAAGCTGAACTCTTAAGTCAAGATATGTCACTTTCTGATTGGACCATTTGTCACATCCATCCATCCATCCATTTTCTTTACCAGCTTCTCCATTCCGGGTCGCGGGGAGCTGGTGCCTATCCCCAGCAGTCCATTTGTCACATATTTAATCATAATGGGCTCCATGGAAGGACACCCAGGAGGGCTCCACTAATGACAGAAAAACACAAAAAAGCCAGACTGGAATTCACCAACATGCCCATTGACAAAAACCAAAGTTTCTTGGACTGGTGAGACAAAACAGAAGTTTTTTGGCTTCAGTCCAGTTAGATTTTTTTTTATTATTGTGGAATATTACCAACAAATGTATTCATGTCTGTACGACGCAGTGCAGATTCTCAGAGAAAATCTCAATGTGGTACAAGGAAATAAACAAGCAATACAATTAAATGTGGACAGTCTTGTGTGCTTTAGGATGTTTCTTCTGCAAAAAATGATTTCCACAGTCTTCATTTTCATTGTCAACTACTGAGTGAACTAGGACATGTCTCTGAAGTTGTGACTTTTGAAGAAAAAAAAGTCCACCCTTTTGGTGGCCTGTCCTCCGTATGGAGTCCTGAGTGTCTGTTCAGAGTTCCCTGTCAAGTAAATCTCACAGCACAATCACAGCAGACAATTGATTTCACTGCTGCATGACTTGTGTGTGTAAGATTGCTGCAAAGTCTGAAACATTTGTCACAACTACTACAGGCAAACAGTTTGTCTGCTGTATGAATGGACACGTGTTGTTTCAGATCTCCTTGTGAGCTAAATTACATACATTACACTTTTTTCAGGGGTAACCTTTTCAGGATCTGACTGTAAGAGGACAAAACATGCAACAACTTGATACTGTAATTTGCAGGCTTGCAGGGAGATCACCCATGATGACTTATGTTACTCACTGTCTAAGTGTTGTCATTTCCTGTCACAGGATCTTCATGAGTCGCAGGGAGTGGTGGACAGCTCAGTGGACATGGACCGCTTGAACAGGAACATGCCTGAGTGCGGACGCCAAACTTATCAGCTGTTACAGGTAAGTGTATGTGTGTTTTGGAGGACTAAAAGAACAAAGTAGAAGGAGAAAACTTGGCCACCCTCACAGAAAATGTGTCAGTGTTGTTACATGTCTTCATTTCACACACACGACACGCTCTTTTCTTCACATAGCTTTGCTGTGATGTGAAATGCCCCACGCTGACTGTGCTGACAGATTTCTGCAGGTAAAACTCTCCTTGGATGATAAACACAGTGCTGAATGCTAAATGGCAACATGTGGAGAGGATGCCGGCTGGGTGAGGCGATACAACCGATGTGAGCTCTTATAGCACATGTCAGTATGTTGTCCTAAGCTGGTCGTTAAATAGACGTCTGTGTTTTCCACCTGCTGCCTCAGACAATCCTATCAGGCATTAAGAGGAGATGTGTGTGTGAGGGGGTGTTTGTGGGTTGGGGCTTGGTAAGAAGTGAGAAGTCAAGCAATTGAATAAAACATTAAATGAGGTTTAATTTGCAGAGTTTGGTTTCTTTTCAGAAAGCCAGTCTGAAAGAGACATTCTAACATTAAACAGAACTGTGTAGGTGTACATGGTGAAAAATATTGCATCCTCTTTCAGTTTTGATGTTTTGTACATCAGGCTGTTAAAACCCTGCTCTGCAGCAGACTAACATACAAGCAGGGTCGACTCCAACAGTTAATGCCAAAGTTTTAAGCAAGGATGTTACACACTGAGTAGCACTTGGAGTATGTGTTGTGGCTGACTTTCAGCAACTACCACACCAAATTTTCCCACAATATCACATGAATTTGTCATAACATGATTTTTAAAGTTTGACCCAAACAGCTACAACATTAGATGATCTGAGTCTAAAACTTTTGGATGAAAGGTGGCAGGTGATATGCAGTCCTTTATATTTAAGCCCAGCAAGATAACAGATACATGTGCTATACTAAATACAATGCCTCATAATTTAACATTTTTTAAGCTTTTTATCATGATAACATGAGGAAAAAGCTAATTATGAAGGAAACTGATCCCTTCCTAATAGCTCAGACTTTATACATTGTCTTTTTGTGAAAACCTGTGAAAATCATTTATATTTATTTTGTTTTCAGTACATGTATGGAGGCAGGCATTGAAGATATTTAAGTGCACCCTTCTCAATGTAAAGACTACAAATAGATTAAAAAGCAGGCTGTTGCAAAGTGTACCACTTGGGGGCAGCAGCAAACAGCAGATAAGCCAGTATCTACCCTGTATCTTTGCTCCCATGGCTCCCTGTGAACCTTCCCAGCAAGCCAGTCTCTTTCTGAGCAATCCTCTTAGACCTGACCCACTCCACTGACCGACCACCACAGTCAGATAATCCTATTAGGACACAGAAAGCCACCGAACCAGCCAAAAGGCTGATTTAGTGGCTGTGTTCTGTTTCTACATCAAATCCATAAAGACTCAAAAGTGGCACAAGAAATGCAAGTAAACAGTTTGCATTAAAATAAAATCCATGGCACTGATCAAGTCCAGTTCCATCAGAGTTTATTCAACATTTCAGCTAATCAAACATCTAATCAGCTCTCTGTGAACAGCCCTACATGTTTCTGTTAAAAACCAGGAAAAAAAACAGAAGGTGATGAAAAGGTCTCCAAACACATTAACCTGGATCTACATTGACCTCATCTGACTCAACTAAGGGCAGGAAATAAAGGTCGTAGACATTTACTAATCCTGTTCTTCTGCATCAGAGAATCAGTGGTTATTTCTAGTATCATTGAAATGTTCATTGCATCATGGATTTAGTAGCAGAAACACAGCTTATTTTTTACACTGTTCTGTACAATAAACAATGAGTATTTATCACTTTCAGAAAGTAATCATTGGGTTGACATCTACAAGTGATTATCTTTTGGAGTTGATCTGATCAGTCACTTTTATAGATAATGAGCTAAAATTTGGTGTGCCAGTAGCTGAGAGTGATCCGTAACACATACTCTGAGCTCTAACTGATCACACAAGTTTTTTTTTAAAAACTTTGCCACTAACTATTAGTGGAGTCAACTGTTTCTGGCTGTAAGCAAATATCTCATGAACTACTAAATGGATTTAAAAGAAACGCTCATAATGTAATAATTTATTGTATACCTACAAATGATTCTAAAATTAACTCAACCTAATTCAAAATGGCTACCATAGCTAACTGACCTTAGGAAACACAAAATGGCTAGACTCAGCTAGTTTTACAAATGGACAAATTATGTTCTTGAGCTTTATTGTCCAGTTTTAACTGAGACTAGGTTAGCTAACAATAATGCAGCTAATAAAATGCTAGCTCAAGGAACATAACTCTCTGCTTACTCAAAAACGTAAAAGTAAACATTCATAAAAACATGTGTTTTGGAAAGTTGAGGACAGCACATTCTTATTAACATAACATGTATAGTTTAATTGCTGTCTTGATTCCTTATTTTTCCAAAGTTTATTAGTCCTAGTTAGCATGTCCCATTGAGTCTGATGGACTCATAAACTGGCCTTTTTTCTGATGCATAATTCTAAATATATATGTGTTTTTAGTTATTTTAACATCCCCAGAATGTAAGAGAATGTATAAATTAGTAGATAATAAGACCTAATGACACCTATAATTGAATAATACCGGAATATGCCATTTGAATGAGACCACATCGGGAATACATCTGTCCACTGTCAAAAGTAATACGACAAAAAGTGATGGAGAGATTTTAATGGGTCACAGTTAAACAAAGTTGGACTCCGAAACAAGTTTTGAAGTCACAGGCATTTTACATAGAGGACATTTTGTCTCAAAGTGTAAAAAGAAGTGTGTAAGAAGTGTAACAACAACCAGAACAAAAAGAAATGTTAAAGCTACTGCTGTCAGTGGCTCATTATGGTCGCCATGGTAACCACACACCTGTGTCTGTCACTCCTTGACAGCAAAGTTAATGAGAAGCAGCCAGAAACACAAACTGGAAAGTAAGCCTCTAATAAAGAGAAACTGTGCAAAAAACTACAAATCAGATAATAAAAATTCTTTAGAGCAGAAAACTCTGATGGTCACACATGGATTTTTATGTTTCTACAACATTTTATGTAGGAGATAAGACAAGTTAAAAAGACCTTTCACTTCCTGTTTTTAGGAGACTATTTAGACTATTTTAAGCTAAAATCCCAGAATCTGTTGAAGCTTGGCTTTGTACCCTCTGATATTTAGGGAGATTGGATAGAAAACCAAAAGTTCTACAGCAAAGAAAAATAAAAAAGGCCTACATTTTCATGTATAAATTGTGAATGTACCAAAAGAAATGTGGGAGTAAGATAAGTTTATTTGCAAAAGATTTGGAAATTTTAGACAGCTCAAAGTTTAGTGTGTAACAGCATCAGTCAGTTGGACCAGTCAGTGGAAAAATCATAAAACCTAAACTGCGATTGCATAAAAGATCTCAAAAAGTCACTTCAGACACGTAATGTCCAAGATTTTGTGGCCCATTTTGAATTATATTTCTGCAAAACAGTATGTCTCATCTTTATAGCACTGATCTTCATTTGTTTTTCCACACAGTTTTTTTTTTCAAATTTTGTCTATGCAGTGCAACATATTGCTACCAAACGTCATAGCACATCATTTGCATGTTTTATTTCCAAGCTGCACAATGAGATATAGAACAAAAGATTTAATCAGGATAGTAATATGGGTTATTCAGTGCCTATGCATTAGCACCATAAATTAATGATTGCTGAATGTCACCAAGCTGCATCTGTTTCAGTATCCTGTTACTGCACGCTGAGCCTAGAGTTCTTTACTGAACAGAAGAACTTATTTATTCAATGGTGTCAAACCCTGGGAGCCATTACAAAAAGCTGTTGTGGTGAGAAGAATTTAACAAAAACAAAATCACTAAAAAGTACAATTAGGTTTGTATCGAGGCTGTGCCAAAAAGTGCTCATCTGAAGATAACTTGCTTAGTAGCCTCCAGCAGCTTCATGTCTCGTAATTGCAAGCGCTGTTACTATGGCGACATTCCTCCTCCCCCTCTTGATGAGCCAAGAGCACATGGGGGGCTTCAGGCAGAACTTGGAGGCGGAAGACAACACACACACACACTTTCCTGGGTGTGTAAGGAGTGTTTACCAGGCAGAAAAGCCAGCACTTTAAAATGGCTTCAATAATGAGGACTCCTTTCTTTTATCCAGAGAAGATAGAAGAAAACATTGTCTGGGTTTGAGGCATGGAGGTCTATCCTTAAAACTCTGTAGCTGACAGAAATTTAAGCTGTCTCCACCTCTGTAATGGTATTTATTGCCATTTTATTTGCTTGGTTTATTACCTTTAGCAGAGAAAACATGATTTCCTATTAGTACCAATTCCAAAACACATTATTTATCATTTAGACATACCAACTAAACAAGTAGAAGCAGATCATTCACTCTTGTCAGATCCAGATGTATAAGGGAGGCAGTTCACTATGTACATTATACTGTTGTACTGTTGTGGTGAAGAAGGAGCTGAGCCAAAATACAAAGTTCTTGATTTACTCTATGTTCCAACCTTTACCTATGGTCATAAGGTGTGGATCATGACTGACAAAATGAGATACCAGATACAAGTGGCTGAAATAAGCTTCCTTTGTAGGGTGGCTTGGCTCAGCCTTAGACATAGAGTGACAAGCTCCATCATCTTGGGGGAGCTTGGAGTAGAGCTGCTACACCTCCACATCAAAAGGAGCCAGCTGAGGTGGTTTAGGGATTTGGTTAGGATTTCCAAGCACACCTGGAGGGATTATATTACTGTGGAGTGTTGCATTGTTGCTGGGGAGAAGGATGTCTGGGTTTCTCTCCTAAACCTGTTGCCTCCGAAATCTGACCACATGTACATGACAGAAAATGGATGGATGGGTGTTGCCCAGCACATTTGATCAAATGAGGAAGTCTCCAGTATGCTGTAATGGCTAAGCAGCCAACCGTAACAAATTAACACCAACCAAACGTCTGAACTCTAAATGTCTTTTATAATAGCAGTCACATCTGATAACAAACCCTGAAGGTCACAGTAAACTTTTTTTTAACAATGATTGAGTCATGCTGTATAAGTTAATGTTGATAGGGTAAGACGTACACTGGCTTCAGAGTATAAAATACTGACGTGCTCTAAAGTGTGATGTTTTGCCATGCCAGCTTTAGGAGTTAGCTGGATGAACTCAGCCAAGTGTTATGATTTTAAATGTTTGTTTAAATTAGTGACAAATACCCAAAATGCATACACTGCACATTACAGAACTGCTCTCATTCATTATTTTAAAACACTTCCATACCACAGACATGCTGGCATGTTACATCACAACATTTTACAGTAATGTTTTACAGTGAGGTGATGTAAAACCATTGACAGGACCAGAAATGAGGATCAGGAGATGAGTGTGGTCAGGAGCTTTTTCATTGATCAGGAACATCAGTCAATGACAAATGCTATATTTGAGATTGGCTTAAGACATCTCATGACCCTTTTTTGAACTGAATTGTTTTTGAGACAAAAATATTTTAATGTCTTCCTTGTCATTTGCAAAGTGTTGCCCAATACAAATAAGTAATGTTGAATGCAAAAGGAAAATACAAATAACTCTCTTTTTGAGGTAATGGACATACAGCTTGCAAAATTTAATTGACAAAATAAATCTAACTGCCTGACAGCACATTCCACAAACATGATCAAAAAGTATTAGAACTGTGCTATTGTAGTTATTGAGACAGTTTTATGTAATGTGCTTCTCTGCAGAGCACCCCATTGGACCTGATTGAAACTGAAAAGGGGCTGAAGTTCCAAGCAGAGCGCCCCCATCTGGTCAGCCTCGGGAGTGGCCGACTCAGCACTGCCATTACCTTGCTACCCCTGCCTGAAGGTGAGACAACTGCTTCAGCATGAACACAGCACAGTTAACTTCAAAAAATGGTGCAAAAGCTACTGGCAAAGCTCTAAAATACTTTACTGTTTGAAGAGAAAAAGGCTGCTGGAGCACAGCTCATGTTTTATTGAGAACTATTGGGGTTTTCCAGAGAAACAGAGGGTTTCTGAACAGTCAAGCTTAATCCCAAGTGATGAAGGGACTATCACTTTGTTGCTGGCAGAATTTATTTAATCTTTTTTATGTTGTGTTATTCCACTAAGAGGCCTTGTCCACATGGAAATGCTATCTTACCAAAACAGTCTTTATATTTTCTATCATTATAAACACCATTTCTAGAAATGTTTTCATCCACATGGAAACACAGAAATCGATGCAAAAAGCTGCAGTAACTATGCCAGGACTGTATGTGGCGCTATAATGCAGCAAAAAAATAAAATAAAACCAGAATAAAAGATGTGACGCTGCCACTCCAAACTGTAAACAAAACAATAATAAGATGAAGACTGCATATACAAGAGCAAAACTGAATCCTTTTTTGTAGACTGACAATGAAGTGGAATTTCTACTTTGTGTCACATTAAACTATTAATGACTGGGAGTTGTGTCAGTCCAAACAAGTGGACATAATGGACGCTTTCAGGCAAAGTATCCACTGAGAGATGGCTAGAGGGAAGGATTTTTCTCATGGTGTATAAATATCAGGCTAAATTATTTATACACAAGTGTTGGTCTTATAAAGGTCTTATAAAACTATCCTCTTTTCAATATTTTTAAATGTATACTTGATGTATGATTTAGATTTTTTTCTGCAGTGGTTGCTTTAGTAATATTGACAGTTCAATAAAGTGGTAAAAACCTTTTTTGTCTTAGATTATTTGGAGTAATAGTAAAGGGGTTTTGCTCTGCTCTATTCAAGGCAATGCTATTGTTCATCATCATTGTGTGTTCATTGAAGTAATATATAAATGAAGGTTTTGTTGTAGTTAAGAAACTAGCATTTGTGTTGCAAATGCAAGCATGTAATCTGCCATTATGGTTGTTATGTCTGTCTGTCGTAGGTTAGACTAGAGGTGGGACTCTGATATCATTTTTAAAGGTTGTGTTTAGGCTGTCCACATGAAAACACAAGTGTGACATTTCCAGATTTTCTCACTCTCGAATCTGGTTTCCAAAGATACGGTTTTGGGTAGCCTAAAACACTTGTTTCTGTGGGATTAAACATCTTTCTGTAGTCACAAAATCTTGTTCCAGCATGGTCAAGGCTTTGATTAATTGAGAATAATTTATTTTTATTGCGTTTGTCGTCCTAAAATAGGCTAGAACACAGAAAAGTACAAAAAGATTTATATCATGGCTAATCTGCACCGTGTCTCTGTGAACAGCAACATGAAAGTTTCATCATGCATTTCCTGGTTTCACAATCTGTAACCTCCGTGTTGGTTTCAGTCCTGGACCATCAACATTTTTTTCAGCCCAAGACAAACATAGCAACTATATACTATATGTTTAATAACTATGTAACATCTAGTTTAAGACAAGTACGTCTCCTTCCTTCAGGCCGGACCACTCTGGGTCATGGTCCTGTGGACATCAACATCCAGGGTCCTGGGGTGGCTGCCCAGCATTGCTACATAGAGAACAGGTCTGGGGCAATCATGTTGCATCCCTGTGGAAACCTTTGTGCCATTGATGGGATCCAGGTCCAACAACCCACTCGTCTGTCACAAGGTAGGAATCTGCTTTGTCAGCTCTGCCCCATAACACACTCAGTTAACACACATTAGGTTCTATCTGCATTTGCATTGTTGTCAGCAATAACAATAGGATTAGTGTGTTTCCTTTTTACTGAAATTTCCTTTTCTAACAAAAGAATGAAGAACATTGGGAGCTTATGTGTAGAAATAATAAACCATGGTACTGGTTGTTCTCAATGTGGTTGGAAGTTTTGCTAAATCTCTGAAGCACACACTTGCAGATGTTACAACAAAACCAAACACAGTCAACAAAACATGTCAGGGTTTTTTTAACCACATCAAGTTCTGTGTTCAATAACACTTATTTGATATCTAAATACACAACCAACTAAAAGAAAAAACTAAATTAAAAAACCTTCAGTTATTCTTTTACTTTGCTATTACTATAATTCAAGCACTCAGCTGATCAACAACTTTCACAAAGTCATATTCAAATCAGTGCAGTTCAGTTTATTTATACAGTGTAGATATACAGTACAACAAGTCCTCTCACTGATGACAAAAGAAAAAAACAAGTCATGAGTCTGATTCAGATTCAAGTCCATTTCATTACTTCAATGCATTCACATAATGAAATGCCAATTAGAAAAACTACTAGCTACTTATTGAATGAAATCTTCACTTTGCTGCAACCTCCCATCCTAAGCAGCATGTTGGTGACAGTGGAAAGGAAAAACTCCCTTTTAATAGGATGGAACCTCCAATAGAACCAGGCTCAGAATTAGCGGCCATCTGCCTTGACCGACTGGGAGTCGAGAGGACAGGAAAGAGATACAGATAAACACAGTAGCTATTAGTCTGGGTGTTGTTTCTGTGGGAAGAAAGACAGAAAAACACAGGTTTGTCTCAGCAGTAACTATAAACATGAACAGTAGAGCGAGTAAAGACAGCAGCTGAGGGATAAAGTGTGGTCAGTTTGTCCAGTCTAAGCCTACAGCAGCAAAACTAAAGGATAGCTTAGGAAACACCAACCAACCAAGCCTAGTCTTAAAAGCAGAAAGGGTGTCAGCCTCAAGGACAGAAACTGGAAATTTGTTCCACAAGAGAGGAGCCTGAGAACCGAAAGCTCTGCCTCCTGTTCTACTTTTAGATACTCTAGGAACCACAGGTAAACCTGCAGTCTCATATATTGCCATGGCTGATCAAAACCCTGAAGTTAACTGAAAGAGTCCATCATAATTAAACAAGACTCAAAACTTGTATGTAAATCACTTATGGTTTTTAACCAAACCAGATCAGGACTAGGCAGAGATTGCTTGTTATAAAGAGCAAAGAAGGAAAAAGTTTGTTAAATAACAACACATTTCCAGTTTTACTTTGGGGGAGGGAATTGTTTTTCCTTACAGGAAATTCAAAATATTCTGCAAATTGATACAAACTATAACCATATGAAAGATTAAATTATGGACTGCATTTTTGTGGAATAACGGAATGATATTCACAAGACTTCCTCTCACCAGTTCTTGTGTGTTTGATTTGTGCTGCAATCTTTCTGTAGTTGCTAAGGAAGTAAAAGTGTAACTGTTTCACTGTTAGTCATAGAAATTCATAGAAGTTTGCATAAGACTCTTATGTGAAGCACGCAATGTGTCATCACAAGTGAGGGGCAGCACTCCCTCATTTTTGGTCGTCCTCCAATTAGAGGGTTGGGGGTTCAATCCCCAGCCTCTGCAGTGTGCCAAAATGTCCTTGGGCAAGACACTGAACCCCTCTACTGCCCCTGATATGCTAATTGGTGTATGAATAAAAATGTAAAAGTGCTGTATATAGAGTGCAAAATACTTGTGTGAATGGGTGAGTGAAAAATATTGTAAAGCACTTTTCAGAACCTGAAGAGGTTAAAAGGGCATTATATAAGTGAGGATCATTTAGTTACAGTATGTGATCATCCCTCTGTGCTGCTCACTGAAAATTGTAAAATCACTCATGGTGATTTCACTAAAAAATATGTGTCTATAAAATGTTAATGAAGAAATAACCAACCACAAAATGAATTCCTTTTAAAAGCTTACTGTATTCAGTGTTCAGTTTGGCTTTATGTTGTTATGATCTTTGTGAATGAAAATGTGTGCTGTCTATCAGTGGGTGTCTCTGTCTTTTGGTATTTTTGACCTGAACCCTGGCAGAGTAACCTGAGCACCAACACACTGCTATTTATACTCCCCCTCTCCCAAAGACAGAGGCAACCTTAAACCCAGGGAGGGTTTCAAGTAGGAGGAGAATGTGAGGGAAAACCTGAGTTAATGTCAGGGTGTTGGATGCATGCTAATACAGATTTAATTTTACAGCAGGAAATGGATTAGACTTTACTGGTTAGTTGCCACTCCCATGCTTTATATGAGTAATACATTACAAGGCCTTTCAGTGTCTACAAGGCAAGTGAGGATCTGTTGGGAACAGAGGAGGCATCACAGCAAGTTAAGACTAGATATTTATGTGTGTTAAAAGTTATCCAATTCAATAAACTTTGGATTAATCTTTAAATAAATAATCTACAGCTCACTATGGCTTTGACTTGTCAGCATCTTCATTTAAAGAAAATCAAACCCCTATGAGTTGGTGTTGTTGCAAAATGAATGCTTTATGATTGAGAGGAAATGACAGAAGGAAAAGATGCCAATGAAATGGCATGTAAAAACTAAGTCAGTCTCTTCAAAGCATAATGAAAAGAAATAAAAGTGTGTGCTTCATTCACCCTGACAGGATAAGAATGGGAAGATAATGAAAAAAATACTCAAAAGACAAAATAATATGTGGCTAAACTTCACTGTGAAACCATTTAAATGGAAACCTTCAAAAGGTCCAAACTAGTTACTTGGTCTTGCAGCTACTGCTTTAAATATAGTATGGTTGTATGTTTGTTGTAAGTATGTTTATTAAAGCCTGATTTTAAATTAAAGGCCTTCCTTTAAGGAATGCATATGAACTGCTGCCTTTCATCCCAGAGTTTAAACCAAAATCTTATGATGAGAAATGAGTTGTAGCTGTTTTGGTCAAACCTCATAAATAACATGATCTCGTGTGATATTCTGAGATCTTGACAATTGTGTTAGTCAAAGAATGTGTTGTAAATGACTCAGTTACTACAACATCAAAACTTAGCTCAGTGTCTGTTAACTTAGTTATAGCCAATTTTCTATTAGACCCAGTTTTGACTTCAGCTCAATATCTTCCAAACTTGCTGAGTTATAGCCTGTTTTTGTGTTTGCTAAGGTTGCTTAGCTGTAGTAATTATCGTGAATGGGAGTGACGCCAAAAGTTTACAGTTGTGGGTGGACATAGGATTACTTTCTGCGAGTTTAATTGAAATCTGTCCAGTGGTTCATGAGATATTTTGCTAACTCTACAGACAAAAGAAAAAACACACACGTGCACACACACATGTGCACACGCACAAGCACTGAAGTACTGGCACTCCAGAGATCTTATGTTAAGCCTTTTTGTATATGTGTTTTACTTTCTTTTTCAATTTGGAAGACACTGTCAATGCGATTACCAGGCCACACACAGTGGACTTATTTCTACAGAGGCCAATGGACCTCAAGGGACCTCTTACCAGAATGCATTGAGTGCTTTTATGGCTCATAATAAATGTCTGGTAATGTGTAAGCTACAGCCTTTGTTCTTTAATAATCACAATGAGGTACTATAGAGAGGGAGAGCTGTCTGAACCATTTGTAGTCGGCTACACTGTATAAGAAATGCAAATGTACAGATATTTTTTCTGTATTTTTGAAATATAAATAAATACCTAAAATAACATAGATATATTGTTAATTTTTCACATTTTATATAAAATAAAATAAAAAGTCTAGCTAAAATTAAACATAAAATCTCTTTTTTTTGTTCAAACGTCTCCCACACAACCAGACAAGCTCACAGGACTGTTTTTTTTTCTTTGCCAGGCAGTTTTCAACTGAATGAGGAATCTTGTAACAATTTTATTTGAGTCATGAGATATCATTACACCCCTTATATGACCAAAAGAAGGAGGTTCTAGATACCAGCAGTGGAAATGAGCCTCTGCTCCAAAGTGGCCTGGCTCAGCCATAGAGAGGTCAGGAGCTCCATCATCTGGAGGGAGCTTGGAGGGAAGACACTGCTCTTCCACACCGAAAGAAGCCAGCTGATGTGCCTCAAGCAACTTGTCAAGATGCCTTTCACTCCTCCCATTGGAGGTTTACTAGGAGGAGACCCGGAGGCAGACCCAGAACTCACTAGAGGGATCGTACATCCTTTCTGGCCTGTAAACACCTTGGACTCCCCTAGAAGGAGCAGAAGAGTGTCGCTGGGAAGAGGGAGGTCTGAGTTTCCCTCCTGGACCTGGTGCCTCTGCAAAGTGACCACGGATAAGCAGAAGAAAATGAATGGATGGATATTATTTATGTTAGAACTTACATGTAGACAGCTTTACTCTTAAAGGGTGAAATTAGCAAAGTTTGACAGTTCTTTTTTTTTGTTCAAATAAATTACATTACCACATGTAATCACATGTAAAATTAAAGTCAAAAATGTAATTTGAATAATAGAATATTTCTGGATTATAACAACATTGATCTTTATAGTATTATAGTAAATTTGTTACAGTTTTTTTTAAGTTCTGGCACCAAGTTTGCCAGAATATAACCATTTTCTGCTAATGTTTTTTATTCTTGCAACCACTGCCAGACATGAATGGTAATTTACTTTTTATTTTTACAGTGTAAAGGTCAGAGCTATAATCAGTAAATTAGATGATTTACTTTGTTGTTTCAGCTGTAGATTATGAACTGGTGGCATGCCTCTTCCCACTCATTCGTCTTTTCCTCTTCTCATGCCTGTCAATCCTGACTATCTATGGCGTTATTTTTGTGCCGAGCGCGCGCGCAGAGAGAGCCGAGCGCGCACGGAGAGAGCCGAGCGCGAGCAGTTTGTCAGAGTTGAGCGGTCTGTACTCTCAAATCAGTGTCACTGCGCGCTCAACCTGGTGGCACGCGCGCTCAACTTGGTGGCACAAAAATAACGCCATAACTATCTGCTCAGAAGTGGGCGCGACCGCCTTCATGGCTCAATAAACGTGATTGGTCCAAAGAATGCTAGACGCTGCGGGCGGGTTGGACCCACGCAACGTGATTGGCTGGAATCATCGAATCAGGAAGTAGGTGTTCCAAAAGAAGGAGGGCTATCGACCTCAGACTTGTAGCTTACATTTGCTAAAGCCTCCTCTCTGCGGGCTGCGAGGAGACTGAAAGCCAGCTGTTCATACACCCGGCAGCGGGGGAGGTAGCGTCTTCACTTCGCCACCAACGTGGAGGGTAGCGAGGGTGGGGAGACGAAGACAATGGACAGAGATTACAATGGCTATAAACTCAGTACAATGTTGTGAGTGAAGCAGGATACACCGACGCACCGGGTGGATGAACTCTTGTTTTAACGAGAAGAGGGAGCGGACAGCTGCCATTATGAACTTTCAAAAATATCTGCAGAATAAATTAAATTGCGGGATTATAAAATTATCATAACAAAAGCGCCCCCCAAACAAAAGGGCCATAAATAAATGCTGCTGTTGTCCCACAAAAACTCACAGAAAAGGACCAAAACACGTGTTTTCTTTAAAGGAGCAGAGGTGATGAAATCATCGGAGAGAGAGAGAGGAGTTTCATACATTTAATCTAAAGTAAGTGGAGCTTCTTTAATTTTTTAACACATGCTGTTTTGAAGGCTTTCGGTACTTTAAAAACGATCGTATTTTGTTACTTATAAACAGTTTTTTTTCTTTTAAACTAATGTTGGCACCAGTTGCTCATGACTTCGCCAAACTTAGTTTCAAATCGGTGAACTATACAATTCTTCAGCCTTAGTAGCAAACTACACATAATTAAACATCACATTGTATTCTATGCAAGTGAATAGATGACTCTGATTATTTCGGCATACAGTTAGAATATGTTACAGATACAGTATCTACATTTTTTAGATTCTCTTGACAGGTGTTTCATCTACATAAAGAGCATATCCTGTAGAGACTTGCGATCTCTGCTAACATATAAATTAAATTTTATTTACACAGTGAAGTTCTTAAGATTATATATTTAAGCCGATTTTTAAAATTTAATCTTCTGACATGAATAGGCTTTTAGTGTTACTGTTTAATACCCACATTTTTTGTTTTACGCCCCCCAAAAATAATTTCCTTCAGTAGTGAAATGGAGTTTGGTGTGTGACTCAGGATAGTGAAAAGCTGCTGTAATGTTGCAGTTCTGAGTCCTGACTTCCCCCTGTCCTATGAATAGACTACAAACAGATACACGTCTGCCAGATATGCAGATACCCTTCTTCCACTCTGGCATGAGCAGACTGCACTGTCTCTGTCTACTGTTTCACTGCTATTTCTGGTTCTCAGTGTGGTCAAACCAGGTCTGAAAACCGGGAAAGAATAGGACCTTCTTTATCACCTGAGGGGGAAGGCAGTAATGTTTTTGCCCATGTCTGTGTGGATGTTTGCTTGTCTGTCTGTTGTTTTAGCTAAATATCTTATGAACCAGTGGACAGATTTTATTAAAACTCTCAGAAAGTTAATTTCTGGATGAACATCTACAACTGATTAACTTTTGAAGTCAACCCCCCTTCCCCTCCTCTCAGCATCACTGCAGATCAGGTTCGGAGGGAACTGAGGGAAATTCATTGCAGGAAGGAGGCTGGCCCTCACCATGTGTGCCTGATGCTCCTGAGTGCTGGTGAGTTGGGGGAACCTCTCCAGCAGTTACAAATATAGCCTGTGTCTGGGGAAGGTTCTCACACTCTGGAAAACCTCATGCATTGTCCCTGTACCCAAAAAAGCACACCCAGCTGAACAATTTCCAGCCTGTGGCCCTCACCTCCCGGGTGATGAAGGTCCTGGAGAGGTTGGTGCTGCATCTTTTATGACCCCAGGTGCAGCATGCACAGGATCCTCTGCAGTTCACTTACAGCACTTACCTCCTATTCTGGTCCTGGAGGGCCATTATCCTGCATGTTTTAGTTGTTTCCCTGCTCTTCAGCAACTGCTTTTAATACCATCTATCCCATCCTACGTCTAGAAATATTGACCAGCATGACTTGACTCACACTTTGTGGCTTTGATCACCGACTACCTGACCAGTTTTTTCAGGATGGGGGGGCAGTGTTTCCACCACAACCATCAGTAGTATGGGAGCACCTCAGGGGTCTGTGCTTTCCCCCTTCCTGTTCACCATGTACACACAGAGTTCTTCTACAACTCAGAGTTTTGTCACATGCAAAAGACCTGACCACACTGCCATTGTGGCATGTATCGGGCGTGAAGAGAGAGAGAGTACAGGAACCTCGTGAAGGACTTCGTCGGATGGTGTCACAGGAACCAACTGCAGCTCGACACAGGAAAGACCAAAGAGATGGTACTTGGTTTCCGGCGATCCCCTCCCCTCCCCCCCAGCTAGTCTGCATGGAGGGGTTGAAGGCTGAGATAGAGATAGTCAGATTGTACAAGTACTTGGGAATGAAGTTGGACAACAAACTGGACTGGTCACTTAACAACAACCTTCTCTACAGGAAAGGGCCAAGCAGGATGCATTTCCTGAGGAGGCAGGCATCTTTTAACATCAGCATGAAACCTTCAAAGATGTTTTACCACACAGTGGTCGCCAGTGTCCTTTTATATGCTGTGGTCAGTTGGAGTGACAGTACAAGGGCGAGAGACACCAAGCACCACACTAGTATTAATGAGCATGTGGTTTAGGTGGTGGGTGTGCAGCTGGACCCTGTGGAGGCAGTGCTAAAGTGGAGAACTAGATCCAGACTGAAGGCTTTATTGGACAACACCAGTCCCCCTCTCGGCACTGCCTTCACAAAACAGAGGAGTGTATTTAGTGGAAGGCTGCTGTCTCAGAGCTGCTCCATCAGGCTGCACAGCTCCTCAGTTGGAAGGGTTGGGACAGGAGGGAAGAGAATGGTGTTGGCATCTGAGGGAGAGAGGGGCCATGGGTTAAAAGTGCACCTTACCTTACTATTGCTTAGTTTTTTAATCTGTTCTTTAATTTTAAGTTTGTTTTAGATGCAATAACTACTTCTTTTTATATGTGGCGTGATTGTCTTCTATCATATCTTTCTTGGTTCTTACCATAAACAGCTGCAACTACTAAATTTCCTTCAGGATAATAAAGTATTATCTTATCTATTATCTTAAGCGACCTGCACAAACATAAGAATAGTCAATTGGTCAATTTTACAGGTATTGAGTGAAAACTTGGTTTCCCAACACATTAGTTGATCTTGCAATATTACATGAGATTGTGCATAATGCCATTTACAAGGCTTGACCAAAATTGCTACAACTCTGTCCCTTCTCATAATGACACAATCTAAGTGTGAAACTCTGACATGAAAGGTGGTGGGCAAGATGCATTGCTTCAAAGAATGCTAGGCCTTTAATTTTCTAAAGCTCTCTCTGTATTAAGCATTTCAGTTCTGTCTGAGCTGATGAAACATCTGTCCTCTGTGACAAATTGTGCTGACCCCCACTGTAAAGAAAGGATGTGGGGAATCAGGGCTGAGCCCCTCTGGAAACACTCATCGGGCAGCTGTCAGAGCGATGTGGACTCTCAGCAGCCCTGATCACAGGTCAAACATGTGAGGGACCACAGAGGCTGGTAGCAGCTGGTGGCCCTTTGACGGGTCAGTGTGTGAGTTCCTGGGTGATGTTGACACTCAGTGTGTGACCATGCATCCACTGACTGCGCTAAGGTCAAAGTCGTGTCTCAGAATGAGACGGTTAATAAATACTACAAATGTACCATGTGCTGCCGAGTTCCCCACTCTCTTCTCTTTATGTGATGGTTTATGGGTAGTATATTTATCCGTGTCACTAAGGAGGCAGTTTTAAAATAAAAAGCCTAGCATTCTTTGAAAAAATGGATACCATCTGCTGCCTTTCAATCTAGAGTTTTAGACTTTTATCAGCTAACTATTTATCAGCTGTGGCAGCCATTGCAAATTGGATTGATTGTAAATGTTAATCAGTTGAATACAGGTGCTGGTCATAAAATTAGAATATCATGAAAAAGTAGATTGATTTCAGTAATTCTATTTAAAAAGTGAAACTTGTATATTATATTCATAGATTACATACAAACTCATATTTCAAATGTTTATTTCGTTTAATTTTGATGATTACAAATGACAACAAATGAAAATCTTAAATTCATCATATCAGAAAATTAGAATATTACTGAAGACCAATAAAAACAAAGGATTTATAGAAATGTTGGCCAACTGAAAAGTATGAACATGAAAAGTATGAGCATGTACAGCACTCAGTATTTAGTTGGGCCTCCTTTGGCCTGTATTACTG
>NC_051431.1:30071318-30079740 GCF_001649575.2 Kryptolebias marmoratus | reverse complement strand
ATCATCAAAATTAAACGAAATAAACATTTGAAATATATGAGTTTGTATGTAATGTATGAATATAATATACAAGTTTCACTTTTTAAATGGAATTACTGAAATCAATCTACTTTTTCATGATATTCTAATTTTATGACCAGCACCTGTATGTGCATTTAGTAAATACTTTCTGAAAATGTTGTTAATATCCATTTATACCCATCATTAGATATTTTGCTAGCAGACAAACAGGATTGACTCCAACCATTAAAGCTAAAGTTTTAAACAAAGGTTTAGGTGGCACTTGTAGTTTGTTTTGTGAACGATTGTCAGCTACAATCACACTAGATTTCAGCTCATATTTGTAAAATTGACTGATTTATATTTGTTTTTAAAGTACATTGGTTGTACATCCATTAGAGCTGTCGCTTCCCAGGAAGAAGATTACAGGATCGCGTCCCAACCCGGGGCCTTTCTGGGTGGAGTTTGCATGTTCTCCCTGTGCTCACGTGGGTTTACTCTGGGTACTCTGGTTTCCTCCCACAGACCAAAATCATGCATGTTACATTAATTGATGACTCTTAAATTGTCCCTAGGTGTGAATGAGAGTGTGACTGGCTGTTTGTCTTGTTTGTCTCTATGTGGCCCTGTGATGGACTTCTGACCTGTCCAGGGTGTCCCCCGCCTCTCGCACAGTGACTGCTGGGGATAGGCACCAGCTCCCCGCGACCCGGAATGGAGAAGCGGGTAAAGAAAATGGATGGATGGATGGATGGATTGTTGTGGTGCCCATCTTGAATTGAGTTGATCCAAAAGATCAGTTGTAGAGGTACATTTCCTTAAAGTTGATTAAAATTCATTTAGTGTTTAATTATTTTGTGAACAGAAGAACTTGTTAGAGTCTTCCAGAGGTTTAAGACTGGGACAGGGAGAATACATTTTCTTGCACCTCTTTTCAGTTTATTATTTATTTTTTTTTTTCTAAAAGTTTTTTTAAAACAAGTTTTTCCCTTTTTAACTTTAGAAATTGTATTTTTGTAGAATTTTTACATATATTCACATTAGAAATTAAATAAATTCCATGTTATAAGGAAACAAAAATTGAAAAATTATCAATGGAAAATAATAATTTTGACACCCACTGTACACGGCATACAGCCACAGTACAAATTAAACAAGACAAATCTCTATTTTGAGTGACTGCGCCCCCAAAAACCATGTTTGATTCACAGAGTTTTGTGAAATAGGGGTTGATCCTTATTCCTGCTGTCTTCTGCTTCAGGGAGCATGTTCAACAGCAGGAGATTTTGCAACAGAAAGGAGGTGGATGGGCGGTGGTAGTGAAGTGAAGCAGAAAACATCTGTTCTGTCAAGTTAAAACCTGCTTCTGACTCATTGTTGTGTTGAGCGTCTGCTGGAGACAGCAGCTGTCAGTCAGCTAGATGCAGCATTTGGTCTGTAGGACGTACAGTATACAGTCTGATTATTGGGGTTGTAAAACCGTCTTGCCACAGGGAGCGCCACTCAGTCTGTGCTGGATGCTGCAGAAAGTCTTCTGTGGCTCTGCAGAGATCTCAGAAAAACATACCAACCATCTGCATTAGATGAAATGCGGGAGAGTGGGTATAAAAAGCGTGACACATGTAGTCGATTAAGAGCAGTATAACAGTATGTCATTTTTACCCATTTCATTTCCCCTTTTTGTAATCTGCAGTATCTTCTTTGTATCTAAATTTATAAACTTAAAGAAGAAAACAGTTAGCCTGAAATTATTAGAACTTTTTGAAAGTTAACTTTGAAGCAGTTTTTGTTAAAAGTGTTTTTTTGTAATAAATTTTTCTGATAGATTCTCTTGTACATTTCAGGGATCTTTAGATCTTTTATTTGTTGGAACTTTATTTTAGACTCTGAACTTTCTTGGTCTTGTAATGCAAGCTCCACATTTAAACTGTAAGTATTTCAGTTGTAATGTGAATATTAAAAATCCGCACTGAAAAACCAGGAATCAATGATTCTTTTCAAAGCTCGTAACAATGCTGTCTTTTCATGTGGTATTTTCTGTTTTGGGGTATGGCACAGCCTTAGTGGATTTTTACATGTGACCCACCCCCAACTGAAAAAAATGCAGAACTTCAGCTGGAAAATCTGCGTATGGAGCTGCTCCCCAGGAGCATCTTGTGGCACCGTGTTGGCTCATGTCAGACTCATTCCGATATGTCTTCACTTTTTCCAAATCATTTCTCCAAACCTTTCATTTGTTCAGGCAGTTCTTGCCACATGATTGGAATAAAGGATTACATGTCTACTGCGCCACTTCTCCTTCTGTGTGTGTGCTCCATTTAAGACCAGCTCCTTATATTCCTGTGTTGTGTGGGTGGACTTGGTTTTAGTTACCTTTTTAAGACCTTTTCTGGTATAGTCACCTACCTTGTCAGGACTGGTAGTTCATACGGGAACCATAGCCCAGTTCTGATATGGTGTAACATAATTTTTGGGTTAGTTTTATGGCTAGAGTTTGGCAAGTACTAGTAATGTTTAAAGTTAGAGTTAGGATCTAGGTTAGGTTCACACATTTGATTTATAGCTTTCTTTTCAAGAAAATTTGAGATAAATAGGAAATTATAGGGTCTATAATTGACATGATCTCATGGGTCAAGATTGGGTTAGCTAAAGGGATAGTGCGATGATTTTTGAAGTGATGTTCTGTCAGATAGTTATCAATCATTGGTACTTTTTCAGCTGTGACATCTGTCAGTTTGGAGAAGAGTCTTCAACAGAAGTCTTCCTCCAGGATAGACTAATGCCTAGCAAAACAAGGGCCCCGTTTTGTCATTTTTCAGACTTGGAAACAGCTCATTCTCAAAAATATCATACTAATGTGAAAGAATGCAACATTGGCTAATATTAAACTACACTTTTGCATAACACTGGTTGCTTAGTTTGTCCCCGTTTTCTCATCTGAACAACAGTTTGGTTTACTAAAGTGTGTTGGTTAGGAATGTACAGTATCAGCACATCTGGTCTGTTTAAAAGTTAACGCAACTATGTGGATTCATTGAGCGCTAACACACCTTGTAAGATCTGACAGTATTGCATGAAATCGAGCATAACATCATTTACAAAGTCTGACCAAAACAGGACTTACCAGCAGATTTTTAAGCATCCTAATAAAGATTTGAATGATTGGTTGAACTGAAACAGTATTTGCTGTACTTTTGTTACAATAGGTTCATATAAACAAAATTTTGGATATCTAACTGTATAGCTCTTAAAATTTTATTAAACCACCATATAATAAGACAATTTTTAGAGGAAAAATTACGTTATATCCTAAAACAAGGATATCCAAAAGGTAAAAAATGGAATTAAACAACCAGAGATTTCATAGAGCGCTAACCGTTAACACATTTATTTAGATTCTCTATCTTCCCTTAAGTGAATGCATGCATTAAAATTAAAATCAACTATGTTTACTTCATTGTACAACAAAATATAAGAGCCCTATCAATTTAAACTAAAAAAAATCTAGTGGAAATAGACTTCATTCCACTTTTGATGGGCAGGAAGTCCTGAGCTTGACTGAACAACATTCTGCTGCCCAGCTGAATTTACTGTAACAGCAGCTCTTTGTCATATGTTCGTTTAATCAAACTTTGGATGAACTCATTCTGATGGACTGTAAAGCTTCTGGTTCTGACCACCTCTGGTTTCTCTGATCTGATCTTCTAGGAAATACATTTCAGTCTGAAGCTGACACACTGGAAAGATTAAATGTGGTCATACTGAGGCAGGCAGAAAAGCACGTTGAGGGAATGATGGAAGATTTCAGGTTTCACATTCAAGTTTTATAGAATGAATTGGGAGCCACTGCTCTGTTCAGTGCCACAGTACCTGTAAGGGTTGTTGCATTCCAGCTGATTAGCCTGGTGGTTTTACAGGATTACTTTATCAGCTCTGGTATTAAGGTCATTAGTTGCAGTACATTTTTCTCGATTCCTCAGTAAAGGTTTTCATTACTTTATGATAGTATGATACTGTACATCTCCATCCATTCATTTTCTTTACCCTCTTCTCTTTTCTGGGTTGCGAGAATCTTTGCCCATCTCCAGCAGTCACTGTGTGAGAGGTGGGGGACACCATGGACAGGTCACAAGTCCACCACAGGGACACATTAAGACAAACAACCATTCACTCTCTCACTCACCCCTATGGACAATTTTACAGTTACCAATGAACCTAACATACATGTTTTTGGTCTGTGGGAGGAAACCGGAGTACCCAGAGTAAACCCACGTGAGCACAGAGAGAAAATGCAAACTCCACCCAGAAAGACCCCGGGTCGGAATGCGATCCTGCAACCTTCTTGCTGGGAGGCGACAGCTCTAACTACTGTGCTGCTGTACCACCCCGCTGTACATCTCGCTTCATATTTAATTTAGGGCTTAGAAGATTGGTTGCAGCTTTGGAAAATGAATGAGATAACAATTTTTTTTGATTAACATGTTTTGTGGAAACTCTAAAAAAAAAATTGTCCCTAGGTGTGAGTGAGAGTGTAAATGGTTGTTGGTCTCTATGTGTCCCTGAGATGGATTTGCGACCTGTCCAGGGTGTCCCCCGCCTCTCACACAGTGACTGCTGGAGGTAGGCACCAGCTCACTGCAACCCGGAAAGGAGAAGCTGGTAAAGAAAATGGATGGATAGATGATTGGTGGATTTGCTGTTTAAATATCAATGTGCACTGATTGCAGGAATATTAGTATTTAGCCTTTAAACTAATCAGCAGATCTTAATTTCTTCAACATGGATTCAGAGCAGGAGCTCTTTATCCATTTGTATCTGTAAAGTTAATTCATTTAACTGTGATGTGACATCTGATAGAAAAAAGGAAAGATGTTCCAACATTCAGTGTACACATCAGCAAAAATGACACCGTTTCACAGTATTAAAACAAACAAACAAAAAGCTTCAGTGCTTCACAAAGCTTCATCTGGCCATCACGAGTGAACAACATTTTCTCCAAAATGTCTCAAAACCTTTGCACAGCTTCTCAATTTCCTTGCACAAGCAGTAGATGCTTGCGTTGTTGTTGCTTGAATTTTAAACATGGTAAAAAAATTTCTGCAACAATTTTTTTTTCTTAAAATAATTAGTCATCAAGGGTGTCTCAAACTTGTCTCAAAGGCGCTAGAGCTCTCCAACTTGGTCTCATCAGACCATAGAACCGTCTTCCACTGGACCATGGAGTCATGTCATTTGACAAACTCTAGAGGAGATTCAATCAGTTTTCTTCAACCGTGGTTTTTTTTACTTTGCCACCCTCCCATAAAGTTCAGACTGGTGAAGAACTCTGGGAACAGTTGTATTTCAGTCTCTCCCATCTCACCTGCTGAAGCTTGGACCTCCTTCAGAGAGCTCACAGGTGTCTTGGTGGTCTCTCTCACTATTCTTCTTCTTCACAATCACTCAGTTTGTGAGGGTGACCTGCTCTTGGTATTTTTTTGCATGTTCCATATTCCTTCCATTTCTTAATGATGCATTGAACAGAACTCCTGGGAAAGTTTAAGGCCTTGGAAACCCTTCTGCTGATTGTACTTTTCAATAATCTTTTCTCTGAGTTGCTTGGAGTCTTCTTTTGTCTTCATGGTGTAATGGTAGCCATGAATACTGATTAGCCAGAGATTAGACCATCCAGACACAGGTGTTCTTATGCTACAATTACTTGAGACACAGCCACTGCCCTCAGGTGGTTCTCATTTCACTAACTGTGAGACTACTAGCACTAAGTGGCTGGACCTCTGTACAGTCACTTTAAAGGGGGTGAATATTTATGCAGTCACTTATTTTACATTACATATTTTAATATATTTATTTTTTTGGCGTTGCTTTTTTGTTTTTTACTTTGTCCTTAAAGAGGATTTTTTTTTGTCAAAAAGGTCAATTTATATTGAATAAACTGATTTATAATAGCAATAAAAACATCCTTTTAATACTTTTTATAAGCACTGTAGAAGTATATTCTCACTTGAAAAAATAAATTGTGGGCTACAGTAACTTGTTGTAGCAGCTGCATCTTATTCACCTACTTGGTAATTGATTAAATAAGCACAGGCATGGCCGAATGCCTTTATTTTTTTTAAGTGGCTAACATCAGCCTATTGACTGAATAATTGGTCTATCTCTACCAGCTAGTCTCCACCAGTCGCAGCCCAGTGAGATACCAAGTTTATTATTGAGACCATCTGTTAATACATTGATTGGCCATTTTCCGATAATGTTTAACTGAAATGCTGTGCAGTATATCATCTCTAAACTATTGATTGAAATTGCCATCCTCTTTAAAATCAAGCATCAGAGATTAAAATGCTCTCTATACTGAACCAGGACAATGTTTTTTAACCTAAAAATGAATGTGTTGACTCAATCTTCATCTTTTCTCTATAATGAAATGTTCTTCAAATCCATAGTCTTTAGTTTTATAGAATAAACAGTGTTATTGTGGTCTTGTATGAAAGAATTAATCTTTACAGTATGTGTCCTTCTCACACCTGATGTGTCTTTTTGTTATCTGTATTCAGATCATAAATGGCTATGGAGGCAGAGTGTGGCTACAAGGAGCTGTTTTGCAGTAAAAAATCACAATGTACTCAGTGAGATGGAGCCATTTATGGAACAAATTACTCCTTGAACATCATTCAGTTAAATAATTTGGCTAATCATCCTGGAAAATGATACTCTAACAATCACCAAAGCCAAGAGATTAGTCGAACTGATTAGCTGATGATTTTCCATGCTGCTCTTTCTGACACCATTGTTAGTTCTTTCCTAAATTACTCTATGCATTTATATCTACATACGATGTTGGCTGAAATGTGTCAGTTTTTCCTGCTGGAAACAATTGCCAGCTTATTTGACTGAACTCAGCTAGTCAGAGACGTGAACCTGAGAAGTTTGTGAACCACTGGTTCTAGTACTTTCTGATTTTCCAGGGTCAGTGGGTTCTTTAGAGGGGTAAAGAAAGAAAAAAATGAATTGGAGGTTTCTGGATTTTTAAATATCTAATGTCAGCATGGTCATGTTTAGAGATGCACTGATCCACATATTTGGTTCTGATCCAAACCTGACATCTTAGTTTAAATATCTGCCAATACTGATATTTTCTGATCCAGATACTTTTAAAATCTGAACATATCATTGATACTGTAGTTTTTTGGTGATGACGTTGGATGAGGTTACATATTTTACCAGCATTACTGTCAGTAATTTTGCTGCAATTTTGCCTATATTTAAGCTTTTATTTATATTTGTATCACAATTAATTATGCAGAAGGTAATTAAAAAATGATCCTCTCACGCTTATTTTTATATTATTATTAAGTTCAGAGCTACTTTGTTCTATCTGCCACTCTGAACAGACTGAAACGTGTCTGCTGGCACATCGAGTTTAAATATCTGCTTCTAAACCTACAGGAAACTGAACTTTGATATTTTTGTGGTGCTTTAAAATGAACTGAAAATGAAGAGAAAGGGAGAAGAAAAGGTGGTGAGGTGGAGGGACAGTCCAGCAGGACATTGACAAAAAGTAACTATAATTTGTCCATTTAAATAAGCAGCTGTGGTTAACTTGGTGCTTTGTTCTTTGGGGAAAAATTATTTAAAATGGTCTAAAAAGCTGCTTCCTCCAGTAGCAAAAACACTTAGAAACAGTATCATTTACCAAGCCTTCCTGTCACGAACAGTCATTAACTATTCATATTAAAAAGAGAGCTGTTATACATTTATGAAACGAGTCACTGCACAAAATGAAGATAAAATGATTATAAAGCTGAAATTTGAAACAGTTTTTAACATATTTTTTGGCAAATAGCATTGTTAGTGGTAGCAACTCCTGAGCATAAATATTAGTGGGACAGGCATCCATTTTCTGAAGCACTAACCACACAGATTTTACAATTTGTGTTACATTTTCTGTGAATTAAAACAATATAAATGTTGCTTAATATTTATTGTGTTGTTTTTTGTGCTTAAAGTTGTTGCCTTTTTCCCCTCTTCGGGTTGAGGTTGTGTCTCATAAAAACAGTCCGGTCTAATAGTTAAATCATAGAAACAGAACCTCCTGTACCCACATCCACCCAAAACAGGAGTGTTTTTAATTTTAAAAGACAAACATGTGCACAGCTTTCTGGACTGGTTTTAAATTTGATTTTAATCAAATTTTATTTGTATAGCACATTTCAGCAGCAAGGCATTTCAAGGTGCTTTACATAATTAAAAAACAAAATAAAAACAGCATGTGACAATGAATAAACAGTAAGAAAGAGACAAACATCAAAAACCCGCACTCTAACCCTAATTTAGCTATAAGCAACTCTAAACAGGTGGGTTTTAAGTTGAGATTTAAAGGCACCCAGTGTTTCAGCTGTTTTACAGTTTTCTGGAAGTTTGT
>NC_051431.1:30037216-30070605 GCF_001649575.2 Kryptolebias marmoratus | reverse complement strand
CCAATTGAAACAAAGAAATCCCTGTTCTTTATGTAAGATTCAAACCAGTTGAGCACTGGACCGGAGAGTCCAACCCAACTCTCCAGTCGATTCAGTAAAATGTCATGGTCAACAGTGTCGAAAGCTGCACTGAGGTCCAACAGAACCAGTACTGTGGTTCTCCCACAGTCTGTAGTAATATTTCTACAATAATACTCCAAATCACCAAAGTTAAAAGGGGAGAAAAAAATGTCTTCTGCTCTATTGGAGCTGCCTGCAGTTGTAGTCACTGCAGACAGGATGATATGATAAATCTACTGACAACCACAGGCAGTCACCTGTCCCACTCCATAACTGCAAATGATTAAAAAAACTATGTATGATTGTATGTTTTTGGAAGAAGAAACACGAAAAACCAAATGAAATTCCATTTAAAATTGTCCAAAACATAACAAAACACATCAAGCTAAGTAACTAAGTAATTTGTTTGTTATGTGGAACTACTTGTGGGGTGACTGATTTTTTTCAAATTGATCTTATTTTGTAGCTGAGTCTGTGCCCCACTGGTCCTTATGGCCCGTTTGTGCTTGATTTTTAACATGATTAGTGTCGTTAACTGTGACAGCAGTCTCTGTGCAGGGCCGTAGCTACCATTGAGGACACCGAGGTCCGGACCTCAGTATTTTTCTGCTGTGTATATTATAAAGAAATGAATCAAAACAAGGCTTTTCAACGGCATGGTTCTCTGCATAGTTCCACCAGTTTACTGTAGGAGGCACTGCAACAGTATGCAGCTGCAGCCAAACTCAATGTCTATGAAGAAGAGTGCAGCTTTGCATACCTTACTGCTAAAATAAAGACCAGAAGAAGAAGAGCGTCACTTACGGTGAAACACAACAGAGGTAACTTGCTGAAAATATTCTCCTTCAATTCCACGAAGCTGAAGTTGGTTTCTGATTGCAGCTTCTGATTCGGAAAATGGCTAAAGGGCGATTCTACCTAATCCACTACCTTCAGCATCTTTAATCTACTCTACTTAAAAAACTACAACACCTAGACACTTCAAACCTGAACCAGATTATTCTGCACTGATTGTAGAACATTTAAAACCAAGTGTGTGATCTGTGAAACCTTAATCTAATTTGTGAAACCTCAATAAAGGGCGACTTCAGCACTTTTTTTTTGCATCCGGACCACACTAGAACTGGTCCAGCTCCAAAACTACAACACCTCACTGGTATTTGATAAAAAGGTAAAATCTATGCTAAAATCGTGTGTTCTGAATGTGTTTGTGCAGCGTGAACAATCAACATTCATATAAACTAACTCATGTCATTTCAGTGAGTCATCATGGTTGTGCCCTGAGTCCTCTGTTGATCCAGATGATGTCGATCCCCATGGATTTACAGACACACACTAATACATGCCATATACACATTCAAGTCACTTGTTTTAAATAAATGCTTCTATTTTAATTAAGTTTTGGTCTTCATTGTAACTGATGTGCAGAGGATAATGAGTGGTTGACCTCAGTATTTTTTAAAGTCTGGCTACGGCCCTGTCTCTGTGTATTTAAATTTGTTGCATTTTTTTTTATATATGTTTAAAATTCAAGCAAAAAGACAGCAAGTCTTTTTACTTGAGTGAGGAAATTAAGAATCGTTACAAAAGAAACGCGGTTGAAAACTGCCTCACAAATGTTGTTTGTCAATTAGTCTCCAACAGCCACAGCCAGTGAGGTGCAGGCTCAGGTTTAACATCTCTCTAGTCTCCCACTCACTGCTCTGTTTAAAGGCCCATCTGCAACACGTCTGTTGAGTCCTGGAGATAAGGTGGGGAAACCCAAGATGTTGTGCTGGAAGCTGGTGTTTGAGATAAGAAGCACATGCTCTGTCTATAGGCTGACAGCAGAGCTGAGATGACCTGTGGATAAGTGCCTGTCTTGTTTATTACATCTAGAATATTTTATTTTTTATTTTAAATGTTGTTAAAAATACAATGCCTCAGCAGACCATCTGCAGTTTCCAGGTGTATGGACTTTATCCAAGACTTTTGTTACCTCATCTTTCAGTTCTTTAATAGTGTGAATACTGACTATTGCTTACTACTTAATATTGTTTTCCTGTTTATTTTTTCATACATTTTTTGCAAACTATTTCTTCAGACTTTTAGCCATTTATACATGAAAACGTTAAGCTCATTCAGGAAATAGGTGTTACAAAAACCTTTAGGTTTTATACTTTTCAAAACATTTAACTTTCTTTACAAACCAGAAGCACTCCGAGAGTTCAAACCTCCATGAAGGCCAGTTCCTATTGTAAGCTGTTGAACTCTTGTATCACCACCAAACTTTTATCACTTGTTTCTTTTGTGAATATTTAATTAAAACCTGTTCATTAGTTTTTGAGTAATTTTGCTAACAGATAGATGAACGGACAAACAAACCAGTGTTACTGAAAGCAGAACAAACTTGACGGAGGTAAAAATAATTATGTAGCTTCAGGCTTCGTACACTGCCTGGCCAAAAAAAAAGTCGCTACCAATAAAAACGGTTACACACTCAAGTATTTCGTTGGACCGCCTTTAGCTGTGATTATGGCACACATTTGCTGTGGCATTGTTTCGATAAACTTCTGCAATGTCACAAGATTTATTTGCATCCAGTGTGGCATAAATCTTTCACCAAGATCTTTCATTGATGATGGTAGAGCCTGACCGCTGCGCAAAGCCTTCTCCTGCACATCCCAAAGATTCTCAAGGTCTGGACTCTGCTGTGGACACTGTTACATGATTGCAGAGTTAGAACATGGGGTCACCTGTGACATTGACCTTTGACCTATGACCGAATCGCCACCAAAACTTAATTGCTTGTTTATTGTGACAACCCCAACCTTTGCTGAAAATTCTGTTGAAATCTGTTTATTAGTTTTTAAGTAATCTTGCTAACAGACAAACAAACCAATGCTGCTGAAAACATAACCTCCTTCACCTCTTCAATTCTTTCAAAAACAGTATTCTCTTTAAATCTGCTTCAGCACAATTGTTCTGGTTTTGTTGCTTTTATCTTTTAGCTAGCTTTTTGCTACTTTTATCTTTTAGCTAGCCTTTTACTGTTTTTAACTTTTAGCTAGCGTTTTAACCCCTTCACCTTTTGTAATTACCTTGTTCCTTTTAGCTTTTGGTCTCAAATTCAGCTTATTCAGCAAATTTCTGCGAAGTCTCTCAGCACTTAACATTCACTCTGTAGTTTCACAGAAAATGGTCTCTTTTAGTTGCAAGGTGACACACAGCAGTTTCTCTGGTGCTGCACATTAACTCTCTGCTTGATCTTTACGGGCTGAGCTCGCCGCTGAACCCAGTGTTGAGCTCAGTTTCCCCCAGCAGACTGCCGGGAAGTTCAGAGCAAAATAGACAGAGGTTTCAAAACTCAGAGCACTTGCTATTTTTGCAAGACAAATGCTCCTAGTTTGCTGTCGGCTAAAATATGTTTGTACTGCTAAAAAGAAGAACATAGAGAAGCAGCACTAATATGTGTTTACATGAGACCGTATGATGAAGAGAACAGCATGGTGTGGAGAATTGGAGCTGGTGTAGGAGCTCTGTTCATTTCTGTTTCTTTTGGCTCAGCAAGGATCAGTTTGATTTGTCTGTTGGCTTTGTGAGTGTATGTCATAGCATGCCGCTCTCAAACTTCAACCAAGTTCAGCTTTGACCACAGCGCACACAGCTCTGCATCAGACTTCAGGCTGTGCTTGTACTTTGCTTAGTGCAGAGGAAAATATTTTCACGGTGAGCATGAAAATACTAATAAATGGGTTTCAGAGCTCAGCAGCACCACTCACACTTTCTGTCTGAAAGGTACTTTATGAGTGTAACCCCTCCTACTGACTCACTAATGAGTATGATACATGACCCGTATAGAGATCATTCCCAGGACCTGACTTTCTCTAGACTGTAAATAGACCTTTATTTCTGAGTCCTTTTTATTTTTCTAAAGTGTGTCCTCACAGCAGGATGATCCATCATGCTAAGTGCCTTGTCTGGTGCCGTAATGGCTGAACAGACTAGTGCTAATTGGCATTTGGAAAATGTCAGTAATGGACTTCATCAACAGTGTTTCATGAAACTTAAAGTTGACTAATTATTCTCTTGTCTTTTAAAAGGTCATTTTCTTTATATTAACTACATATTTTCCCTGAAAATGTCATAATGTTACTGTGAATTACCAAAAAATAAGCCTCATCAGGAAAGGAAACGTTGGAACTTTATGAATGATGCTCGGAAAAAACAACCGATAACTACAGTTTGACAAAGTGTTACACTCATGATATCTGTATCTACTTTTCTACAAGGACAAGGTCTTTGTGACGTAGGTCTTTCTAAACCAGTCTGTAATAATTCCTAAAAATAATCCATATAAGAACATAACAAGAAGAAAAAAAGCAAGATGGATGATGTTTTGAGGAGAAGCTGTAAAATGTGTCATCTGTCCCTAAGTGAGGCGCCGCGCGTGACATTAGCGTTCCTGTTTCGGGTCAGCCGTAGAGCTAGATGCCGCTAACTCCGCGGAGCGCGAATATCCAACATCCAACTTAAAACTAACTTCACTGCGGTTGCAAACTAGTTTCCTACCCAGCTGCACGAGAGTGGGGGGAAGCTGTTTTGCACATCCTGCAGTGTAATCATTGAACATAAACGCATCGACAAACACTTTGTGTCTGCAAAACATGTGAGGAGAGCTGCAGACGAGGGACAATCCAGAAATGGTCATGAATGTCAGTTTATAAGTTATCAAAGTTCTCAAATAAAGCACCTTTTGATAATGTCAATGTTTGTTGGTAATTATCTTACAAAACTAGGAAGTATTTTTGGTTTATATATTAAAAGTGATGTTTTTTTTATTGATTTTAGTAAAAAAAAAAAATCGCAACTTTTCATCTCAACTTTTAGGAAAATGCCCCGCGAAATCAGGCATTTTAGCCCACAACAATCACAAAAAATGCCCGCGAAATCCTGGAGGAACTGTTTATTGCTTCGGCTCCGACGGCCTGCTAACTCCAGCTAGCTAAAGGCGTCTCGTCTCAGGGTTTATTAGAGTCCCGCAGGGCTCCGCTAACAGCGCGTGGACCTGAGCGCGCTGTGGAGGTGTTTATACTTGGTGCTTACGTCTGTGCAGTTTTCTCTGAAAAGACAGAGGGCAGTATGCTACGTAACCAGTGGGAATACTGTAAAAAAGAGAGCAGATGGTTGTCACATCAAATATGGCTGCACATATTCAGGAGGAACAACTGTTGTGTTTCTGGAGGATGTTTAATCCTAAAGCATTCAGTTTGGCTTTAATTGATTTATTTGCTGTAGTTGTGATTCGCCAATAATAGAACTGATATTTCTATAAACACTCCTTTTTATCGGTTGCAGCAGTAATCTCCTTCCATGGTTTTTGAGCCGTTTGATTATCTTCGTAATCTCTCATAGAGGGATCATATAAATGGTGATCTAGGCGAACCAGCTCCGTTAGAGCAGCGAAATTGTCCATTATGAATGGAGTGCAGCTAAGTTACTAGGAGGTGCACAACCACGCACCGCGCGGGGACAGTGCGATTGCGTCACTGTTGGCGAGCGTACCCTCGCACGGCGAGGTAGATAAAGGTAGCGGTTTTGGGGGTGCGGGTGGAAAAAAACATGTATAAAAAAATGACGTATTTATAATAAACAAACAGAGCTTAGCCTGGCGGCTGGGTCAGCAAAGCTAGGTGGACCACCAGGCTTATAATATACTGGGGAAAACCCTGCCCTTCTCTTTCTTGTATAGAAAAAATATTATTATTATTATTATTATTGTAATAAATTATAAAAAAGTTCAAATAATTACACTGGCATTTAATGGGTTACAATTTAAAAAATGGTTGAGTGTTTGGTAGTTTTGGGCATGTCTGACATTGTTTAAGAGATCTGTGGAAAAAAAAAATTGAAATATGATGATTTGATAGCAGTTTCTTTTGTGAACGTACATTTTTATATGTCCAAAGAATAGTAACTCTGAGGCGGGCACATAGGTTAAACAGGCAGCCAGAGAACTACCTTCCTGGAACATTACCTCTGCCCACTAGATGATGATATATAAATTTAAATAATGACTTAATAGATAAGTAAAGTGCTAATATTTTCTGGGCCAATGTCATACCACGGTGTTTCCTGGTACACACGGATCACTGTTTCAGAATGAGCATCTGATTTTGTCTGTATGACCCATGTGTTCCGTCTGTTTTGCTGAGTGATCATGTGCTGATGCCTGGTAGTGTCTCCACTGTCAGTGACCACACACAGACTCTCACACACACTGCTGCGCCCACACACTGGGGCCTGATGTTTTTAAAGTCAGGGGTCAGGCTCCCACAGGGACAGCAGCAGTCAGTCACGGAGTGAGTCTCAGCTGCTGGTTGCAGTTTGTGCTTAGAGCAAAAGGGAGACATGGAGAAATGTTTTCTCTCATCAGCCTACAGGAGCCTATACGCTTCTGCAACCTGGATATCCACACACCAAAACTACACTAAATTCAGCCAAGCATTCCTTAAAGGAATACATATTGTCTGTTTCCTATCACCAAATTTTAGATTAAAATAGGGCTGGGTGATATGACCCAACATTAATATCCTAACATTCTGTAGCTTTATCACTATAAATGATACAAATCTTAGCTTTTTTTAAATATTCTCTAATCACTGAAATAATGTTTAATTTAACACTATAATCTAATGAAGTGGTGAACTATGACTCACAGATATTGATCCTCTGACCCTCGTTCCCTCACTGGGATAAAAAGAAACAAACTTTACAGATGTCCTCTCACATGATCCACCAGCAGGAGAGATTTTTAATCTAATTTTTAATCCCAGCTCCAGAACTAAATAGAAGATGCAGTCTAACAGCAGGACGGAGTGCGAGTGTCTTTGGGCCTTTACATTCAGGTACCATTTATTGACCGAAGTGGAAAATGAATCACAATCAAACAGCCAAAATCAACTAAATCTGATCTCATACACACGCAAGTTGTAAACTCGACACATCAGAACCATGTTCAGTGACCAGATTTAGAACAGCACCCAATGTCACAGTGTGCAGTCATTATAAGCTACTTAGGTTTAAAATAAATACAACACATTCTGACCAGGATCTTAATAAAATGGCCGACGTTAAAGCATAATGACCACTGCTCCAAATACACTTTGACAGACTACAGGACAGCAGCACAGGAACCAAAATAAAGCTGTTAGCACAGCAAAACTTACTATTTCATGATGGCATTATTTAATAACAAGTCCATCCTCCAAACCCCCCAACCAAAAAAGTCCAACCTCAGAACAACAAGTTCATCCTCTGACCCTTTTGTCTAATAATTTCTTCCTGGTGTCATGTCTGACAGTTGAATTTAGTTAGCATATTAGCAGCATGGCTAACTGTCTCAGTCTCTGAATCATCATGCAGCACACAGTCACATGAGTTTTCTCAGACAACTACTATGGAAGGAGAACTCTGCCATTAGTCGAGAGCACACATGTTCGATTTGCAAGCAGGATTTCATCTCTTGCTTTCAAAACTTTTAACGCTTGCACTCAAAACGTCTGCTCTCTTTCAAATATTTTCTTTTCTCTGTCAAATCTTTGTGTTCGCGATCAGATTTCCTCCTTGCGCGCAAAACTTCTCTTTTTCTCTCACGGATCGGATCTGCACTTGCAAACCTCTCAGAGAGCACCGTCGCCTAGCAACCGTTCCAGCCAACAGAATGACGGTGTTCCTCTGGGTGCGCTTGATACTTTATAGTACTTTATTCAATAAAATCTGTTAATGAAAATGGTTCACGAACTGTCTTGCTAATGCTATAATCAATCACACACATGGACACAGACATGCCCAAAAACATTTTTGCTTGTTTGCCTTTGGCGGTTGGCACTAAGTAGGTATACCTTCCCTAATATTTCATTCTCTTTTGATCCTAACACCTATTATTTTATCTGCTTGTTACTTGCCTTTGCCTTGTCATTCTGAATGTTTATCAATGTTCTGACAAAACAAACAGCTGTTTTCCATCAGCTTCACCCATGGCTCATGATGCAGTCAGGTGTTTTCTTCCCAGGCTGTGTCACCTTACATCTGTTCATAATAAAAAGGCAACTGATTATGTTGTAAGTTACTGCAGCCTCCTGTGTGATGGAAAAGCTTTGGTTTTTACCTCAGGCCTGATGACAAGCAGGGATCTTATCTCTCCCTGCTCTGTCCCTGTTGACCTTTTCCTTTTAATCTCAGCAGAACACAATGATACTATATCAAGGAACTATAAATGAGTGTTTTCTTATCTGTGTTATATAACAGCTCTTGATATATTAAAGCACTGAATTAGTTTTGGTCAGACATTTTAAACCAGACAGTGAGTGCATGAAACTTATATGTAGAAGCAGAGTGTAGGACAAAGGCAGGTGATGTTTTTACCTGTGTGTGTGTATGTGATGCATGCGTCTGTCTATTACCAAAATGTCTCATGATCCACTGGATGGATTTTAATGTAACTTTCAGGACATAATCATTGGTTGTACCTCTACAACTGAGTCATTCACAACACATACCCTGCTTGTGACATCTAGTTATATTACATGTGATCACACACACCGTTATTGTCAAGGTTTGACCGAAAAGGCCCCAACTTTGTTCCTTTTCAACATTGGACAATTTAAGTCGAAAACCTAAAACTCTGGCATTAAAGATGGTGGGCGATATGCATTCCTTTAAGGCCTTTAATTTGAAGAAGTATTTGAGAATGGGAAAACTAATCCTGTATGGCACAGTTGCCCTAATTACTAAACGTTTGACAGATTGAGTGTCCTTTGAAATGCATCATGATAGACTCATCGTATCATCACTTTGTTTATTGAAGACTTAAATGTCCATAAAAAAGCCTTTAAAGTCTTATCTACTTAACTTGATGGATTTCCTGCAGACACAGGATGCCAGGGTGGGGCGGATCAGATTATTCAGCTGTTTAAACCAATGGGGTTTTATTTAGAGAGAGAATTATTTATTTTGAAGGACATTCCTTAATTAAAAAAAGAAAAAATGCAATCTCATGCTGCTCAGAAAATAAAGTTATACATATAATATATTTACTGAAAAAGGAAACATCTCTTAAACTGTTATAATTCTGCCTTTTTCTTTGTCCTCTATATTGGCTGCTGGTTTCCTTGTCATCTTAGTTTCAAGTGTCAGTATGTCGTGACTTTTCCACAGGGACAAAGGACTGTGTGGCTCCATACTCTGATGCTGGTGAAAACAGTGTGCTCTGAGTCACTTCAGCTCTCTGTTCTGTTGGTTATTGTTTGAGCCTGCCTGCAGCACTGCTGCTACTCTGAATGCAGTTAGGACCGCTCTGACACCCAGAGTTCACCTCACTGGCTCCACTGGCTGCTTTATCTGATTTTGGTATTTGGGATAAAAAATCTCAGTAATTGTTCTGTCATTGTTTACATGTTAGTTCAACTTATCTACAAGGCTGAAAGCAGGAAACTGCTAATTGGCTATGTTCAAAGCTCCCAAAACCACCACCAAAAAAAACTATTTTTACTTGAATATAATTGAATTTTTACTAGAAGGTAAAAGAAACAGTTTGTGGCAAAGCAAGCAAACATACAGTATCTTGAAAACATATTCCCCCTTGAACTTTTCCACATTTTATGATGTTACAGCCACAAACTTTAAAGTATTTTACTGGGATTTTATGTGACAAACCAACACAAAGTAGCACACGGTTATAAGGTTTAAGAAAAGTTTAAGAAAAATGATACATTGTTTTCAATTCTCTTTTCTTTTTTTACAAATAAAAATCTGAAGTGTGGTGTATATTTGTAGTAACACAATGGAATGGGCCAGATCAAAACATATTCCATTTTTTTTATTCATACTCATATTCATGACCCAGTCAAAGTCCAGACCTAAATCCAACTGAGAATCTGTGGCAAAGTTAAAGATCCACTGATTGTCACACACCTGAGTGTGCAAAATTTGTTCTCTACATTTGACCCATCCACTGAGGGAGCGGTGAGCAGCAGCGGTGACGCGCTCAGGAATCATTTGGTGATCTAACCCCCCCCAATTCCAATCCTTAATGCTGAGTGTCAAGCAGGGTGGCAGTGGGTCCCATTTGTACAGTCTTTGGTATGACCCGGCCGGGGATTGAACCCACAACCTCCCAGTGTCAGGGTGGACACTACCACTAGACCACTGTCCTGTTCACAGACGCTCTCCATCCAATCTGAGCTGCAGCTGTTTAGCAAACAAGAATGAACAAAAATTTCAGTCTCTAGATGTTTAAAACTGACAAACTCCAAAAGACTTGGTGCTGGAAGTGCAGGAAAATGTGATTCTACAATGTACCGATTCGAGGATGAATACCAAAGCACGCGACACTTTTCAGATTGGTTTTTGTAAAACATATAGAAAACTACGTATCATTTTCTTGGCCCTTAACAACAATGTACCACTTTGTGTTGGTCTATCCCATAAAATCCCAGTAAGATACTTTGAAGTTCGGTTGTATTGTGACACGATATGGAAAAGTAAGACTCACTGTATGTGCATGTATTTTCTTCTGTTTAAAGTCCTAATGCTGTGTTCACCCAATAACTTTCTGACTCTATTTTCTTAGAAATAGGTTTTATTTGTTTAATTTCATTCCAAGCACGAAAGTGAGTACCTTATTTTTAAACTGTTAGACTCATCACACAATGACTAAAACATAGCCACCAAATTATTGAAGTATTAGTCCTACGACTAAAACTTTAGTGTACAACAACAAGATGTGTGTTGTCATTGACAAAGGGCTAAATTTGTAGTTGAATTCAGTTTTTAGTTATATGTTATTTTAGTAAATTATTTTAAAACTTGATGATTTTTTTTGTGTGTTCCACTGTTGAAATGATGAAAGTAATTTTCGTGTTTTTCTAGGCTGTATGCTGTGTTTTGGGCAATCAGCCTACTTTCGCTTCAATCACCCTGAGGAAGCCTTCAGGATGAAGAGCATGATTCCCCAGGAAAAAGTTGTCCGTACGGGAAACTTCACTCCTTGTGCAGGTAACGTGATGCTCATAGGCATGTTGGTAATATACAGACGGTACATGACTGTATTTTCTGCCTGCTTTCACTCAGCCGAGTTAGATGCAATGTTAGTTCATCGTTTTTTTTTGTTTTTTTTTTCAAAAACACAACACTTCTGTTCCTTGTGTTAAACTAAGGAAAACAGAAAGAGCCATTTTCTTCTCAAGTTCCAGTTTCAGCTGTAGGCATGTGTGATGAATGGGCCAGATTGTTTGAAAAGGAGGAGGAGAAGCAAGGCGTGTGTTTTACAGATGGATGTTTGGACAGCAGTGTGCGCCATGATTCTTTTTTCCTTTTTTCTTACCCAGAAAAGCTTGGAGGAAGTATGGGATCGCATTGCTGCCCCAAACAAGCGTGACAGTTTTGTGAAACATTCTCACATACATGTGATGCATATAATTTTTTAAATGTCATTTAATTATTTTTATAGTTGATAACTCTTATGCACATGTATTTCTTAGCCTTCAGTTTGTGTTGCATTCACATGAGTAATTATTTCCTTTGCAAAGGTTTTAGAGGCTGTAACAGTTGCATGTTTTGATACACAAAACACTAGGTTTTCATTTAAAGAAAAACACCTCCATATTTGATGCCAGAGATTTGGACTAAAATCATCTTATGTTGAGAAATGACAGAATTGTACCCGTTTTGGTCAAACCTAAGAAATAATGTTTTGTGCAATCTCAGAGTAAGTGTTGTGAATAACTATCAGCTATTACCACACCACAGTTTAACTCAGTATTTGTAAAACTGACTGAGTTATAGCCATTTTTTAATGGGTAATGTTGATTACCTGTGGTGGCCATCTAGAACTGACTTGACTCCAAAAGTGAATCAGTTCTAGTTGTGCAACTAATGATTACCTTGTGAAAATTTCACTAAAATCCGTCCAGTGGTTCATGAGATCTTTTGCTAACAGACACAGTGTCGACTAACAGATAACATCAAAGTTTTAAGCAAAGATGTTGTACAATGTGTTGAGCTTGAAATATATGTTGTAAATGACTCTCAGCTACCACCACACCAAAGTTTAACTTCATATCTGTAAATTTAACTAAGTTATAGACATTTTTGAGTTTAAGGTCTGTGGGCTGTAGCAGTCATCTTGAATTGGGCTGACTCCAAAAGTTCATCAGTTGCAGATGTACATTCAGTGATTACTTTCTGAGAGTTTCATTAAAATCTACACTGAAGCTCCTTTACTCAGTATTTAGAGCATTCAAAAAGCTCTTATTGTGGTTCATGAGGTGTTTTGCTAACAGACACACTCACATACAGCTAAATGTTATCATCCACCTCCTAACTGATTCAGTCTGTTAAACGGTTAGGAGCAACATATAATTTTTAAACGCCCATTTAGTATAATATAAAAATACAAAAAACACATGGTCAGTGATGCAGTTTGGTTCGATTTCAGGACCTATTTAGTCAGTGGGAGGTTTTAAAATGTAGTACCCGCTGAACCCTGCAGGCTGAATGGTGCCCAGCTGAGACCTGGAGCTGGAGTTCACACCATGCATGTTTTATGAGCATCTAATTCCTCTGTGTCTCCAGGCAAAGTTTACAGCTGCTTGTTTTTCCGTGTGTGTGTGTGTGTTCTGAGTGCTTCTCCCGGCAAACACACAGCTGTAAACATACCTTCGTCTTGGCCCTTACCAGGGAACTGTCCCAGCATCTTGTTTTTTCCCTGTTGGACTGCTGACGCTGCCTGCCACCAAGGGATAAGTATAGCACACAGGCCTGCTGCCTGCTGTGGACTTCCTGAGGCAGTAATGAAAGCCTTCCGTTGTTTAGAAATGTACCATTTATGCATTCCTGTGTTGCCTTCAGATGAAGACACTCCTATGATAAACAGCATATCTATCATATAAAAAGGCAAAGACTTTAAAACATCGTTTGTTATAAGTGTATAAGATCTAATCTAAACCGACTTAACTAAAGACTGACGTTTTCCTGTTTATCGCCCGCTGCCAAAAGGTGAGGGTGGAGTTATAATGTCTTTGCCTGTGTCTGTTTGTGCGTGCATATGTGTGTTTGTTTGCCTGTCTGTTACCAAAATTTCTCACGAACAAATGGGCAAATTATAAAGAAACTTGCAAAACGTAATCATTAGATGTACGTCTACAATTGGTTAACTTTTGGAGTCGGCACAATAAAAGATGGCTGCCACAGCCAACTCAATTTTAAAGCTATTGACCTAAAATGGTTTTGTGGTATTAACTGAGACTGAACCACAACACAGATTCTGAGTGCAAACAGATTATACGAGAGATTTGTTTAAAATTTTGCCATTACCTAACTTACAGCATTTGGGTATGGAGGACCAAAAGCGAAAAAGCAAAAGCAAAATATAAACATTACTTGATGAAATGCATGTGTAAGGAAAAGGCACAAACAAAATATATATATTTCTGCTTTTATTTTTTGATTATTTCAGAAAAATCATCTGATGTACTCCTATAAATGATAACTTTTGGCACCAACCCAATTCAAGATGGTCACCACAGTCAACCGACCTTTGAAAACATAGAAATCAGATATTTTATAGATATTGAGCTAAAATTTGGTGTAGTTGTAGTTGAGAGTCACACATAACAAACACTTGAAGTCATTTTTATTGTGAGAGATCTTTGCTTGAAACATAGCATTTAAAACAGCATCTGCTTTTGAAGTCAACCCTGTTTGTCTGTTAGCAAAACATCTTATGAACCTCTGAATGGATTTTTTCATGAAACTGTAACAAAGTTGTCATTACATGTACATTTACAACTTTTGGAACAGTTCAATTCAAGATGACTTCCACAGCTAATCGACCTTAGCCAATGCAAAAATGACTAAAACTCAGCCAATTCTGCAGACATTTAGCTAAACTTTGGTGTGGTAGTAGCTGACAGTCATTTACAACACACGCTCCATGTGTGAGATCCAGTGATATTGCATGAGATTGTGCATATTGTTATTTTCAAGGTTTGATCAAAATGGCTACAACTCATTTTTGTCTTTTCTTTGTGTAAGATGATCTTAGTCTAAAACTCTAGCATGTAAGGTGGATATTAATTTTTCATGCAATGATGGACCTTTAATTCATTTAGGTATTTTTTTTATCCAAATTAAATTAAAATTTAGTATAACAATTTTATATTGGGGTCAAGCTCTAATATTTCAGCAGAGTCTACTCATGTTTTGCACTGGGCTTGACAATAATGCTAAACGGTAAAAAATTAAACAAGACTTCTATTAATTGATGTGTAAAGCAGAGGAAGTACACTCAGTTTTTCCTATTAAAAGTGACAGAGTTAATTGAAAGTGGGTAATTATTAGAGAAAGTGATGAGAGGGAGTTTAGACCTCTGTATGTGTGGCGAGCTGCTGGGGGGAGGATTATTGTGTCAGGATTTTTCAGACATAATCCAACTTTTCTGACTGCTTAAACTTGATTTCAAAGGGATAAGAACAGATGTTGGACTCAGATTGGCTCTGAAGAGTATTTTCTGACCCACCTGCATCTCCTTTCAGTTTGCAGTCTGTGTGACATGTTTTTCTTGATGCCTGTATGCGTGCATGTGCGGGTTTTCTCCTGGTACTCCTGTTTCCCACAGTCCAAACACATGCATGTTAGGGTAATTGATTTTAAACTGACCCTAGGTGTCAGTGTGAGTGTGAATAGTTTTCTCATTTGTCTTTGTGTTGGCCCTATGATGAACTGGCGACCTCTCCCAGGTGTCCCCTGCCTCCTTTTCTCAGCATCCCTCGACCTTGAACAATAACAAATGGGTGTAGAAACTGGATGTATGAATGGTTTCACTTAGTGAAATCTTAAATTTCAATTCGACTCAAGGGACTGACATACTTTCCATCACTGAAGGTGTGCTTTTCCCATCAATATATTTGTGTGCTTCTGTAAGTAATGTTGAACTCACTTGACTAAACTGAAAGTAACTTGAATAATATTTCAGCAGTGTAAAAGAAAACTTGTATTTCAGTGATAATGACACTTACTGTACATTACCTACCAAGAAAGTAAAAAAAACAAAAAAATTCACATTGTGTATTTCATTCAACAAGAGTCCCATCTCCTGGTACACGGTGCCATTGTGTTTAGTCAAATTGATCTAAAGCAGCCCCCCACATTAATGAAAGCCTTCCATTGTTTATCAGTGTACCATTTATGCTCTATGAGAATCTTGAATTGCACACAGGTGTGATGATGAATTTACAGCATTGAAACTACAGATGCAAAAAATATTCTACAAGAAGCTCATTAAGTGTTTGACTTACTGAAGGGACTCAATACGCTGTTTAGCAGAGTGTCATAATGTGGGCTGCAAATAGACTTCTGGCACAAAAGAACAGTTTGAAGATTTTATTTATATTTACAAGACTCAACTGAGGATGGTGATGGTCTCCGAGCATCAACACTACAAAGGAGATGAGTATTAGTAGGGTCCAAATCACAATTCAATTTGAATACAATTCAGAGGGCTGCAGTTATAAACCAATTATTATCACATTTTTTAACATCTGCAATTATTAGGTTCATAAAAAAACACCAAGAGGCAGATAGTAAACTTATGTTTATCTCAACACCTGTGAAACTGAAATGTGCACAATAACACGTGCTAAAATCTCCTATTATTCACAGGTTGCTGACCATCAATTAAGCATAGATGGTAGCTTTTCTATGGCATTTTTAATGTTAAGGTAATGCGATTAGCATTGTGAGTATCACTGACATTTATACACTAATCAAATGTTTTAACATCACAGTCATGTTATATCTTCAACAATAATTTCAGACATTCTTCAGAGTTTAGCAAAGAAAATTTGAAAAAGATGTCAAAAACACACAGCAGCATGTTTCAACTACAGTGGTATTCACCTCCTTGGATGTCAATCATAGTCAAGCTAAATTGACTTTTTCACAAAGGAATTTTCTAAAACAAAACCAAACAAGCCTTCAAAAGCCCTAAACATCCCCAGGAGTTCTGTTAAAAACTTTATTATCAAAACAGTTTTCACTGTATTTTAGGAATTGGGAAAAACACTCTTCAAACTGTTTGAGAATTATTTGACTTCTTTCATTCTTTAATTATTTGCTCACCTACAACCCCTACCTCCTGTCCTGTTGCCCTGCTACCCCACACACCTGCACACCCACCTACCAGCCACCGCTCCAAACACAAGATCTGTGTGGGCTTATTTCATCTTTTCACTAACAGACACATGAAGAGGATACCCATATTCTGACTGTAAAGCTGAGCTCACCCGTGAACATAGTTTCTACTTCATAATCCTTTTAAAATAAAGAAGAGCAGTTATCAACGGGTTCCAAGCCTTCACGATCCGCCCCTCTCTGTGCCCTCCGCTCCCGACGTTCCGTCGGCGTGGCTTTGCTGCGTCTCTCAGCAAGCGGACCAAGTTGAAAGTTCTCAGGACGGTGCGTACTCAAAGGCATTCCGTGAGACGCAATGTTATAATTTCTGCAGAACTCTCGGGAAGAAAAAGCTAACTGCCATTTGATACCACACGGAGCCAAAGAAAAAAATTCATATAAAATCCATTATTCATTCAAAAATACCAAAATATTCTCAGATGATCAGGTCTACATCTTGATCAAATGTTTTTTCCAAAAGAATTTGTTCAATGCCATTTTATGGCACACTTCGCCAAGTATTTAAATTCATAAAAAATCAATAGTATGTAAAAAAATTACCAAAATATTCTCAGATAGTAAAGTCTACATTTGGAATCGTGTAATTGTATTTAAATATCCCTAGTTTCAATGCTTTTTATACTACAATGAGCCAAATAAAAATTCATAAAAAAACCCATAACTCTTCAAAAAATTACCAAAATTTTCTCTAATGACCATGCCTACATGTGGAATAATATTCTTTTATTTCTATGTTACTGGATTAAACACATTCCTTATGAAAAATTGATAACTTCATTTTCATGATGTCCAGCAAATACACCAAAAATCATAAAAAATTGAAACTTTATTATAAAATTTCCCAAATATTCCCACATAACCGTGTGTATATGCGGAATAATGTTTGCACTTCGGGAAATCTCCACACTCAACGGCTTTTGTACAAGAAATTTTTAACCTTCGTCGTAGCAGTGCTAGTCATACTGAAATATATTCAGAAATTTGTTAAAAATCCATAATGCCTCAAAGAAATCTCAAATTATTCACAAATGACAATTATCATGTCCTTTTTTGCCCAAATATTCCACTCAACCATAGTCTAGAGGTATTTCCAAAATAAAATAAAAACCAGCCATGTTGGTTAGCATTTATGTTTTCATTTATTAATTACAAGTGGGCGCTCAAATTTGAGCTATATTTCTTGTGGTTTGTAGTTAGGCTGGATCTGAACAGAGTATCAAATATCAAGTCGTTCGACCAAACAGAGTCCGAGTTGCTACTGCTAGCGTGAGTTTTTGAACTTTATAAATAGTAACGACATGCTTGAATATAGAGCTGCAAATTCAGATCAGCACTTTTAGGGTTCATGCAAGGAACATTATCCTGTTAGCCTTCTAAATTCAACAAGTGATTCTTTTGTGATTTTTTTCTAAATGTTAAATGATACACATAGGTTTTTGCACATAAGCCACGGCCACTTTGAACAATCATTACCATATTGATAAAATAGTTTCAGGGTTGTATTCTGAAGATACCCACCAAGTTTCATGTAAGTCCATTCAGCCATTTCGGCAGTATAAATTTTGCCTACTTAGTGCCCCCTAGTGTTGGATCAGGCTGAAACTGGAGAGAAACTCTTGATTTGGCCTTAGGCACCACTGTTCTAAAATGTATTGATAGACTTTAAAGTATTCGGAAGTTACGCTCAATAAACTTGTTTTTTAAAAAATTTTTTTGTTTATGCATAATTTATAAACCGAAAGTTTTTGTGAAAATCTGTTCACATCGTTTGGTTAGCCGGTCGTTCAGTCATACCACGTAAAATTTTGCTTCAATTGGCTTTGAGCTTCTGGAGGAGTTAACGAAATTAGGTTCAGCATATTTTGCAAGTTTTCTATTAATTAGCATAATTTTACAATTTTTTTTCAAAACTCACGTAAAAAGGCATGGTTTACGGAAAACACCAGAATAGAGATACTGTGCGTATAGTAGTAGTTGTGAAAGAATTCGCAATGAATGGCCATGTCTTGCATTGGCCGTCCGCTCACTTCCGTGGGCTTGGAACCCTAATTAAAATGGCAGAGACAGGTGCTGGGGCTGAGTTCTGACTTTTTTGTTTAAAAAACAAATAAACAGAAAAACAAGGCTTTCGACTGGCATGTAAGGGCAGTGAGGCAAACACTTGCACAATGGCCCTGTGACCAAAGGGCAGCAAAGAAGCTACTTCACTGCAAGGAAAACATTAAAGACAGACTAGGATTGTGCAGGATGTACAAAGAATGGACAGGAGAAGACTGGTACAAAGTTATTTCCTTCAGTTAATTCTCCTTCCAACCAGAACACTGCCTTGAATAGAGTAGTATCAAAACATTTTCCAAGAACAACTTACTTCTACAATCCAGGTGCAGTTTGTGGCTTCCAGTTTCAGTTTCACCAGTGCACCTTGTTATTGATGAAAGAAGTTGAAATTTTGGATCTATGGCCAGAAAACTCCCCAGATCGTAACACTTTTGAGAACCTGTGATCAGTTTTTGAAAAGCACACGGATAAGCAGAAACCAGTGATCAACTCCAAGCATGAAGAAGGCAAAAATGGGTCAATATCATTGAGGATTTGGTTCAGATGTCATCCAGTAGAGATGGGAATCTCTAATCTCTACCTGATACGATAAACATCTGGATTCACAAGCTACGATCCGATACATTTAAGATACCGCCTCATTAACCAGCGATTCAATTCGATAAGACTTACCTCCTCATCACAATGCATCTCGATTTAAATAAACTTAGCTTATTGTTTGTATGATTTTTTTTATTAATAAAAATGAATGAAGCAGTTCAAATTTCAATCATTTATTAATGAGTTGATCTTTTACAAAAGGCTTCTTTACAAAATTAAATAAGCAATTTGAAGTTTGATTATTAACAAAAAGCTATTGTACGTTAGAGCTTTATACAAAAAAAACTGACCCTTTCTTATGAGGAATTCCTGTTAAACTCCTCCGGCTTGAAATGATCACTACAGAGCTTAAAACCCTCCCTTCTTACTGCAGCTTCCCATTACCTCCCTAAACCTGTGTTACTGGGAAACCTTCAAAATGTGAACAAAAACAACAATAAGACCTAATGAAAGAGAGAGCACCACTTCCTCCTGTTAGCATTTCGTTGTTTGCCAAATAACATTAGCTATGATGACATAATGTTATAAATGGTCAAATAACCAAAATTATTGTTCAATCTTATTTGTGAAAGATAATCCCACGTGATCTATTTTCAATACTGTGCCAGACTCTGTTGACTCTGAGAGAGAAGAGATCTGTTCAATATGGCGGAGCCGCAGGATGCGCTCCAGCATGTAATGAGGTATTTATGTCTGTGATTGGCAGACCAACTAAAACCCATTCTGCTTTGCAGTCTACAGTAAACGCAGTTTGTGTTATTTTTGCATGAATCCATAAATGTTGAATTTAATCGACACAGATAGATAAAATCAGGTGCAATTAGAATTTTCCTTTTAAATCGCCAAAATTTAAAGCTTCCCATTTGTGTTGTGCATGCACATGTCAGTGGATTGATGCAAACCGGTTAATCTTACCATCCCTAATATCCAGCATGCCAGAGCAAACTGCAGTAATCAACATTATAATTTTGAAATCCTTACAACAATTTGATCTTAATAAAAAACATTTGAGTATTTCAGCATATTACAGAAACATGTAAAATAAATCTAACCATGATGAAGCTTCAAACCACAAGGTTTGTGTCACTGCTAAAACTTTAGAGCATGACTGTACGTTAGTGGTACCACATTTCTGCAAAATAAGTTCCTATTAATCTGTTCTTTTCAGTGACACTCTATCTTTGTCCTGTCAGTCACATTCACCTGTTTATGATTTATTTCCTGTAAGCTTTGGTGGTCAGTGGCCATTCCCAGGTTTAAAACACTTATTTGGTTTCCTGTGCCTGTCTGACTAAGCAGCAGACAGCTTTGTGCTCTGGAAGTGGCTTGTGGCTGGAGTTCCAGTATCCTTTTTCAAAGACTATTTTTAAACCTCATGATCAAGTCTGTCTGTCTCCTCACCGGTCCACCCCCAAACCAGCCTACTGGCCGCATGTGTGTAGTTTTACTTTAGTTTTTAGTAAGACTTGATACTTTTAGCTGGCAATTTGCTTCTTTAGCATCCTAGCTACCAATTTTGCTACTTTTAGCTTTAAGCTAGCATTTTGATTCTTTTAGCTTTTAGCTAGCCGTCTGTCACTTTTAGCTACCCTTTTTTATTTAACTTTTAGCTAGGGTTTGGCTGCTTTTAGCTAACATTTTCCTACATTTAGCTTTTATCTAGCATCTTGCTCATTTTAGCTTTTAACTAGAGTTCTGCTGATTTTAACTTAAACAACTCAGGTTCAGTTTCTCCAGAAAGAGTTCACCACTCATCATTCACAATGGATGTTTTCAGAAACTGTAACCTCTCTAGTTTGGTTTCTGTACCGGTTACTGGCAGATTGACAGTTTTAACCAGCTTTTAACACAATGACTTAACAGTTAGTGCCCCGTATTATCTCTCAAAGTATAATTAATGTATGACATTGTTTTTATCAACTAAACTAATAGTTTTATGATTTTGTGTCAAAATTATATATATAATATATAATGTCAATATATCATTTTGACACTATCATAAAACCATTAGTGTTTTAAAAAGGAAATTTTACAACCATCTTTCATACAAAGTTTTAAACTAAGATCATCTTGTGCTGAGAAATGATGGAGTTGCAGCTGTTTTGGGTATACCTTCAAAATCTATAAAACTGACTATAGCCATTTTTGTGTTGGTTAATATGGATTAGCTATGGCAGCCACCTTGAATTGGATTGCCTTGAAAAGTTAATCTCTTATTGATGTTTATTTAATTATTACTTATAAAAATCTGTCCAATGGGTCATTAGATATTTTGCTAATAGACAGACAGGGTTGACTTCACCAGGTAATACTAAAATTTTAAACATAAGGCCCATGCAGTGAGTAGCATTTGGGGTATGTGTTGTGAATGACTCTCAGCTACTACCATACCAAACTTTAGCCCAGTATCTGTAAACCAAACTGAATTCTAGCTATTTTTGTTTTTTCTAATGTCAGTTGGTTATGGTGGCCATCTTGAATTGAGTTGGATCCAAAAGGTAATCAGTTGCAGACATACATCCAAAGATTACTTTCTGCAAGTTTTATTAAAATTTGTCTGTTGGTTCATGAGATATTTTGTTAACCAACAGATGCAAACAGATGCCTTAGAGTTGAATATTTGAATCACTTCTTTATCCTGGTGATAACAAGCAATGAAGCCGCAGATTATCTTGTGATTGCCATTAATTAACAATAGTATATCCACTTGATGACCTATATTGGGCACAACACGTTCAAATTCGTTGCTCAGTTATTTTTATTGTTTTTTTTTTGTCTTAAATTGACATAATTGTCATGCATTGACAGCCCATGACATGTCCTGCTGTGACTCTACGCCTCACAGCAGCACGTAGCACCCAGACAGAAAGAGTGTGAAGGTAACTTGTACAAAAAAGGGTAAACAGCATACTTTCAAAATAAAACTGCATGCACGTTTAAGGGCAGTAAGTTTCACGTTTGCTCCTGTATATGCTTGTAATTGAAGTATTCTTCCCAAATCACGAGAGTTAAATCTTTCTAAAAACAAGAAACAATATCAGTATTGTTATGCAGTCGAGATCTGCTTTACAGGGACTCACTTATAACCCGTTCATTGTCCACACGAGCTTTTATTTTGAAAGTGTTGAGCAGGAAATTATTGTGGTACTTCATGTAAATTGACACCAGCTGTTTGTACTGTAGTCGGTAGCTGTGCTCGAAACGCTAGCCTTGGCTGAAATATCACCTCGGTGAGCAGTCCTCCATAGCTCCCCCAGTGTATGTGGAGCCTGACACGGCAGGGCTTCGTCACAGCCGGCCTGTAACCGGTGTTCGGAAGATGTGGGCCTCACCTGAGTGTCATGTTGCAGGGGAACCGCGCTGAAACTGGCTGGCAATTATTATATCCCTTCATGTGAGTAACAGCCGCTGCTTAAATCACCAGGCTTTGGGCGACAGGAGTCATACTAAACGGTCAAACACCAAACTCCATGAACAGTTTGTCATCTTTAATTTTACACTGCTCATAGCTTTTATATACACCTTCTTCATTGCCATGAGGACAAAAAAACAAAAAATAGACGTGAGCACTTAACGGGAGGCAGACATGGAGATAACCCAATGTAAGAAATCAAGCTAGGTTATATGAGATCCTTTAGTTTTAACACAAAATGTGCTAATAGAAAATTGCCAATTTTTTAAGTGAAGTTTGGCGTGTACGTACAGCAGCCGTCCGTATCCCATGACATCATTGCACGAGCTCTCGGTTGCTGTGATTTCTGTTCCCTCACCCCCCTTTCGCGTAAGTCGCTGCTCAGAAGCATCAGCTCGGCTTGTGTTTGAGAAACGACGTGACACTGTGACATTTCTGCGGGCCTGGATCGATAAAACATTGCAGATGTTTGTGATTCAGTCCAATTTATCGGAGAGGCGAAGCGTCACTGTAGGAGAGCGGGCAGGTCTGCTCCCAGCGCTGCTGAGCAGGCACAACCAATGCATTATTCCTGAAGGGTGTATGTTTTAGAGCAGTGTCCTGCTCATGAAACTCGTGTCTGACATCATCTTTTTAAGGTCTAAAGTAGAATTCCTTCTGTTTTTATCGCCCGCCTCTGAAGGCGAAGAGATTCGTATTTTAGTGTGTGTGGGTTAGCAAAATAAAAAGAATGTGTGCTCTGATATTAAAATATCTTATGAACCAGTGGGTAGATTTTAATGAAAACTCTCAGAAAATAATCTCTGAATGTACTTCTGCAACTAAATATGGCTGCCAGAGCCAACTGATGTTAAAAACCGGCTGAGACTAAATACATTTTACAGATGTTTACTTCTAATTTGGCGTGTTAATAGCCGAGATTTATCCACAACATTACCTAATTGGAATAGTTTCTGTTAGCAAAATATCTCATGAACCACTGGATGGATTTTTATGAAACCTTCAGGTAATAGTCATCGGATATATATATCTACAGCTGATTATCATTTGGAGCCAACCCAGTTCAAGATGGTCCCCACAGTGAACTGAACTTGGAAAACACAAGAATGGCTATAACCTGTTCAGTTTTCCAGATATTGAGCTAAAACGAGGTGTGGCAGTATCTAACAATCATTCACAACACACACTCAAAGTGCTACTCATTGTCCTACTCATTATGCAAGATCTTGCATAACATTTCCAAGGTTTAACTGAAACTGGTACGACTCTGTTGTTCCTCAAGATAAGATGATATTAGTCTAAAACTCTGGGATGTGAGGTGGCAGGTCATGTGCATTCCTTCAAGGAATGCTGGGCTTTTAATTTAACTCCCTTTTTTCCATAGTTTGTTTTATCAGTTCAGGGTGTCCCCCAGAAAAGAGGCAAAGCCCGGTGTTAGGTGGCCATTTGCTGGCCGATTGCCGGCCGGCCGTGATTTATTTAAAAAAAAAAAAAAAGATTAAAGTTGACAGGAAAGTTGAAAATATGGCTATTTGTGCCAAATATTTACACAACTACAGTTTTTAAAAAAAGCTCTTTTGAAATACTTTATAAAACGAAAATACAATCCCGCCTGCGTGGCTTTGCCGCGTCTCTCAGCAAGCGGACCGAGTCGAAAGTTGTCAGGACGGTGCGTACTCCCCAGAGGCGTTCCGTAAGATGCAATGGTATAAATTCTAAAGAAATCTCGGGAAGAAAAAGCTAACTGCCATTTCATACCACACAGAGCCAAAGAAAAAAATTCATATAAAATCCATTATTCATTCAAAAATACCAAAATATTCTCAGATGATCAAGTCTACATCTGTAATAATATGCATTTATCTCCATGTCCCTAGTTTCAATGCTGTTTCAGCAAAAAATATGTTAATTGTCATTTCATACCACAGTGAGCCAAATAAATATTCATTAAAAAATCCATAACTCTTCAAAGTATTACCAAAATATTCTCTAATGACAATGCCTACTTGTGGAATAATTTTCTTTTATTTCTATGTTCCTGGATTGAACACATTCTTTTTGAAAAATTCACAACTTCATTTTCATGATGTTCAGCTAATAGCAAAAACTCATAAAAAATTTAAACGTTATTATAAAATTCCCCAAATATTCTCACATCACTGTGTGTATATGTGGAATAATGTTTGCACTTTGAGAAAGTAGTAGTTAGGCTAGATCTGAACATAGTACCAAATTTCAAGTCATTCGACCAAACAGTCCGAGTTGCTACTGCTAGCGTGAGTTATGAACTTCGTAAATAGTAACGGCCCGCTTGAATATAAAGCTGCAAATTCAGATCAGCACTTTTAGGGTTTACTCAAGGATCCCTATCAGACTGTCTGGTTGGCTTTTCCCCAGCAGTTTCGTTTTTTTCTGGCCAACGCGTCTTACTTGAGAAGAATTTGTACGGATGATGGATCCGTACAAAAACAATAGGGTTCCCTGGTCCGCTGGGAGCAGGCGAACTGCTGTGACCGGATAATGAATAACAACAGAGAACTCTGAAAAACAGACAGATGCTGTACTGTACTGTGCTTTTTGCGGCACAGGCTGCATGTTGGATCACTACATGTAACAAAATAAAACATCTAATGCTGAATTTAATAGCATCATTTTACTGTTAAACAAAGATAAATTAGCATGCGTCATATTAATATTTTCACTAAGTACAAAACATGCTTACCATATTCGGTCTTGTAAAGCCAGCCGCTGAATTTCAGCTCAACTAACCATTTTTGGTTAAACCCGCTTGTTGGATGTTTGTTGCTGTGGTTCTGATGTCGTGCTAACTCTAGGTAGCTGAAGGCGGTTCAGCCTCAGGGCTCATTAGAGTCCCGCAGGGCTCCGCAAACAGCGCGCGGTGGAGGCGTTTATACTGGACACGAACACAGGCGACACAGGCGAACCAGCTCTGCTAGAGCATCGAAATCGTCCATTTTGAACAGAGCGCGGCGCTTGCGGGGTCCATGCGCAAAGTTACAAGAATTGTGTGGTGCGCGACACCGCGCGGGACCTTTGCGCAGGTGTTTGCGCGCGCACCCTCACGCGGTGATCAACGGGTCAAGTTGATGCGGGTGGAAAAAAAAAGTGTATAAAAAATGATGTATTTTACAATAAACAAGCGGAGCTTAGCCTGGCGGCTGGGTAGCGAAAAGTCTGGCAGACCGCCAGGCCTATAATACACTGGGGGAAACCCGGTAGTTGCTCAGTCTGATTTATTTCTGATTTCTCTCTTTTTTTAATTACTGTTGAACACGACAGTTTTATTCTTCTGTCTTTATAACTGTTTTACTCCGAAGACTGCAGGTTGCAGCTACTCTTATCTTCTAGTTTAAAATGACAAGAAGTCAATTTAAACAGATTACATTTACCACTGACCTGTACCTCGAGGCCAGGGTTGTGAATCTCCAATGTGGTTGTGTGTTTCTGTTGTTCTAATCTGCAATCCTGACATGAGGGAGACTCGGTGGTTAATATTCGATTACTCGGTGTGTGTACTGTGTTACTTTTGAGACACACAATAATTGGGTTATGTGGGTACATTTTCTCCTGATCCCTGTCCAGTATCACAGACATATCTCCTTTATGTTCATCTACTCATCTGTCTTTTTTTTTCTCTCTTGCTCTGATGCTTACATGTACAACACCGATTCAGAAAGTTTATGAAATTTGCAAATCATTGCATTCTGTTCATTTACATTTTACACAACTCCTCAACCTTTTCTGAATTGGGTTTATTGTCTTTTCTTGATGTGTGTCAAATAACAGTGACAACATTAACAGGCTAGAAATCTGTTTTAAAACTATTAGAGAAGAAGAAAACTTGCACTGCAGTTTGATTTTCAGAGATTGTGCACGGAATATTGGCGTTCATTGTGAGTGAAGCAGAGCCCAGATACTTTCCTCACTATAACAGTGTCTCACCAGACCATAATGGAAAGAACATTGCGGTCATTAAAGTTTCCCTGATCATGTAACTAAAAGTGGGGATGCTGACATTTTGAAGGTTGCACTACATTTTATTGCTTGCTTCAAGTTTTCTAATGCTTATCACATTGGTAATTATGTAAAGATCTGTGGCATCAATGCAGTGAAATAGCTGTTTATACCAGGGGTCTGCAACCTGCGGCTCTAGGGCCACATGCAGCTCTTTGGTCCCTCTGCAGGGAAATAACATGAAAATACTTTTTTTTTTTGTGTATAACAATAACCTAAAATGCTAGTTTTAGCAGATCTCCCGTCCAATGTCTTGCACATTGGACTGATGCTACTAACACAAGGAGTGTAAGATGTTGATCGGGTCATCTGTGTCTGTCTATTGGCCACTTCATTAATCCAACTTCTAGCCACACAGTGTGATCTTTCTCTTAAGCTCACCAGAAAACTAAAAGTGTTTTTAAATACTTTTAAGCAGAGATGCACCCTGAAATCAGCTTGTGACCAATACTGGCCAGTTTTCAGCCTGACCAGCAATCATCAGTGATCGGGAGGCCAACACCCAAAAACTAGGCATTGTTCTAGGCATTGAACACATCACAGCCTAGCTGTGGGCTGCTGCCTACTGCAGTACAGCTTGGCTCTTCTCATTAGGAAAGGTTTTTTTTTGCATGGAGAAAACATGAAGTTAGTTGTATGGACTGTCTGCAGGGTGTTTAGAAATAAAATCAGAGGAAGGACAAAAGGTGGACAGGCTGTTGGAGGGAAACAGAGGAATACTGATGGTCAGTTTGAGAAGGAGTTCAGGAGACAGAGGAGCGGAATACAGTTCTGTTTTTTTCTTTTTTGAGTTTTCAACCTCTGTCTGTCATAACAGAGATTGAAACTGGCTTCTCCTTTCGAAAACTGTGACCTGGAAAAGGTCACCTGGGTGCTTTCTGTAGATCTCAGGGGTAGTCAGGCTACACACTCAGGTACTACAATTATTTTGTTAGTGTGAATGGAGATCACAATTCTCTCAAATGACGTTCTTAAAAAAAATTAAAAAAAATCTAACCTTGCACTGAATTAAAAGGCGAAAAAAAACTGAACCAATAAAATGTATCCATAAACCATATCACTTATTTAGTTTACATCTCCATTGTAGATATATAGCCAAAGATTATTTTGTAAAAGCTTTTTTAAAATCTGTCTCGTGGTTCATGAGATTTTTTTTTTCCTGTTGACTCCAAATGCTGTATTAAATGTCAAAGTTTTAAAAAAGATCTTGCAAAATATATTAGTGGTCCAAACGTGTGGGGATCTGTCCCATACCTAATTTTAGGTCAGCATCTATAAAATGAATGAGTTACAGCCATTAATGTGTTGGCTAAGGTCAGCTTGAATCGAGCTGTCTCATAAAGGTAATCAGTTGTAGAGGTACAATCAATGATGACTTTCTGCAAGTTTCAATGTAATTTACTCAGTGCTTCATGAGATATTTTGGTAACAGCCTCACACACAAACACACACACACAGTCAAAGAAAAACATTGTTTGCCTTCTCCTTTCAGCAGTGGACAATGAATAAATACTATTTGACTTTTTTCAACACTCAACTAACTACAGCTGTTAAAGCTTCTCAGTCGAAAGCAGCTTATCACCAGGGCTGAGGTTTCAGATGCTCTTTGTAAGTGATGTGAGCCTTACTTGTGTCAATATTATGTTTCTAATTAATCATCAGATGGTGCTGCTTTAACACTCATTGCTTATAGAATGGGACAGCTTGTGCACCACCATCAGAAAAACGTTCCACACAGGAAAGCTCTCTCTTCCTTTTTTTTTTTTTCTTTTTTAATTGGCAAAAATAAAAGTTACATTGGTCCTGTCGCCACAGAACCTTTCCACACTGGCTTTTAATTTATTAGTGTTATGATTTATTATTTATTAGATTATTGAATCAGCTTACCTCTGTGAATATATGTGACTGTTGTAGCATCTGAGAATGTAGGAAAGCAAGTACAGAAGTAAATGCAGCAAGGAGCTGTAAGCCAGGAAACATAACATGCACAAGAATGACCATTTAATAAAATTGAGATCTTGTCTACATTGTAATTTTTGTTTCAATCTTTGCTCAGCCGTACTACATACAATATAAAAAATGTGTATTTAGAATTAAGTCTATTATAGGTTTTAAAAGTGAACTACGATTTTGCAGTCAATATGAACAGAATACTTACATCTTTAGTTTTGAAATTTTATATATACATTATACTTGTAGAAATGAACCTGCTCACACACTCGTCCTTGCTGATCTTCCTGTTGTGCAACCACATGTCAGTTGTTACACATGTTGTGAGATGCACAACTGACCAAATCAACACCAAAACACCTGGTGCTCCAGATATTGTTATTTCTGATCATAAATAGGAGCATTTGTTTTGTATTAGCCTTCTTTTTTATTTGTCTACAGAAGGGGTGTCAAACTCCTGGCCTCAAGGACCGTTGTACTGGGAGTTTTAGGTTTTTCTGCTCCAACACACCTGATTCAAATGGTTTAATTACCTCCTTACCAAATCATCAAGTTATCCAGAAGAATGTCCACTAGTCGTGTATTTCAACCAGGTGTTTTAAAGCAAGAACACATCTAAAACATGCAGGAGAGCGGCTCCTGAGGAATAGAGTTTGACACCCCTAGTCTACAGGAAGAGAGAAGATAGGTGGTACAGATATTTGTCACACTTATTGAAGTTTATATTCAGCCCAGGACAGTGATAAAGTCAACTGTGAAGAAGCTCTTTTGTCTGGATTTATACTCCACAAGAAGTTGTGAAATCTGCTCTGGCTCATGTAGTTGCAGGATGTTCTTTTCAGTGTGGACATTTGACAGTCAAACAGAAGCTGCAGCGCAGAACTCTGGAGAAACCTCTCCCCCCTAGGGTCTCCACTCTTCCATCGCTGTACGAATTTTGGTATCCCTTACCATGACCAGGCATTTTTATTGTATAGACTGAAACAGTACATACCCTGGGGCATTTGCAAATTTGTCATGAAGAGACTGCCACCGTTTTCAACAAACAGTGCACAATAATGAGTGAACGTAGTGTCCGTACTCTGTCTGACCGAGGTGTACTCTCTCCAGCCAACACAGCCATGGAGAGCTGCCTGTGTCTCCACACTGTCTCCTCCATGTCCAACAATTTAGCTATCTTCTTCTACAAGTTCTTCACCATTTAACTATCTGTATAAGTTTTTCTGGAACAAATCTAAAGACGGCTGTGTTCTCTAACAGCCTTGGCCAGCTGCTTCTCACCTGAGAAGTTAAAGCAACATGGCAGTTTGGCAGTTCACTCACTTTTCTGCGTAAACATGCCCACAACAAAGTTCTGACCAATCACACAATAGTTGATGCATACACCTGAGAGAAAAAGTTCTGTTCGGACCTTGTGTCAAGAACAAAATGACATGATTTTTGACACATAACTATGTCAGAATGGGCCGATTTCTTCACTTCTTGCGAGGTGTAAATCCCGCTGAAGAATGAACAGCATCATAAGATCGTTGGATAGCACATTCCGTATCCTTTTGACTACTGGTTTCTTAAGTAGGGTCACATTTTTGACACATTACAATATCTCTGCATTTTCATATATTGTAAGCTAAAAATGTTCTCATTAGGTAAATTTAAACATAGGACATTTGCTAGGAATTTGCTTGAATTTTTTTAGTTTGAAAGTAATACTGCAGTTGTGCACCTCAGAGGTTATATGTTCTGTTTTGTTGTTCTACCTGTTCATTTTTGCTCTCTGTCTTTTTTACCAATCAGACACTGAGAGTTTGGTCAATGGGAATCACCAGGCCAGGCCATTCCAGTCTCCCCCGGCTCCTGGAGAGAGAGTCCAGTCTGAGCACAGTGCAATTGTCAGCTCCATTGAGAAGGACCTCCAGGAGATCATGGATTCCTTAGTTATGGATGACCCCGATCCTGAGCCCTGTTCATCAGAGGCTAAAAAGCCGCCTGGACCCCGGTCCAGTTCCCACTCCCCCTTGTCACCTATGGTTAATGGAGGGGGGAGGCATCTGTTATCCCCTCCTACCAGCCCAGGGGCCATGTCTGTGGGGTCCAGCTATGAAAATGCATCCCCTCCTTTCTCACCCCTCTCCTCCCCCTCAGGAGCCAGCAGTGGGAGCTTTACCAGCCCATCTCCTGGTGGAGGACCCCAGGACCAGAGTTCTTCTCTGCCACCAGTGCCTACACGCTCCTCCAGCTACAACTTTACCACCCAGCCTCCACTTCATCCACGGACCATACTGCCTAATTTCAGCAGCACTGGCATGGGCCAAAAGGTTCAGGAAAGCCCCAGGCTGCAGAGGAAGATCTTAACAGAAGCCCCTCCAAGCCCCAAGCCAAACCACAGAGGATTCAACCAAGATGGATCAGAGAGTCCTCTACAGATGTCTCTGTTGTCCTCCAGTGAATCTCTCAGTGGTAGAAACATTGTACCAAGCAGTCCAAGAGTCACTCCTAAATTCTCTACCTGTCTATCCCCATCTTCCTCCAGTCCAAGGACCAAGACGACCTCGGTGCTCCAGGAAAGACCTGCCAGTCCTTTTAGGGAGCAGACCATTCTGTCAGATCGCTCCCTGAACTCCAGCCCCTCCAGGCAGCTTTCTCAGTCCAGCAGAGGGTTTCAGCCTCCCTTAGACCCCATTGTTCATATTATCCAAGGATCCCCACTCCAGCAGCATTCACGTTCACTGCAGCCCCCTGAGAGCCCCCGCATGGCCAGGAGGAACTTGGAGTTAAATGGGGGCAGTGGAGGAAGCAGTAGTATGAGAGAGCTGCCACCTTTAAGTCCCTCCTTAGCTCGGAGAGGGGTCCCAGTTCTTCCAGGAGCACTTCCAGGAACAGTCCATACACTGAGGACTCCAGAGAGCCCCTCAAGTCTGGGCAGGTTGGTCCCAGAGAGTCCCAGGCTTCGCCGCAAAACTGGATCCACAACAGAGGAACCATCCTGCAGCAGAGGGATCAGAGCCCGCAGTCCATCTCCTACCTCTATGATGACAGAGGGTAATAGTGGTGCGGGCATACGGAAGGGGAGCTTTGGAAATTCTCTGTCACCTGCTTACAGTCTAGGCTCCCTACCTGGTTCATCCCCTGTAGCCAGCCCCAGGACCCAGAGGAAAATGTCTTCAGGGAGACCCCACCCAGGAATGCGAGAGAGGAAGAACAGCATCACAGAGATCAGTGACAATGAGGATGAACTGCTGGAGTACCACCGACGTCAGAGAGAAGAGAGGCTCCGAGAGCAGGAGATGGAGAGACTGGTGAGTTAAGAAAGACTTAGTATTACATAACTAGTTACATTTTCATTTTGAAACAGAACAACAAGACACCATCATCCCCCTCCCACTACTGATCCAGAGTTACTGTGGCAGCACTTGTATTTGTGCTGAACTTTGTAGAAATGCTAAAAAAATATGCAAAAGATTATATTTTGTAATATGTGTTGAAACAGGACTTTAAATTTTGCTGAGAATCTTTAGACATCAGAAAATCATTTTTCTGTGCTATACAGTACAGAACATTGATAATTATATTTTGCCCTATTTAAAAAGTTCTCATTTCCAACAGTGGCACAGATGTTCATGCAGAGGCTTGCTCTTAATCTAATCTTTGCCACAAACATTGCAGCATCTGTGTTTATTTGCAAAAGGAGGAGGAGGACACAGGTCCATAAACCATCTCAGTGAACTGTCTACAACTTAGCTGCTGTCTGTCTAAATTGCCACTGACACAGTGTTGTGGCGCCTAAATGAGCCCATAGCAACCACATTGTTTGTTGTTTTCCAAACTAAATGGAGGTGGGGATCAAGGGAGTTGCAGTAAACATCTTGAACTTGTCTGCTGGGCTGAATAAGACTGCACAGACAAAGGTCCCTATAAGAAAGCCTTTACGTGTGTTTGTGGCTATGTGAAAAGGCATCCATTTGTTATATTAGTAACTGGTGTGTAGACACTGTACACAGAACAGAACAGAGACAATTTCTTGTACAAAAGCCATTGAGTGTGGAGATTTCCCGAAGTGCAAACTTTATTCCACATATACACACGGTGATGTGAGAATATTTGGGAAATTTTATAATAAAGTTTCAATTTTTTATGATTTTTTGCATACTGGCTGGACATCATAAAAATGAAGTTATCAATTTTTTTTCAAGAATGCATTTGATCCAGGAACATAGAAATAGTAAAAAAAAAAAAGATTCCACATGTAGGTATGGTCATTAGAGAATATTTTGGTAATTTTTTAAAGAGTTAGATTTTTCTGTGAATATTTTTTAGGCTCACTGTATTATGAAATTACAGTTAACATTTTTTTATTTACTTAAATAGCATTGAAACTAGGGACATGGAGATAAATGCATATTATTTTAGATGTAGTTTTGATCATCTGAGAATATTTTGGTATTTTTTGAATGAAGAATGGATTTTATATTAATTTTTTTCTTTGGCTCTGTGTGGTATCAAATGGCAGTTAGCTCTTTTCTTCCCGAGATTTCTTCAGAAATTATACCATTGCGTCTCACGGAACGCCTTTGAGTACGCACCGTCCTGAGAACTTTCAATTCAGTCTGCTGGCTGAAAGACGCGGTGAAGCCACGCTGGCAGGAGCGGAGCTCGTGGAGAGGGAAGAGCATGGAGGCCTGGAACCCGTTTGATAACTGCTTGCAGTTCTAGTTGAAGTTATTACTTATTAGGGGTGTAACATTAGTGCTGGGCGATATGGAAAAAAATCCTATATCACGATATGAATAATTTTATATCACGATAACGATATATATCATGATATACCCCAATCACGTACGTTGTCAGTTATTCTCTGAAAAATATGAAAAAAAATTCTCATTTCTTACTTTTTTCAAGCTTTATTTCGAAGTGACAATTAACTGAACTTTCACAAATGAGATTTGCTGCATTTTAGTGCAGCAATATACTGTATATGTATCAAATGACAACAGACTCCATTATCTTCGGCCGGCTATAGTTTCACTTTTCGCAACTTTCCCCG
>NC_051431.1:30018532-30036731 GCF_001649575.2 Kryptolebias marmoratus | reverse complement strand
GTAGCCTACGTTATGAAATATTTACATGAATCATTGATACAATTATGACAGAAACGATAGAGACGATAGAAGAAAATATATCACGATAGACACTTTTCTATCGTCCCCACGATATGTATCGTTATATCGCCCAGCACTATGTAACAGTATGCCCAAGTTGTAGTTTGCTACATACCTTTGTATGAGGATCATGCTTTGATACAATAGGAAGAAGAAATAAATGTCAAATGCTACTTTTTCCTTTTTTTTTCTTCTTTTAAATTGACAATAACTCTCAGAAGCAGAGACAGAAGAACAAACCATCCCACCCTTTGCCACTGGTATCTGCATTTTTTGTTTCATGATGTGTTAAATGTTTACAATTGGTGAGAGGTCTGGACTGGTGCAGACAGGCCAGTTCAGGATCTGGACTCTTCTTCTACAAAACCATCCTGTTGGAATGGATCCAGTATGATGTTTAGTATTGTTCTTGCTGACATATGCAAGACCTTCCCTGAAAAAGACATCATACGGATGGGAGCATATGTTGTTCTGAAACCTGTATATACTATTCTGTATTGGTACGTAAGCTGTCCACGCCAGGCACTAATGCACCCCAATACCAACAGAGAAGGCAGGCTTTTGAAAATGTGCACTGATACCAGGCCTGATGACCCCTTTCCTCATTATAACGGAAGACATGGCATCTGTGGTTTCCCAAAAGTATTTCAAGTTTCAGTTCGTCTGACCACAGAACAGTTTTCCTATCTGACTCAGTCCATTTTAAATGAGCTTTGGTTCAGAGAAGATGTTTAAATGTAGCTTCTTCTTGTATGAGCAGCATTTGTGGATGGCACAGTGAACTGTGTTTACAGACAATGATTTATGAAAGTGTTCCTGAGCCCACGCAGTAATGTCCAGAACAGAATCAGACCTGTTATTAATGCAGTGGCCCCCGAGGGCCCAAAGATTACTGGCATCCAACACTGACTTTCAACCACGTCCTTTAACCTCAGAGATTTCTCCAGTTTTTTAAAAATCTTTTGATATTATGAACTGTAGGTTATTGGATTCCCTTCCCCCCCTTTATTTTTTGTTTTTGTTTAGGAACATTGTTCTAAAATTGTTTCACTATTTTTAGACATTTTTTGCAGACTGGTGAACCTCTGCAAATTTCTACTTATGAAGGATTCAATCTCTCTAAAATGCTCTTTTTATACTCAGTCCTCGTACTGATATGTTTGTTAATTCGCATAATCAGCTGCAAAATGCTCCTCAATCTGTTTCTTATTCATACCACTTACTTACAGCCTTTTGCTGCCTGTCCCAACTTTGAGATATGTTGCTACCATCCAATTCAAAATTACCTAATTTTTCCCCCAAATGATACAATTTCTTATTTAAAACTTGTGATTTATTTACTGTGCTCTATTGTGAATAAAATATGGATTTATGAGCTTTGCAAATCATTGCATTCTGTTTTTGTTTATAATTTACACAATGTCACAGCTATTTCAGAATTGGGGTTGTAAATCAGTGAAACATTTTCACTTGTTTATTTGCATTTTATTAAAATTAAAATTAAACTTAGGTTCCTACTATATCATTGTATTGTATTGAGGTTATAATTGGACATAAGGATAATCTCTGGGGGTTAGGCGCTTTCACTTTCTGATTTAACCCCCCTGCACATATATTTGCGATGCAGTCAAGTCTAATTCCCACAATGTGAAGTGTTAAAATTACAGATTTTTTTTCTTGCTCAATACAGGGTTATACATTTGATTTTCTCTGCCAGCAGATTTCTCCTTTCTGCCAAAAATAATGAAATATTTGCTAAAAGAAAAAGTGTTTGGGTTCAAAAATGTGTTTTAGGGCACAAAAACTGTCATTCTGTACAGATTTTATAAGATCATTTTTTAAGTTTGAGACTATAAAAGCTTATAGAAACTGCACAAGTTAAGTGTAAAAATGTCACCATTTGGTAGTTTGAAAAACAGTTTTTGTTTTATAAATACCAAAATCCTTTAATTACAATTCACTTGATGTTTAAAGGCATTTTTAAACAAAATGATTTTTTACATAAAGATAATTAATATTTAATAAAATAGAGGTATTTTGTTTACAAACGTTTTAATCCCTCTAAATGTCACTAAAATGTGTAGTGTGAGAAGAATAAGGCATTTATTGTATATAGATATAGAAAATAGTTCTGCTGTGCCACAGAAAGGTTAATTTAATCCTAATGTAAAAGGCTCAATCATGTCTTATACAGATAGGAGAGTTGAAGTAACTGAGACAACAAAGAAGAACCAAAATAAGAATTAAAGACAATCAGAAATATTCATTGGTAAGTCCCACATGAACTTGATCTGGTTTTCCAGAGCATTATCTCTAAGTGTAAAATATTTCTCTGGCAGTGAAGGAACCCTCCTGAATTTTTTTTAGGGAAGTTCTGTTGGTCAAAATGCAGCATAACTCACTGTTCTGACATTAATAAACTTTAAACACTCAGCAGAACAATGCAAAACAAAGAATAAATAAATTAAAATCTCCACAAATCTGCATGAACATCAAGAAAAATACATTTTGAAGCTTTCCAGTCTCAAGATTTGTTCCCACACAGACTTATATGGTGGTTACAACATATTTCCATCAGATTTGCCAAAACATTTTTAGCTTCCTATCTTTTTACACAAAACTAAACCCTGAACCAGGATAGGTATGCATAAAGGAGCTCATGGCTGGAGAAACAATAACCCTATCCAAATGGGGATTAAGAATTTATTTTTAAGGTGTGACATAAAATGTAAACTCTACATATCTATCGTGCCAACACTGTCACATATATATATGGGCTGGCAAACACTAAACTTTTCTCTGTTAGCCACAACAACCTTTCAACTAGTACAACTTGCAGGCACACAAAGTACCATATTGACATTAGATACCGTGTGTGCACATAGCTCGCTGTATTTGGGGTGAAGAGCAGAAATGTTGGGTAAATAAGGCACTCAGGAGATGAGACTTTCTGAGATTCACAGGCAAGATTCCTCAGCAGCTGTTATGTCCTTGTGTTTCTCAAACTCTGAGACTCTGTTCTGTGAGGGTGCAGGCCGCGGGACGTACAAGGCCTGTAATTAGTCAGTTGATTCAAAGTTGGATCAGATTTTTCTTCCCCATTAGCATTTAATACTTTTCACACACAGCATGCTACTAGTTTACTCAGCTAATAACCAAAAGTGTGAGCAGTGACTTTTGGAATGATTTTATGTGCAAAAGACAGTGTTGTAAAACCAATAGGGGGACACAGCTTGGAGGCGGTGTGATGCTGGTAGGAAGATCAGTGCACTGATATGGCCAGTCGATGCAGCTTCAATCCAATTTGTTCTTGGAAACACTTTGCAACTTACTTTCTTCAAGCTTCTTTCATACCTTTCAGCCACCTCCTCTGAGGAGTTTGTAGCATAATTACGGGTGGATATACATGAGGAAAAAGATTGTAACAAGTTTGTGTTTAGTAATTGATTGTAGTTTTGGCACAAGCTCAACTAGCCCTTGTATTATGTTGAGAAAAAAAATACATTTATTATGTTGCGGGTCATTTTGACCCATATTGTGTAAATCCACTTAAAACAGTCATAAAATGAAGTTAAACCAGTAAGAACTTTATTTTAGATTATACAAACATTTAGAAGAGATGACAAGTAGAGATATACAATTCCAACACTATATTAAAGAACTCCTGATTTCAATTTTTCCCTCTTCACAAACACTTTTCTTTGCATTTAGCTCGCCCCATTTTCTCAGGTTTTCGACATTCAACATTATCAGTGTTCCCCACATGATGGACAGAATGTGACTATGTGCTTTTTGCAGATGTACTTCTTGCATCTCACACAAGAGGTACTTGTTTTACTGTCATCTCGAGAGGGACAGATTTGGCATCTTTTGCGTTTCTTTGCACCTGTATCCAAAGGATCCATTGTGGGTTGGTCAGATGCCCTGCCCTGGACCTTTGCGATGACAGCTGCAGCTGCTGGGGATCGAGCTGGCCTGGCCCGGTTCTGGATCTTGGGAGTGACGAGTGCTTTGCCTAGTTCTTCCAGGAAAAGTCGACGTCGGTACAGTTTGCTGGCATTCCACTGCTGGTTGATCTCAATCCACAGCACATAGGCATTGTAAGCAGACACGTCCAAAATGTTGTAGAAAACTACCAAGGGCCAACGGGCAGTCTTGCGCTGACAGCTATATGTTGCTGTGACTTTGTCAAGATTGTCAACTCCTCCTTTGGTGGAGTTGTAATCCAGAATCATTTGCGGTTTCATGTCCTCTCTTGTGCTCAGAGATGCATCTTTGTGCATTGTGCTCATCACAAGAACATTCTTGTTTCTTTTTGGGCAGTAAGAAACAAGTGTTGTTTTCTCTGTGAAAGCAAATTTTGAGGAATGCAGAGGTCTTCCTTGCATCTTCAGAATCTCACTGGGAAGTTCTGGCTTATTTTTTCTGACTGTTCCCAACATAGTCAGCTTTCTCTTCTGAAGTTCATCTCCAAGACGGTAGGATGTAAAGAAGTTGTCGCATGTAATGTTATGACCTTGCAGCCCTTCAGTCATCTCCAAAACCACACGCATTCCCTGATTCTTCTCAGGTCTTCCTCCAGGTGGCTTTCCAGTATATACTTGCAGGTTCCACACATAACTGGATTTTGCATCACAGGCTGCCCACATTTTGATACCATATTTCGCAGGCTTGTTTGGCATATACTGTCGGAATGGACAGCGTCCTCTGAATGGAACGAGGTGCTCATCGACAGTAACATGGGGGCCAGGATTATACAATAAAGGCAGGATTTCGACCCATTTATCCCAGACATCTCTGATTGCTGCAAGTTTGTCTCTCTCACGTTGATCAGCTCTGGTGTCATGGTTGTCAAATCGGATCATACGAGAGATCATGTGAAATGTCTCCAAAGACATTGTTGCTCGGAGGATTGGCCTTCCATTCTCTTCATTCCATAAACTTGCAGTTGCTTCACCCTTTGACCTGTATACGCCAGCTAACACCAGGATTCCAATGTAAGCATGCAAGTCAGTTGGATCCAGTGGCTTCCATTTCTCTTGAAAGACACGCCTCCCCTCCAAGTTGGTCATGGTGAGGATTATCTTCTCTATGGGTGGGGATATGAAGAGCTGAAATGCTGATTCAATATCATCAACTCTTGTGACAGCAAATCTTGTAGGACCAGGAGTCATTTTGATGACATTACAAGATGACAATCTACCTTGGCTTTGGTGTGGTGATGTTGACCATTTTATTTTACCATCTTTAGACGTCCATGTCCCCCCTGTGGATGACGATTGTTGCGTTTCTTGGTTTTCATCTGATGAAGGGACACCTGCAGATTCGTCCTCTGAATCCTCATCATCATGGGAAAATTGACAATCTGGATCATCAATGGCATTGTCTTCTGGCTCTGAAGGATCCTCTGTCTCTGAAATTTCTTCCTCTACATCACTATCCCAGTTCATAAGCTGCGATAAAGCTTCTTCAGCTGTAAATCGTCTGGAGCTCATTTTTGGTGTGTTTCTCCAAGAACGGGCATGGAAACAGTGACATGGACAGGGGAGAGAAAGTCCCTCTTCCACACACACCTGGTTCTGAATGTTTATTCAGAGGCAATCAAAATGAAGTACATCAAAGAGACATTTTTTTTTTGGATTTGAACAGCTGCTTCGTGTCTGGGTCAAAATGACAACATCATCTTTGTATACAAACTGTGTGCAGACATTTCACAACACATCAAAGAGTCCAGATTTTACATAGACGTTCATGACCCTAGAGACGTTCATGACCCTAGAGGAGAAAAAGTCAAAACATTTCATGGAAAAAAAGAAAGGATAACCTGCACTTTGATCAACACAAAAATTGAAATGGGTCAGACTGACCCTTAACATAACACAAGGGCTAGCAACGAGAGTTGGTCAATTTTTGTGTTAGATCAAAAATCACACAAGGCAGAAATTAAAAATATTAAGTCCACTGAAAGTGCTGTATTGCACATGTATCACACACAATAGAAGTATCAATCAAATTCTTGCACTTTTTACAGTGCAGTCTCCTCCAGCACACCTAGGCTTTGCTGTGGTAGTACCACATCTACAATATGCTTTTCACACAAAATGAAGAATTTTTCAGTGTAGCAAATGTTACCGTACATGAAAAAAATTAACAAATAAAGGTACAGGACAATTCATTCATTCATTTATTTAAAGTGTGCCTCAAAGTAACAAAAAGTAATATCTTCATTGGTCATTACAAAAAAAATAGTCATAAAAGTTATAAATACCAGAAACACTTCTTTATTTTAGACCTCTTTAATTTTCGTACCTAAAAAGTAATGAATAAAAAAACAAAAATAAATTAAAGGCCTAGTATTTCTTGAAATATCTGTTGCCTTTAATGTCAGTTTTAAACTAAGATCACCTTATATTAAGAATTGACAGAGTTGAAGCCATTTTGCTTAAACCTTGAAAATAACATGCAATATCACTACTACCACGTCAATTTTAGCTCAATATCTATAAAACTGGCTGAGTTAAAGCAGTTTTGTTTCCAAATGTTAGTCAGCTGTGGCGACCATCTTGAATGGGGTAGAATCCAAAAGTTAAGGAGCCGTAGATGTACATTCAATAAAGAGTTTCTGAGAGCTTCATTAAATGTTGTCCAGTGGTTCATGAGATATTTTGCTAACACAATAAACAATTAAACACACTTACACACAGTAATTGGCAAAAACTGTTGCAAATGTTAACAAAGTACGCATTTGTATATAAGTTCTTTGTTGCTTAGTTCTAAAATGGCCTTTTGGCTGTGAAATTGTTAAGCTGTGGAACATTTTCCAAACAACAGGTACTCAATCTGTCCACTCACCTAGAAACACACAGTACGAAGCTCTTTACTCTCACATATGAAGAGGGAAAATTTTTTCTTTCTTTTTAAGTCTGAAGGCCACTCGATGGTCCTCCAGCAAAGTTGTTTTCGTTTGTGTGTGTGTGTGTGTGTGTATGTTTGCCCTTGCTATTGCGAGCAGAAAAGACTCTTCTATAAAGTGTTGCTCTCCTATTTGAAAGTTTTAGGAGCGAACAGCTGCCTGTTTTTTCCTTTCTTGTGACAGCCCATAGGCCAGTGTTTTGTGTTCTGATATCAGATCCTGGGTTCTGCTTTGTCTTTTAAAGGTCTTGTTTGACGAGGAAGGTGATCACAGTGATCAGAGTACACACTCAGTTTACAGTGCTGTAGTCATAGAACAACAGACACTCTAGTTTCCTAGTCTATAAAAGCTTGTCAGATATCTAGTATAAAAGTTGTTTGATTAATAGGACACGCTGTGTGGGATCAAACAGGCAAAAATGGTCTAATGAATAATTCTTTTGAGCTACATTATCAAAATGGTAAGATCTGTTGTTTTAGAGCTTGATCTAAAGTCAGGAGGTGAGGGGTTAAATTTCTAACTATTTTTAGAGTAATTTTTTTTTGTTGCTGGTTCTCCAATTTTACCCTTTTCCCTACAAAGTCCTTTACAGATTTGCTTAACAGACTGCTGTCAAACTGTACGCAAATCTTCTCTGAAATGTTTGGGTTTGATTGATGGGGAAGATGTTTGAAATGAAGTGGATTGGATTTTCATGAGAATATGAGAACTTTTAAAAGAAGCTTCCATACCACTGGCACTTTTGTTACACAAAGTCCCAGGGTTGCTTATTTATTATAGATGCACCAAGGAATCTGCTTGTACAGGTGTGCTTTCAGCGTAACCAGCCTGTTCAACACTTAGATATCCTTTTTTTCCTTCCCTGGTCAGTGAAAGCACTATACGTAGCCAAACTGCTTGCCGCTTAAAAAAAACCCCAACCTTACAGTTTTATGATGTCTTATCAGCATTCTTTTCAGATGTAGTATGCCAAGGAAAGCTTGTAGTCTACAAACAAGCCTTTTATTGTCAGTTAGCTTGACTTGCAAAACTCCCTTCAGCTCCTTGAAAACTTTTATAACTCATTTTGTCTGACACTGTTGCAGCCACAGACTCTGCTTTATTCTTTGTGAAACTACAGTTCACCAGATTTTACACCAGTATCTTTAAATTAACTAAGTTGTAGCCATTTTTGTGGTTTTTATAATCAGTTAGCTGTGGTAACCATCTTGAATTGGGTTGATTCCAAAAGTTAATCAGTTGTACATCCAATGATTTCTTTCTGCAAGTTTTATTAAAATTGTCCAGTGTGGTTCATGAGAGTTTTTGGTACCGGACAGACACATCAACACAGAGAGACATGAGCTAAAACATTATTATCCTAAAGCAGGAAATGAGATGATACATGAATACATAAGACATGTATCTTCCACAGCAATGAATTTGTTTTTCAGGCTGCTCAAAGGAAAGCTACAGTAGTCCTGTTTGAGACAGATCCAAGAGTAATGTAACTTCTTATCAAAAAGTACAAGATCAGGATCCATCACACCACCTGAAGCAGCACTGATTTGGGTGTCTCTGTAAATGTAGTTTTCTCTGTGTAAATTAAGCAGGGAGAAAATAGTTTTATAGTCATTTGTCTTTTAACTGCAGCAGTGCAGTCTGCTGTTTGCTGACCACTCCACTAGAGGGGGTCATCCTACTGTTCTTTCTTATTCGTATTCACCAATTCACCCCTCACCATCTGCTTGGAGCTTGACATACATTTTGGATAATTCCAGCCAGGCCTGTTTATTTTATTTTTAAGAAGATAGATACAGTAATTAGTTAAGCAACATGTTACGTAGAAGCTATGGGAAAAGCTCCTTTGCAGGTTTGTTGAAACTAAGCTGTTGTTTTGTTTTGAATGAACAGGCAACCTTTTCCATAACAGACAAATGAGTTTTGATCATGTTTAAAAAACATACATTTTGGAAAAACTGCATTATTGTAGATATTTTCCTAATTTTGTTTTTACAAATTGAAATTAAATGTTAAGCTTGCAGAAAGACTAAAGTTATTTCATAGACAAATATTCACTGATCACAACAAGTAGTTTTACCTTAGCCAACACCAGGTATTCATCAGAAGATAATGGGTGATAAGATAGATTTTTCTAAAAAATCGAAAAAATACACAACAACAACAATGTATACACACACCCACACACAAGCACAAGCACCCCCCCCCCCATCCACCCACACACAGACACACACACTATATTGTAAGCTACTTATAAATTACTTAATTTTTCTTGTTTTGAGCTTTTTTTGGTTGAAGGTGGGAAATATGTATTCCAGAATCCTAAAAATGTCTTGTCTAAACATGTTCAATAAAACTGCTACAATGGTATCACTTTGTTTTGCTGTAGGTAGCTTTACAGGCCTGCCACTTTATTTGTCCTTGTCCAATTTCCTCAGATATTTTAAGGACGCTTCGTGTATGACAAATGGTTAGGTATTATCATCTTGCTAAAAATTAGTTAAAAGAAAAATCAGCCAACATCCCAAGAAAAAACTTTTAAAACACTTTCAGAAAACCTAAAAACAAAACAACTGATCAACACTGTAAAAGAATAGAAGCAAGTCTGGCTCTTTAAAACAAAAATCCCCAGAAAATATAAAGAAACACTAAGTGGCTCAAGTTATTTCCACAGTGCTGTGCAAGAATGACAATGTGCAATCCTCATGTCACAGCATTTTGTGATAATGAGCTGAGCTGAGCTTTAACCACGGCTGGATGAACCTTCTGGGAAACCCTGAGGCAGAAATGTATTGTTTGGCTCCTGTTAGCCTCCACATGCCAACAACAGTGTTAGTGTTGCTGTTTACAAAAAACTACCAGTACAGCAGAACTGCTGGTTAATTAGTGACCTGACAGAAAGTTCGACTGCAACAGTTTAGTAAATGATTACCTTTTGTTGGAGCTATAAAAGCTAAAACTTATCACTATAAATTTAACATTAATGACATTTATAGATTAAAAAAAATAACACAATCAAATCATTGTAAGTTATGTAATTCTAACTGTTAGAAAATCACCTAAACTCAACTTTTTTTTTTTTGACAATTGGCTTATTTATTAGGATACTAACACACTGGGCTGCAAGTGTTGGAGAATAGTTTGTGAACAGCATATGTGGGGAATTTCTAAAATGTCTCAAAATCTTTGCAGGGGTTCTCAATTTCCTCGAACATGTTCCAAATAATTGTGCAACAGATTTTCTATCAAAATAGTTGCAGCGCTTTCATGGGCATCTTGAACCCTTCTCAATTTAGTTTCTGTAGTTCTAGAGCTGTATTTTGACACAGAAAACCCTGCCAATGGTAAAGAATAATAATTTAGAAAAAAATGTTTCAGATCTGACTTTCTTCATTTGAAAAGTGTACTCCAGTAGATAAAATCATAAAAATGGGGTGGCTGCCAAGGTGGACAAAAAGCTGGCTGAGGCGAGCATGACATGAGCAACAAAGTAATGTGCCTAGCCTAGAATATAGTTTTGCAAGCTGTGCACATAAAAATAGGCTGTGATTTTCTAACACTGGCCACTTAAAACGTAGCCACACAGCTCATTGGTCCCTTGGCTGCAAACATTCAGTATTCAATGACTCTGCATTGGAAAATGTACCCATTTTCTTGCAATGTTGTGTGGTCAAGTAGTCTCTCACAGTCGCAGCCCATTGACATACCACCTTTAGGACTAAAGCGTCTGACTCAAGTGTGGTTAGGTCTTTTTTTCTTCTTTTTGATCCCGCCATTGCCTTCCTAACATCTACACCCTGAAACTCTGGTTGTCATAAAGTCTAATTGTTTGGATACAGTTAAAATCTGCCGTTGCTTGATGTTTAAAGCACTATAAAGCACTTCAAAAGAGTTAAACTTCTTTGGTCCATTATTAAACAGCTAAAAGAAAGATAACTGCATAAATTGGGCTTTGAAAAGATTTGTGGCAAATTTGTTGTACAAAAGTACTTCAAAGCTTATTTTGCCCCTGCTATCTGCAGCTGGGGAGGTTGGATTTAAGAGCGGAAAGCTGTCAGTCATGATAACTTTCAGCCTGTTTCAAGTATGAAGGAGCCAGCAGAAACTGTATAAAGTCCTGCTTGGTATAAAAAGTTAATCCCTTTGTTTTCTGAGAAGCAAACAGGAGGCCACCTCCCACTGGAGGGAGTGTTATCTACCTCTCCTAAGACCTGACAATATGCTGGTGTAGATTCTCAGTCATCCAGGCCATGGTAAATGGTAAAGACCTGACAATGTTTTAGAAGGGGGGGTGCTGAAGTGGGGGCTGATTTGCATATTTCCTCAAGAAGCACTGACGGTGTGTCATACAGTGTTATATGCTGCCTGCGAGCAGGACCAGACTGGCTATGGGGAGAACCCGGAATAGAGAGTAGGCCATGGTGTTTCTGCTGGATCAGGCTAAAGAACCAGTCTTTCTCAACAGCGTGGCAGCACTCATGCAGGTAACTTGTGCCGCTGCTAATATTAACAAATTTCTGCCTAATGATGCGATATTTAAAGAGTCTGTGTCAGAATGTGCTCATTTTGGGACTGTGGTTTGGTAATACGTGCTTTTCTCTGAGGCCTGTTCCTGCATGTGATGCTGAGCAGTACAACTTCTAACAAGGGAAGCTTTCATGCTCTCTGACTGCTTTGCACTTGGCATTCAGCTATTTAAGCTTGAGAACTTTCTAATTTTAATTAATGTTATTAAAGGTGACATATTCACAAAATGAGCAGTTTGTACTTAAATTAAATTCCTAAAGATTCTTTGGGGTCACAATTCAATTCAAAATGTCTCAATTTACTGTTATCTAATCATGTCTAATGTGTACAAAAAACCAAAATGTCTATAAAAACAGTGTAAAGTGTATACAATTTTAACAGGAAGAAACCTCCAACAGAAACAGGCTCTGGATTAGTGGCTATCTGCTTTGACCGACTGGGGTTTTAGAGGACAGGAAAGAGAGACAGACAAACATAAAAGGATTGATCCAGGTGTAGTTTCAATGGGGGGGAAAAAGCAAATAAAAACAGGTTAATGTTAGCAATAACTGCATGTACATACATGGGGAGTAGAGTGAGGAAATGTGGTCAGTTTGTCTTCCAGCAGTCTAAGCCTATAGCAGCATAACTAACGAATAGATCAGGAAACCCAAGCCAACCCTAACTATAGGACTTACCCAAAAGGAAAGTCTAGGCTTAAGACTAAAAATAGACAGAGTGCCAGCCTCACAGACAGAAACTGGAAGTTTGTTTCACAAGAGAGGAGGCTGAGAACTAAAAGCTCTGCCTCCTGTTCTACTTTCAGAAACTCTAGGAACCCAATGTAAACCTGCAGTTTGAGAGTGAAGTGCTCTGTTAGTAAAATGTGGTTCAATAAGATCTTTAAGATCTTGAATATGAAACTTAGTTGGTTTTTTTTAGTGGAGAGAAGTTATATTTGGAGAAATAGGATCTCTGTCCTCCTAACTCTTATTAGAACTCTGGCAGCAGCATTTTGGATCAACTGAAGACTTTATAGTTTTTTTTAGTCACCCAGGTAATAAAGAATTACAATAATCAAGCCTAGAAGTGAGTTGCCTAAAATGCAACAACACTCTAATCAAAGATTATGAACATGGTAAGTTTAGCTGTGTGGGAGAATAAACATTCTAATCAATTACGTTTTGCTGAAAAGTTTGTGGCCTCAAACTAATTTTACTTTAAAAAAAATAGATAATACTTTGAGATTCTGTTTCAAAGCCATGTGTAGAACCATCTAGAAAATATTAGCTGTAACACATGTATTAATCAGGATCTGTGACAGGCTCTTATTTTTGCTCTTGTGCTCCAGGCACATGTGTGCATCCCCCTGTTTGTTTGTTTTTTACAGCTGGGGGCATCTCTTCATGGTCCTGGTGTTTACTTTAGCTGGTGGGACATTTGCTAAATCTAATTTTATCTAAGAAAAAAAAAAGCCACATGGATGTTCAGTGTTTTACTGCTGTACCAGCCAACTGCTGTTGACATACAAGATTTTTTTTAGCATGTTAATGTAAGCTGATAATTTCGTGGGCACAGCCAATTATTTAATTTAAAGCTGATGTAACTGGCTTTACATCTTGTAGTATGAGTTTTATCTCCAGTCTAAAAAAAAATTAAAAAGCATGCCATAAGTCTGCTCATTATTCCCAGCAGCCTTAAGAGAATGTATAAGTGTGAATACCAACAAGCCTTTCATCACTGTATCTTGTCTTTGATGCTGTCATTTTTGTACTGGGATGATTTGACATAATAACTGGAACCTGGTCTTCTCTTTGAGAGATGCTTGTGCAGCTTGGATCCTAGTCAAAGGGAAAAGGCTCAAGGTTAAACACCAACTGACCCCCACAGAGTTAAGAAATTTGTATTTTCATTTGGAAAACATGGAGGACCACCCGCTTATTGTCTACAGAGGTTTGTAGCCAAAAGAAAGCCTGCTCGTCCTATTCCCCCTGTGTGCCTTTGATCTATGTGTTCTATAGAGACATAGAGAAGAAAGAAAAAAGAAAACAAGTGCTTTTTTGTGAGGATTGTATGCTTGTTCCTCCCCTGAGACTTGAACATGGTAAACCCTCCGAGGATCAGAGTTTGATCATGAATGGAGTTTATTTTGCATGCTCTTAAGAAGGTGGCAAATGTGAATCTTCCCTCTCCGCCTGCAGATATATGCTAAGAATAAAGGTTTGTTGAACTTTCCCAGTTTACTGTGAAAATACTTGAGTTTTCTGTTTATGCCTGTGACATAGGTGAATACAGCAGAAAAGAATACAGCCGCACACTTAAAAAGTAACTACTCTGATCAAAGTTACACACATGGGGGGGAAAAAACCCTGGGGTGCTCAAGGAAAAGGAAGAAACCTTAAATTGAATGTGTGAAAACAGGAGACACCGACTCTCAGGGGAGAGAAGAAGAAATGAAGAGGAGATGCTGAGAGGATGAAAATAAGAAATGTGAAGGGTAATAAAAAAAAAATTTTACTGACTAAATGATATCATGTATCATTTGTCTACAGTGAATTTGAAAATGAAAGACCATTACTGCTACACATTTACTGAGGCCCCAATAGGGCTGTGTGCTGAGCCCCATCCTTTATACCCTCTAAACATATGACTACAACCCAACCCATCACAGCATCACCATTGTCACGTTAGCAGATGACACCAAGGAACTGATAATAGATACAGGAAGAAAAAAAACAGACATTTTATTACTGATCATCAGCAGGGACTGTGTGGAGAGGGTGACAGACTTCCGCTTCCTAGGAGTCCACATTGAGGAGGACATGACCTGAAGCTGCTGAAAAAGGTTATCAGCAGAGACTCAACTGCCTGAGGGCTTCTACTTTTTTGTTTTCTTTCGGCTGTTCCTTTTTCAGGGGTTGCAACAGCAGTCACCCTCCTCCATCTAGCTGTCTTCTGTGTCCTCTGTCCTCATTCCAACTATGTCCATGTCCTCTCTAACTGCATCCATATATCTCCTCTTTGTCTTTTGTCCTGGCAACTGCATCTCTAACATCCTTCTACCAATAAACCCACTGTCCCTCCTCTGCACATGTCCAAACCATCTCAGTCTGGCCTCTCTAACTTTATCTCCCAGTCCTTCAACCTGTGCTGTACCTCTGATGACCTCATTCCTAATCCTGTCTATCCTTATCCCTCCCAAGGAGAACCTCAACATCTTCAGCTCTGCCACTTCCAGTTCAAGTTCTTATATCCAAGTTCTCATCCACCTAATCCCTGTTATCACCACAGGTCACAGTGTCATCTGCAAACATCAATCTATGGAGATTCCTCCCTGACCTCATCTGTTAGTCTGTCCATCTCCAGAACAAACAAGAAGAAGCTCTGAGCCAATCCTTGATGCACTCTCACCTCCACGTTGAAGCTATCTGTTACTCCTACAGTTCACCTCACTAATGTCCTGCTGTCCTCATACTAGCAAGGCCACCTGTACACTCACAACCCATTCACCCTCTGTATGTCCTTAATCCATTAAATAAACAATGCACGTTAGCGGTAAAGCTAACCGGGTCAGGCAATGATCAAATTAATTTATTTATTAATTTCTAAACTCAGATGAAAGAAAACATTTTATAACCTACATTAAAAAATCTGTGTGAAATGAGCTCTATTTTGATACCAGTATTTTTATCCATGTGTAAAAATTAAGAATGATTAAAATCCTAAAAGATCGACAGTCTTTTGAGGGATGCCGGCATTGCGAGAATTGCAGCTGATTCTGCGAATGATAGACATTGGCAAAGACCTGAGTAGTAGCTGGCACTTTTGATTGCTTTGGTCATGTGTTATCTGTGAAGGAATAATCTGAAAATTTACAACCAATCAGAGTGATTCCTCAGCTTCAGCTCGGTGTGCGAACAGAAGTTCCAGGAAGTTAAACACAGAACTTTTTATCGCTGCCTGTTTAAGAACTGGATTAATTTGGACCTATTCTGATGATCATTTATTGACAATAAATTGGTAACCAGTTGACCAATTTTAAAAATTCAAATTATGTTAGATTTGTCTTTAAAAGATTTATTAAATGGTATCAAAATATGCTGTGTTTGATGAGGTTATAAAAATCAGATGGCCTTGCTACTCTTACATGTCCTGTACCAGTCTAACATACTTCCCTGCAACTCCCAATTTCCTCATACAACACCACAGCTCCTCCCTCAGCACCCTGTCATATGCTTTTTCTAAATCCACAAAAGCACAATGAAATTCTTTCTGACCCTGGTGTCCTTTTATCGGTGCTACATAGAGAGCATCTGAACACACTGCATATGTGTGTGGTACGTCAACTGTACAGTGTCTCAGTATAAAAGCGCTCCAGAGGTTCAGTAACACGGCCCAGAAATTCATGGGCTTCCCCCTCCTGTCGTTGGAAGAACAACACTGTTCCCACGGTCCTAAAAAAAAGCCCACAATATCACCAAGGACACCTCTTACCCTGGACACGGTTTTAACTCTTGCCATCAGGAAGATGGTACAGATCAATTAAAACTAGGACAAACATTTAAAAACAGTTTTTATCCTACAGCAAAAATTCATTAAATAAGGGATTGGGCAGTACAAATATAATGTATGGTGTGTGTGTGCTTCTGTACTAGGTTTTATCTTTTACCAAGCAGTATTTTTTATTGTGTGGTATTTTATTTCTGGTTTTAGATTTTTTTTTTATGGATAAAACAGAGGGTGAATGGCATTTTTAATTTTGTTGTACATGTGACAAGGACAATAAAGGCATTCTATTCTAGTTAGTGCAGAGAATGTTTGTATGAAATTGAAATAACTACTGTATTCATTGATTTATGTTCAGTAGAAGCTGAGCATTTGGTTTAGTTCTTTAGCTCAGACATTTTTTTCAAACATCAGTGGTACTGTCTACATTTTGAGGTGAAACTTGCTCTGAGCACCATGCCTACTATGAAAGATGGACTGGGGTTTATTTTATTTTGCGCTTACTTTGTTGCATCTAGCATGGAGAACCTTGAATCTGTGCAGGACACTTTAAAGTCTCAAGACTATCAAGGCATCATAAAGTGAAACATATTGCCCAGTGTCAGAAAGCTCAGCATTAGTCGCATGGAATGGGTACAACAACTGGATAATGACCCAAAACATGCAGCTAAAAGCACTCAAGAATGGCTAAAAACAACATTGGTCTGTCACTAAATGACCCTTCTTGAGCCCAGGTCTTAATCCTATTGATCATCTTTTGAAAGATCAGAAAACTTCAGTGTGGAGATGCCATTCTTCAAACCTGAGACAGCTTGAGCAGTTTGCTCAGGAAGCGTGTGCCAAACTACCTGTTGGTAAATGCAGACGTCTTATTGTGAATTACAGAGATCGCTTGTTGGCAGTAATTGCTACAAAAGGTGCTGCTACAAAATACTACCATTACAGCACCGTCTTTTTTATTCATTCCTATTTAATTTGTTTATTTGTAAAAACAAATTCAACTGAAACAATAATCAAAAACAAAGTTTGACTTAAAAAACAAGAGACATTTGTCAGTTTCAAGTTAGTTCAGAGATAGTTGTAGTTTTTGGTTATTGAGGGCAGAACCAACAAATTTGACTTCATCTGTACTTATTTGCATGCACTTATATGAAAGTAATCCAGACCCCATTTATCAAAATAAAGGCATCAAAGCTTGGCATTTGGTTAAAGTTTAAGATTAACACACTGTACCAACTTGTTCTTTCTCAGCTTGTTTTGACCACCCTAGAAACATAATAAATATTAGATTTTTCTTTTTAAATAAAACACTAAAAATGGGTAATAAAATGCAGACATATAATTTGTACAAATCTGTGATGAGGCAGCTGACAGAGGACCATTTAAGTGCAATTTGTGAACTCCAGAGAACAAAGTTAAAGTAGATTTATCTTACGAAGAGTATAAACGAGTCTGCGGTCTAACTTACTATCCAGCAGACAGTTTTAAAAGTCTGAAGACTGTCTGGAAGTCACATACGACAGTTACAATCAGCTTTATTCACTTAACCAAGTCAAGCATCAGAACACAGAGTGGTGTAATTTGTGAGCACTTTAAAGCAGATGTTGTGCGGGAGGACTTGTGGAATTGTAGCCCTGCCAATAAATGTTTCACTTTTAGATGTCTTTTTGAGAGATTCAGCAGTGCAAAGGGGTGTTTTACTGCCTCCCACTTTGTTAAAAGCTAACTGTTCCCAGATTACAGGTTAAAGTTAATGATGAAGATGCAGCTCCTAATCGTGCAGATGCTCCCTCAGGGGGAAAGCTGTTAAAATGGCTGTATGAGAACATGCTTTCATTTGTGGCTGAGAACAAATTAGCTTGCCTTTTATGTGAAACAGATGGCCTGGATTACTTTGTAAGAGCTTTATTCTACATTTAAATTATTGCTTTGATTAGAAAACAGTCTTATACTTTCTTTAGACTTGATCATAACAAATAGGCAAACATTTAACCTCTCGTGGAAGCTGTTAAAACTCAGTGCTGTGCAGGTCTATTTAGGAGACACTGTGTCTGCCACATGTACAGGTGGTGGTCATAAAATTAGAATATCATGAAAAAGTAGATTGATTTCAGTAATTCCATTTAAAAAGTGAAACTTGTATATTATATTCATACATTACATACAAACTCATATATTTCAAATGTTTATTTCGTTTAATTTTGATGATTACAA
>NC_051431.1:29987527-30017229 GCF_001649575.2 Kryptolebias marmoratus | reverse complement strand
TGTAATCATCAAAATTAAACGAAATAAACATTTGAAATATATGAGTTTGTATGTAATGTATGAATATAATATACAAGTTTCACTTTTTAAATGGAATTACTGAAATCAATCTACTTTTTCATGATATTCTAATTTTATGACCAGCACCTGTAGCAGAAATTCAAAGATCACTGTAGTAGCTTGGTCTGTCGGGTCTCACATTAGTGGGCTAACCACTCAGTGACATCTGGTTAGAGCAGTGGTGTCCATTCCTGTCCTGGAGGGCAACTATCCTGCATGTTTTGCTTCTCAAGATGCTTCTTTTAGATGCTGAGACACACCTGATTTGAAAGACTGAGTGCTTAACTGACTCCTGCAGAACTTAAAGACCTGCTGAAGATCAGGGAAACAACTAAAACATGCAGGATAGTGACCCTCTAGGACCAGGATTGGTTACCACAGGTTAGAGCCTGACTCCCAGTGACATCTGGTTAGAGCAGCTGGGAGGGTATTGGAGGGAGGGCTGCTGTGTTTCAGGATTGAAAGAAGTCTAACATAAGCAGACTTCATGATGACTAAAACTGGGCCTAGAGAGCAAATGTCAGATCACCACAAATTTGTATCACTTACTCTATATGACTTTAACTTGGCCTCTTGTACTGTTGTAAGGAACCTTGGTGGTGTTTTAGATTTACACACTTAATATGACCTATACACAAATGTGCAGTTAAAAGAAAAACATGTTTCCAAACCATTATTTCTAAACATTCTCAACAGACATCAACTTTTCATGCATTCAGACTTAAGGTTCACATGTTCTCATACAGCTTACTACACAGTTTAGACACAAAGACTGGAAAGCAACTGAAATTGCATGTTACAGAGCTCCACCCCACACAGCATCACTCACTTTTGGGGAGTGGGACCTGGTGGTGGGGGACGAGGCTGGATAGAATACAAACAAAATAAAAATCTTTATTTGCCAGCATTATATTCCAGACACAAAAATTGTACTCAATAATTTAGCCCAAGTGAAACATTCACAGGACAAGATGAGCCCCACCAAGCCCCCTGATCATTGTTTATATATGATTACAGTTCACAGTCATTAACCAAGAGTATGAATAAGAGTCTGATCATGTGAATGTTGCCCAATGAATGTTGCTATATGTTAAAATTCAAAAAGTATTTCCCCTACCTGTCAAATTCTAATTTTTATTTGACTGTGTTTGGATTGTTTTACAGGAGAGACAGCGACTGGAGACCATCCTGACTCTCTGTGCCGAATATAACAAAGGTGAGAGCACAGAGTTGGACCCTCTGGGCTCTGGGAGGATGGGTTTTCCTGGGAGCTTGGCCGATAACTCTGTACGGAGGCCGTCTTTAGAGAATGTCCTTGGAAGTACCCTGTTACCCTCCTTGACCACGCTGTGCCTGGCACAGAAACAGAGAGAGAGTGATGAAGAGAACTTGAAGGAGGAGTGCAGTAGTACGGAGAGCACCCATCAGGAGGTGAGGACCTCTCCTGCTCCCTGCACAGCATCAGCGCTTCTCAATGGAGAGCAACAGGTCAGAGGCAGTACTTATTTCTCAACACAGATGCTCTCTCTGCATGCTGCTGAGGCACCAGCATGTAAAAATGGTGTGCATGGCTCTTCTGCATCAGTGGTGGGGTTGGGGGCCTTCAAGAGTCTCTGCGAAGGATTCAGTGACTTCCTAAGCAAAGCCAGGTTTTCAATGGTCATTCTTAGACCATTTAAAAGGGTTACAAAGCCCATGTCATTGCTGAACAGCTACCAGGTAGTTTGCTACTTTTATGTAGAGCAATATTTCACATGGATTCATGTGATTTTAACTTTGTGTTAAGTTAGGCCGAGAGAAGTGAGTGAGTTTTTGGTAATGCTGTTTGTTGGCTTTTTGTGCTGCTCATAGCATTATCTATCTAATTTGTTTGTTAATGAAACATAATTATGTGTTTGTACTCAATCAGCATGATGCTCATATAGCAAACAATAATTTGATACAGGCTTACCCTTGTTCATTTTTTGTTTGTTTTTCATATATACTAAACATTATCCTTTTATATAAATTAATCCCAGGATTTTTTATATTTGGTATTTATAAAACATTTGGTCACACAGTGAACAACCTCACATCAATTTGAAATTATATGTGAGTCCAGGAATATCATTGTAGACGTTATATATAATGCTTGACACAATACTATGCACCAAGGTTTGATGATGTAAAAAAATCAAAAACAAATCAAGCATTTTAAAAAGCCAAAATGAAAATTATCTTTCTTTTATGGTTGGACTGAAGAGTTTTATATTATTTTGTCAATTGTTAATAAAAAAATATGTATTTATAAATTTCACATCTGCAGCACATCCCAAAACACTTGATATACTTCAGACAGCTTTAGTACTTTTTAATGTAGTTTTCCGTCTCAGTACTTCTAAAAGATGTTCTGGCATTAATGTTACTAAAAGCTAAACCAGGTGCTGGTCAATTTATCCCTTCTCTAAATTGTTTCCCCAGCTGTTGCTATTTCAGTACTTTTGTGTACAAAATGGTTCCCACCTCACACACATGCACCTTCTATATGTACTTTGCATCTACATACACTTCAAGGATCCCATTATCCATGCAGGCACTTACTTGGTGAGTGTCTTTAGTGCAGTGATAGGGAGGTCGCCTTCCAATCAAAGGATCCCCAGTCTCTGCAACATGCCAAACTATCCTTGGGCAAGATACTGAAGCCCCCCACTACCCTGATATGCTCATCTATGTACAGTTGAGAACGTAAAAAAGGGCGGTAAAATGTATAACAGAAAGCGCTGTGTATATAAGGAATTCTGTGAAAGGCATTGCAAAACCTGGAGCAGTTAAAGGAAGCTAAATGATTGTGGTCCATTTATGAACATGTCATTATAGGCACCATGCAAGCCTGCATAAATTCCAACTTTTTTTCATAGCCAACATTATGACATTACTACCATATTGTTATTATTACCATAACTCTCAACAGAGTGGGTTTATTAAAGTAGACGCTGCTTGTGCTAAATAGAAACAAATGTGAATGTGTTTCATCTAGAAATTGATGAGACAAAACTAGAATTTTTTTAGTAAGAAAAAGGTAAAGTAAAAGTTAAGTAAAATAAAGTAAAATCATCTGATGCTTTATTATTTATTACCCTTTTCTATACTGTCACAAGTATTTTGAATTAGAGTTTTCAGATAGTACAGTACAACCAGGAAGATGTTTTCATTTAACCTGTCCGTCTCCACCCCAGCAGCATGAAGACTTCTCTGGTTCAGGCGGTGCAGGTCATTCAGAGCTCAGTTACCTGGAGGATGAGAGGGTTCGTGTTCTGGCTCGGATCGATGAGCTCAAAACTCGGCTCACTGAGCTGGAACAACAGCTTCAGGAGTCCAAACAAGAGGTTGTGTCTGGACATAAAAATAACACGAACAGAAATGAGTTTTCAATCATTTTTTTTAATATTTAGAGACAGATTTTCCACAGTAGCAGTTATATGCTCAGGATGTTATTTGTCTTTTATCTTATGAATGGCACTGCAACTTTTGTGTGTTTCCTTTGTTCAGGCAGAGATGGAGCGAGCTCTGCTGCATGGCGAGAGGGAGGCAGAGCTTGAGCAGATAGAGGCTGAGTCAATGGTCATCAACCAGCTGCAGCACAAGCTGGATGAGCTGGAGAACGCCATCCAGCACGAGAAGGACAAGGTATGCAGACAGTAATGCAGGCATATATTTTCAGGCATCTTTTAGGTTTTAAATTACAGTCAGACTCATATACTTCCTGCTCATGTACAACTTTTTTCTGCTTAGAAAAGAAAGAAATCTGTGGTTCCCTACATGTATATTTTCAGGTTCTAAATGGGCATTTTTGATATCCCTTCTCCACTGCTTTGTTGCTGGTGGTGTTTTTACATAAGCCAGTCTTCTGTCTACTAGGGATCCTTTTTTTTTGGAGAGTTACTTTTATTTAGTAGATACATTTAAAGGTTTATAAAGGGATAGATGAAGGACCTGGCTGACTCCCATTGGCTCTGTTTCTTGCTTGTTTTCACCTTAATAATTAATGTTTTCTCTGTTGCTCAACCCTGCTATCATCAAATAACCGCTCTGTCTCTGCTTCTTCACTACCTACATTAACTGCAACTTTATTAATGTTGCTGCATGACAGAAAACCTCCCCTTGAAAAGATTGTTATATTTGGTGCCATAGTTCTCTGCAAGAGATCTTTAATTTGGTTTTTCAATAATGGGCATGGACGTCTTTCAGCATGTTCACATATCTTTTTTTGTTTTCAGAAAAACAGACTTTTATGTTGAATTTAAACTCCGCAAGAAATATTGAAATCCGCTCTAGCTCACATGGTTGTGGTATGTTCTTTCTCCCATAGACATTTTATACTCAAAGAGAAACTACAAGCAGAATTCCTGGAAAGCCCGTTCCTCCCCCTACACCACGAGAACCAATTTCTTCTCGCCTTCCATGAGTTCTTCACAATTTGAATGTCTTCATAAGTTTTGCTGGAACAGTTGTAAAGAAGGTTGTATTTTCTAACAGCCTCGGCCAACTGCTCCTCAGTGGAGCAGCAGAAGTGAAATGACTCCATTAAAGCTCACCGGCTTTTCCACATAAACATGGTCAGAACTTTGTTGTGGGCAATAACACAAAACCTGATGCATACCCCTGTGAGAAAAAGTTCTGTCCGGACCCTGTGCACAGAACTGAGCTCCTGCAAGAAGAAAATGATGCAATTTTCGTCACACAGTTGCGTTTATGAGAGCAGATTTTTTTCACTTCTTGTGGAGTATAAAACGGCTTTTGCTCTTATTCAGACAGACAGAGCACCTTTAACAGCTTTGCGTCTTCACTGTTGTAATGTTTGATCAAAAATCAGTGGTAGAAGATCTTGTTTTTGCTTCTAATATAGAGAACGTGATTTATGTGATTCATGAGGCAGTAAAGCAGATGTAGCTGTTCACTGTTATCTCCTGCCCGTCAGAAGCTTCTTTTTTAAACTTCGTGCTCAGTTACATTTGAGTTGCAGACACTGAATCAAATTTTACTTGAATGACAGGAAAGTTGAAATTATGGCTATTTATTATGTGATATTGTAAGATATTTGTGTCAAATATTTACACAACTACAGTTGTAGAAAAAGGCACTTTTGAAATACTTTTTTAAACAATAAAGTATAAATTGATTGCACCTAATTTGAATCCTAATTTAAGTCACATTTACAAATAAATTAAATTAACATAAATGAAAAAATGCAAACAAAGCACCAACACACGTCTCACATCAAGGCTAATGAATAACAACAGAGAACTCTGAAAAGCAGACAGGTGCTGTACTGTACTGTGCTTTTTGTGGCACATGCTGCATGTTGGATCACTACATGAAACAACAAAACAAAGCATTTCTAATGCTGAATTTATTAGAATATTTTACTGTTAAACAAGGATAAATTAGCTTGCATCATATTAATATTTTCACTGAGTACTGGGGGCTCTATTCAGCAGATGGTTGAATGGAGCGCGGCGTGCACGATCCTCGCCAAGTTACAAAAGGTGCACGACACAACTCCTTGCAGAACCTTCTCGCAGGGGCGGGGACAGCACGATTGCGTCACTGTTAGCGCCCGTACCCTCGCGTGGTGAGGTAGATAAAGGCTGCAGTTTTGGGGATGCTGGTGGGGAAAAACGTGTATGAAAAATGACGTATTTATAATAAACAAGCAGAGCTTAGCCTGTTGACCCGCCAGGCTTATAATACGCCGGGGGAAACCCTGAGGTATATCAGCAGTGTCTCTTAGAGTGGCTCCAAGTTTTACTTAAACTTCACTGAACAAAACAGAAAAGGTTTCTTTAGAGTGAGACTCTTGCTGCCAGCCCTAGAGGACCTTTTTCCCCACATCAAATGTAGATCATAGAAGTTAAAGTACAAAATCCAGTGTTGCTTCAACACAGCCAATAACAGTGAGGGTCGGATGTATTGATTGATTCCTCAGCATGAAACCGGAGCATCACTCGGGATAGATGATGTATTTGAGCTGAACCACATCTGATGGGGGATGCTCTGTGGCCAGGAGAAATACAACCAAGGCATTTTTTTTATAGTCTATTGAAGTTTATTTAAACAGTCTTTCCTGATATATACAGCAACTAATTTGAAGATTATGGGCTGTACCAAGGTTCCCTTTTCAATTTTTTATTGTATATTATATTGTAAACCTAGAAGCTTTTGAGCTAATATTAATAGCTAAAATTTTCTCAAAAGGTTGTGTTAGGTCTTTGGGATATTATTGATATTGTTTCTTCTGGCTGGTTTAAACCTCATAGTTGAGTTTAGATGAAAATTTATCATGTCATTCACTAACACTTTTTTACAGCTTTTTACTTGCATGGTGTGGATTTTAGCATTGTTTTTCTCTGTTTTTCTTCCTCCCCAATCGAACATTGGTCCTGTGTGTGGGTGTGTGTTGTGTCTTTCTAGGAAAGGGCTAATGTTGAGGCCGAGCGCCGGGCCTTGCAGAGACTCCAGGAAATGTATGCTGAGCTGAAGAACCAGCTTCATAATTGTCCCGAGTCCCTGCGGGAACAGTTGCAGGAACAGCTCAAAAGGGTGGGTCTTCAGTCAAGCTGGATCTCCTAGACCACCCCTACCCTTCCACCCACCAACTCTAGCCTGCAGCCCTCCTCATTTCACATAAAAGCACACATCCAACCTGCAGCAACCAGAGCCACTTTTTGTTTTTAATCAGACCGTGAGGCTTTTTGGTAAAGACAACATACTTACCATTTAGCTCCTATTTTAAATGTAGCTTTTATGTTATCCTGTGTTTTACCAATGCAAAGCTTTTCTCTATCATACATGTCATTTGCATTAGTATAGACTTCCAACACTGACATTTTAGGAACTTGGCATTTAGATAATATTGTTTTAATGTAGGTCATCCATCCATCCATTCATTTAGGGTTAGGGTAGTAAGTAATTGATAACAGCTAGCATACATAAACCAAAATGGTCATCAGGCTTCAGCTACATCACTGTTTTATGCAACAGCTGCATGCTTGGTATGCTAATGAGCAATGCTATGATATTAAGGTCATCTGATAATTGTGCCTGTGAGTAAGAATATTAGTGATTTCTCTCATTTGGTGCAATCGTGCATGTACAGTTACACTATCCAGCAATTTTAGAAGTATGCCTGAATGATTCTATGAGGAATGCTGTCATTGGTGTAACTAATGGATGAATGCTGTTGCTTTAACAGCTCGATATAGCAATTATTGTTACATATCTTAAGTCAGAGAAAAGAGTTCAATATACTTAACAAAAAAGTCAAATGAATGGCAAGAGCAAGAGACGTATCCAGTTAACTTTGACTGATAAAATGATCACAGTTAACCAGCAACAACAGGTTACCTAAAACAAAATATTTTATCAGTTATTCTTAAATCATATTTAAGTGTGTGTGTATATTTAAATTGAAACACATTTCATGCCCAGAAGGCTATAAAATGTTATAGCTCTTACAAACTAGCTAAACCCTGAAAATTCTGGTTAAACTAAGTTAGCTCAGATGACCTTTTGCCATGTAAGCATTTGATTTTGGAGGAGGTCATATAAATAGACGGATTAAGATACAATGTCTATAAAAAGTATTCACCCCCTTCAATGTTTTACCCTTTTATTGCAAGTCAGTTTTTTTTGTCTGTTTGGTTTTTTTGGTCAAAAGGCCCAGTTTAAACTGAGGTATTTCAATTTACATTGCCAGTGGTATTTTCTAATTAGACCCCACTGAACTGCATGTGTGACTCTGATATGCATCTTTGCTGTTATGTGATATCTTAGGTATAACTGCTTCCCAATCAATTAACATAGACCTGACTAGATTCATTCTGTCTTTCCTTACTCTCCTCTCATCGCTGCCTTTCTGCAAGTTGCTGTTTGTTTCAGAATCAGTCTGCATTTTATAGTTTTATTATTTGCCACTAAGGTAAACATAAAGAAGTGGTTCCCCAACTGGAATATCGTTCAGATAAGTCCTGTGTACAGCTTTTATTGTCGGATGCCAGACTTTTTTAGCTTACAGTTAAAGATTGCTCAGAGAAATAATCTGAACAACAAAAGAGCACATTTTCCTGAAATGTGTAAATATGTATTTGTTGGTGTGTGTGTCAATAAATTGACATTTTATGTTGTCCGGAGCTAAAAAGTTAAGATTTTTCTGCAAGGCTCAAACACTTATCTCCCTCATGATGTGGAACTTATGATGTGGTGGACTCCTTTAGGACGGAGAAGCACTGGAAGCAGGAACCAAGAAGTTTGAGGATCTGGAGTTTCAGCAGCTAGAGAGAGAAAGCAGCCTGGAGGAGGATAGAGAAACCGTCAGCCAGCAGCTGCTCCAAGAGAGAGCAGAGTACCACCACAGTGTGGCCAAGAGGAAGGTGAGGACACACCATTGAGACTGCAGAAGGACAGGATTATATGAATATCTTTACTCTATTGTTGTTTGAGCAGTGTAGTTGGAGTTACCATGAGAGGGAGAGGTTTTAGAAACAAAACTGAGAAGGCTTAGAGACAACAACTCTGCAACTATTTTGAGAGAGAACTTTTTTGTATAGTTTTGGAACCTTTTCAAAATTTAAGTGAAGGGTCCTTTGACCCACGTAAGGAGATTGAGAACCCCTGCAAACATTTTGAGACTTCCTCGCAAATACTGATTGCAAACTAGTCACCAACAGTCACAGCCCAGTAAGTTATTGGCTTTAGCATAGTGATGACACTGAAAAGCAATGTGGAGCCCACACACCAGCCATGTGTTGGTAGGTGCAGACACTGGGTTCTGAATTTCACAGGTTAATTGTAAAATTATTGCGTTCATGACACAGTTCAACCACAGACATTTAGAAAAAAAACGCAGAGGTATTTTTTGTGTGTGTGTGTTTGTTTTTTGTAAGTCAGGCTTTAATTTATCTTTAATGCATTGTTCTCCTTTGGTCTTTATAGAACTATAAGAAATATAAAAAAAACAGTATTCTGTCCTGTTCCATATAAATGTATATGGAACTCTTTCTGCATGCTATTTTTTTTTTTTTTTTAGGAGAAGGTGTCCACTCTGGAGAAGCAGGCCAACCAGCTGGGTCAGCAGGCATCTCAGGAATGTGAACGGCTCGCCAAAGACAAGACACTCACACTTCAAATGCTCCAAAAGGTACTAAAGAAAGCATTTTGGCATCTAAAGTCTATTTTTTCAGCAAAAAGGAAGGTGAGACTTATTCTCTTAGGTTCAGATTAAAAACTACTTACCATGTTATTCTCCAGGAGAAGGAGCGGCTGTCGGGCCTGGAGAGGAGATACCACTCCCTGACTGGAGGAAAGAACTTCCCTAAGTCTTCCACTGCAATGAGGGAGGTGAGCAAATTACTGAACCTACTGATTCAAACGCCCACTCATTTCACACTCATCTCACTCAATTGTCCTTAATTCAAATCGCAGTACAACTTTGATAACCTGTAGCTGATTTTCACTGTGTGTAATCATCTTGGGATGCAGTCACCTATATTTGTTTGGATCTAACTGACGAAAGATCTCTTGCAAGAATGCATTTGTTTTATTGAAGAGTTTTGCCAGCTTTTGGAGAAATCCTATATACTTTTTCTCTTTTAAAACATAACTCGTATCAAACATAACATTTATTGAAGCTCCAACAGAAGGACTTCTTGCCTTTTAGTTTTATCTACATACCTGAACTTTTATTTGGAGTCTCAAATGTTTTCAGTGGGTGTTAAAAGCACTTATCACTGACCTGTCAAAACAGGAAGTGCTCCATGTCAGTAAGACTGATCTGTTGTTGAAGGATGTACACTCCTCCCAGCTCTCCCTCTGTGCAGCCTCTCCTTCATACTTACATCTCTCCCCTCCCTGTCAGTTGTTCCCCAGCAGCCCTACAGAGGTAATTGACCTGATAATTCCTGCATGATGCCTGCAGCTTCCACTTTGCTTCCATTTGTAGCTCACCTCAAAGGGACACTTGAGGCTGATCAGGGGCCTGCACTGTAAAGCAGGTTTAACAGATCCAGGATTTCTTGTTGTTATACAACAAACTGACTCTAACAATTAAAATAGCAAATAACGTGTTCAGTAGCAGTTCCTACAGCTTGGCTCAGGACGGATTGTGTTCAGACATTTTATCTACATACCACTGGTAGTCTGAACATAAGCTATCCTGAGCTAAGCTGTGGCATGCACAATGAAAACCCTCTTCACCCAGACCATCTAATGAGATGTTTTCAATGTGCATTGAGACTGTTCACAAATGTATTTGGTTCTATCCTGTTGCAATCCAATCGCTCAGGAAAGACTTAAGCAACAGGTGTGAACAGGATCTCTGAGGGTGCATTCACTCCTGATAGTCCGGTAGACTCAGTTCAACTGGGGACCAAAATTGCAACATTTGTTAACATTTTTAGCTGGTGCTGTTCTCATTCACACTGCACTGAGTTAATCAAGCCAAACCCTTTGAGCAACCTGTCTCTCTCCCCCCCGCCGCCTGTGGTGGCGCTGCACCAAGAAGTACTACTGAAGGAAACAACACGAAAACCTCTGAAGAAGACACTGAGCGCAACTTCCTTCTTCTGGAAAAGTAAACTAAAATGAAGTGGTGTCAAAATTTTGCGGTTTTTAGGATTTCCGTTTTGTCTGTGGTACATGTGCCAAACAAACATTTTTCTACAATGGGCTCAGCATGAGCAGCACGAGCCATTTCTCCCATTAGTGGTAGAAACGCGCATTTGTTTTGGTTGTTTTTACCCAGAAGGCCCTGTGCTATAGTCCGCTTCCTGCTTTTGGAGCGGTCTCTCGTTTGTTTTCATTCACACACGCTTTTGAACCACGCCAGAGTTTACTTCAACCGAACCGAGACCTAGGATTTTAGGCGGACCAGAGTTCGCTTCTTTGGTCCGCATCAGAGTTCAATTGCTCATTCACACCTCCCCAAGTGAACTAGAGTTTGATTAAAGCGGGTTAAATAGGGCTGGTGTGAATGCACCCTGAATGTCCAGGCACCTTTTGTTTTTTGTTTTATTATTTATTTATTCATTCATTCATTCATTTTCTAAGAGAACTGATTTGGTTTGGAGTGTGTACTTTTGTTTGTGTGACTTCTTACCATCCCGGGCAAGTTGTGTTTCTAACATAAGCTGCCATTAATAAAGTTCCTAGTAAGTAATAAATGAGCTGAGATGCTGAAAACTCAGAGCCAAAACCAAAAGTTTCTGAGACTGATCCTGCTTCATAGCTTAGGCCCCTGGTCAGTGTGTGGCTGTAAATGCACCTGTGATATACTTCACTGGTACATTGACTTTGAAAGACTTTTTTTTCATGAGTTTGTGTTAAGATCAACTTGAAACCATAATTTTAGCAGTTGTAAATACCACTTTATCACCGTATGTTGCAAAAACCAACAAGTGTTGCTTCGTGAGACCATTTGTTTGTTGGCTACTTGCGATGCTGTGAAAGATGTTTGTTTCCGAGTGTGTTTTTGTTTAACTGTGTGACTTATGTGGAATAATAACAACAACCAGATAAGATGTCTTGTTGTGCTCAGGTGTTCCAACAGTACAAAGTTTGATATTTTGCATGTACATATATCAGTGTGAGAGGATTAGCAGAGCATTTCCTCACCTCTCATCTTGTCTGGCTCTTGGCTCGCCTTGGCTGATGCTCAGGAATACATGAAGCTGTCAGACATCCATAAAATGTACGACAGCGGGGACCTACGTGAAAGCAGCAAGCCTATGTTTGCAGTAGACGCTGCATTAGCTGGCGCTTGCGAGGTACTATTACTTTTTGTCTCTTTCCTTGAGTTGTTTAGTCTTAAGTTCTGATTTCTATTCAGTTCCTCTTTTCATCTTTCTGTTTTCATGTGATGTTGCCCCCTCTGCTGGTTTGCTTCTAACAAAAATGACCGCAGCTGTGTTTGATTACTTAGTTTCTCAGTGTTGGATTGATAAAAGCACGATTGGACTGAGCCAATCATGCTGATATTGCACTAGAAATGTGATTAACATTTTCCAGATACAATTGTATTGTTGAATTCAAGTTGCTGTTATCAATAAAACTGTGAAGCAGTGAGCAGATGAATATGTAATGAAAAAAGTGGAAGCATGTCAGTGTGGATAATACGATGCTGGATTATGGTGGTGATGTGTATTGTGTGTATAATCCAGCCTGTGTTTCTTTTCAAACCTTTTTTCAATCATGCCTTTTTTCTTGATGTTTCCCTCCTGTGGCTCATCTTGTCTTTCTGATGTGTTTCTCTCTGCTCCTCTCGCCCTCTTGTCTTGATGTGGGCAGGAGTATGTAACAATGGGCCAGTTAAATCAGATGTATGGGATGCCAAAGGTGGAGTCGTCCCCTACTTCCCCACTTCACCAACCCCTTCAGTCTGCAGCAGTAAACCCAGCCTTCTCCTGCCTCCTTTCTCCACATGGCTCTTCCCTCTCTCTGTCTGTGGAGGTGTGGCTGTCCTCCTCTTTGCTTGCTTTTAAAATATTAACTGTACTAATAATATTGCAAAGCATTTGTTATAACTTAAAACCACTTATTAGGCTTTAAAAATGAAGGATGCTCAGTTCTATGAGAAAAGAGGTATACCCGCCATAATTGTTAAGGTTTTGCATAATAGGCCATAGTAAAAAAGATGTATAAACAAAACGGGTAAATACAAACATAAATAAATGAATAACACATAACATGTTACATTTTGTTATTAGTTAACAAAAGATATGCAAAAAATGTTGAAACTGTAAATGAAGTCCAGCTAAGACAAGTTGAACATTTGTGGTTAGAGACTTAGTCTTATTGCTTGGATTTCCAACATGTTTAAAAAAAACCTGTGCAACGTTTTTTTGGTTGTTCTTTTTTTTTGGTTACAGTCCTCTAATAATAAAAGCAGCAAGAAACAGATGCTAGTCTGTATATTAGAAATGGATTTCCTTTTTGTGAAAGAAAATTAAATGTTATTGCTTAATTTTAAGCTCTGTGTCCAACAGCTAAAGAATTTAAGCAACACAGCTAGATAAAGTTAAATGTTTGTTTTTAAGCTGAGTCATTTCAGCAGCAATGTGAAATTACACCACAGAAATGTAAATATAGTAACTGCAGGGTATGAAGCACAGTGTAGCAGACAGCAAAGATGTTAGAGATCTAAAAAAGTGTTCAAAGTGAAAATGACAACTTCTGAGGATGAAAAAACATTTCTCTTGTGTTCCTTCTCACTGTGAATGCTTTCTAATCTTTATCTTTTTGTTTTTCTGTCTTCTCTTTCTTCATTTTTTCCATCTTTGTTGTTTCTTCTCTCGGTCACTTACGGTCAGCCTGAGGCCAGTAAGCCTCATCTCCAGAAGCTCGATTTAGAGCAGTGGTACCAGGAGCTGATGGCTGGCTCCAGACAGCTTTGTGCCCCCTCTATGCCAGTCAAGTCTGTGTCAGGCCGCAGACCCGTGCTGCAGGTAGATGCTCTCCTTTAGTCTCTTCTTAAGTCTTTTACCTCTCAGTTTGGTTCGTTGTGCTGTTGTCTTAAAGCCGTCCATCAAACCTGAAGTTCACTCACTTTAAGAAAAGGAGTTGGGTCTATTTTTGTGAGACAGTGTGTGAAAAACAGTTGATTACTTAAACTTTGTTGTCCACTTCATCTTATGACTGGACTCATTTAAGTGTATAAAATGGCCACTTTTTTCTATGAGATTTTCTTCAGTTTTGGATTATCTGTGGTTAAAACAATCTACCTGGCAGACTCATTTATTTTCTACCCTTGCTATGTACATGTGTTGAGCATATGTTAGTGCATATGTGACAAATCATTGGAAAGTTTAGATCATCTTATAATGAGAAATGATGGAGCTGTTTTGGTCAAAACCTTAAAAATCACATTATCAGCTGTCTTCTGCAATATTGGATGATCTCATGCAATCTGTGAACATTTGAGTATGTGTGGAAATGAATCTTAGCTACTATTACATCAAATTTGAACTCAATATCTGTAAAAATGAACTGAATTTAGCCTTGTATATGTTTTCTAAGTTCACTTGGCTGTGGCAACCATTGTGAATTGGGTTGACTATAAAACTTATTCAGAAGTAGAGATACTTCCAATGATTATTTTCTTAGTGTTTCATTAAAAATTTTACACTCGTCCATAAGATTTTTTTGCCATTTAACACACTCACACAGACATGGGCAAAAACATCGCTTGCCTTTTGTCTTTTGGTGATGAATGATAATAAAGTTTCTGGGTATTTCTTTTTTTTAAATTTCATTTTAATCATCCAGCAAAAACAGGTCAGTGATTACAGGGATAGCAGCAAATTCAGCTTTTTTTTTTTATCTCCCTTCCCCTCACCATTCATCCCCACCTTACTGCAAATAATAAAAATAATAATACTAAAATAAGAAAAATAAAGTAACAAAATACAATAAAAGCAATAATAATAATACAGCTGAAAGATTATAAGCAACAAAATTCAGGAAACCAAGACAGTATAACTTAAAAAATGTGGATAACATGCATACAAGCATTCACATAAGTGTGTGTACACAATTTGAGTTAGGGTATGGATATTTGAAACTACACATGTAGACTATCACTCTCAGTGGTTACAACTACAAGGAATTACTGAGGCCGCTGGGCCGGGAATGCAGGCACATACACATCAAAATTAGTTTTTGTGTGATTTTCAGGTTTGAGGGAGGGCATCTAGTCTCTCAAAATAATTTAGTAGAGGGGCTCAAGTTTTATAAAATTTTGGATCGAAGGTCCAACACAAAATTTGATCTTCTCTAGCTTAAGGAACAGAGTCAGATCTTTCAACCAGAGAGAAGCCTTGGGTGGGTGGTCTGATCTCCACTCCAACAATATTCTCCTACGGGCAAGTAGAGTTGAAAAAGCCAGCACATTTTTAAAATCACCAGGTAATGATATACCCTCCCCTGGAACTCCAAATATTGCCAATTCAGCACTAGGTTGGATGCCCATTCTAAAAGCTTCAAACAGGATCTGAAAAATTGTAGACCAAAAATTGCACAGTTTGTTACAGGACCAGAACATGTGAGTTAAATTTACCTTAGCTATATGGCAACGAGCACATATTTCACTGACAGAATAAATCCTTGAGAGTCTGGCTCTGCTGTAGTGAATCTTATGAAGGACCTTGAACTGAATTAGTCCAAGTCGAGCACACGATGTTGACCCATTAACTCTACGCAACGCGTGATTCCAAGTCTCATCAGACGTATTTATTCCAAGTTCTTCTGACCATTCTGCTCTGATCTCATTGAGCTTTACTGTATTGCATGATAAAATGCTGTTATAAATCTTTGAGATGAGACCTCTACATTGTGTAGGAGTTTGCAAAATGATCTCCATTTCTCCCTTTGGGGGTAAATAGGGAAAGCAAGGACTGATGTTACTAACAAAATCTCGAATCTGGAGATAGCGGAATAGGGTGGAATGTTGTAAATTGAATTTAGAGGGTATGGCATCAAAGGTAGTGAAAATACCATCTATATAAAGGTCACTAAATTTACTTAGGTCTGCTCTCTGCCATTGGGTGAAAACGGGATTAGTTTCCAGGTATTTCAACAAAAACATCTTTAGACAGTACTTTACTGACAAAGGTTCCAAAAGTTCAGCTACATTATAGGCCAGGAAAAATGTCATATTTATAGAGTTGTTGCACTACTTTAAACTAGTCTTCAGTTTTTCTCAGAGTCTCTCGTATGAGTCAGATTTACAAACTTGATGTCTATCACAACCTAAGTCCTTAGCTTTTAGCCTTCTGTCTGCCTGAAACTATAGCCAACTGGAGTTGTGCGTGCTCGTGCACTTGTGTGTTATTTATTTTGTTGCTGTTATCTGATTTAGACCAAGACTGATAAATCGTCAGGCTGCTTTTCTGTTTGTTTTCTAACTAGCCCACAACAACCATCTACAGCCATCTATTTAAAAAGGACAAATCATAAAATTCCTGGCTTTACACTTCTCCGGTAAACCAGTTTAGAACTTTTAAAAGAACCATGGTGAACTTTACTTTTTATGTCAACTGTGTCATCAGTAGTTTGAGGAGATATTGCTTATCACAGCTGCATGATGCTGTTGTTGTTGTTTTTTAGGCATGAAATGAGTTGCTTTTTTTCATAATTGTGGTGTAAATCAGACAATATTTATGGCAGATGACAACAATAATCTTCAGTTAGCACTTGCGTTCATTTAGAAGGCTTTAGTTTATTTAACGTATTTTAACCATAGGTTCATTTTACACTGACATCTTCTTGTGCCTTTGTGCAGTGGAGTAGTCTCCTTTTCTTGATGTGTGCTTTTGTATGTGTTAAACTTCAGTCAAAATAATGTGATGCTTTTCAGTCTTTTAACATTTTCTATCAAGTAAAGCACAAATTAAATAATGCCACGTTTATTTTAACATCAACATCTAACAGTATCTGCATAATGGTGCTTTTAACCAGTTTTCCTCCAGAGGCTTGCAGCTCATTTATGGTGGATATTAGTTCTATTTTCAACTTTGTTTCTGAAATGCTTAATCTTCCATCACATGAGTTTGTTTTTCATATGATGCTATCATTTCCTGATTATCTCTTTCTTTTCTCAGGTGTTCCGCTCCAAACTGGACAGTGATCCGGGCCTTTCTGTCTATCAGCCTAAATCGGGCTCTGCGTCTCCTTTACAGCATGGAGCAGCAACACTGGGACGGAACTCTAGCTCCAAGGTAGACTAGCTGCTGATTTTCAGCAGTTGCAAAGGGGTGCTTATTAGTCTTTAAGCAGCAAATCTTGGTATACTTAGTCTTCTTTTTCTGTCCTGGCAGAGCCCCCTGCTGGCAGTCAATAAGACTGGAAGTCTGCCGAGGAACCTGGCTGCAACTCTTCAAGACATCGAGACCAAGAGACAGATCGCTCTGCAGCAGAAAGGTAACTGCTGCTCTGTCTGCTAAGGTTACGTTCCAAAAATCAACACCTCTCCATGCTGTAGTTATTGATGATGGAGGAATACTGTATACTGATGTCTTTAATAATAAAACAATGTCAACAATAACTGCATGCACAAACATAGAGAGTAGAGTGAATAAAGACAGCAGATTGCGGAAATGTGGTCAATTTGTCCTCTGGCAGTCTAACTTTATAGCAGCTTAACTAAGGGATAGCTCAAGAAACCCAACCCAACCCTAACTGTAGGATTTATCAAGAAGGAAAGTCTTAAGCCTAATCTTAGAAGTAGACAAAGTGTTGGCTTCATGGACAGAGAGAAAGGAGAGAGGAGCCTGAGAACTGAAAGCTCTGCTTCCCATTCTGCTTTTAGAAACTCTAGGAACCACAAGTAAATCTGCAGTCTGAGAGTGAAGTGCTCTGTTAGGAAAATATGGAACAATAAGATCTTTAATAAAAGATGGAACTTGGTTGTTGAGAGCTTTGAATGTTATGAGTAAGATTTTAAATTCTATTCTGAATTTGACAGGGAGCCAATGGAGAGAAGCTAAAACTGGAGAAATATGATCTCTGCTCCTAACTCTCATCAGAACTCTGGCAGCAGCATTTTGGGTCAACTAAAGAGTTTTTTGGACACCCAGATAATGAAGAATTACAATAGATCTGCCTAGACGTGATAAATGCATAGACCAGTTTTTCTGCATCATTTTGGGACAAGATGTTTCTAATTTTAGTGATATTACGTAGGTAGAAGAAAGTGGTCCTGGTAACATTTTTACTGTAAGGGTTAAAAGACATATTCTAATCAAAAATAACACCAAGGCTGTTTACATTAGATCTGGAGTGAAATACTGCAAAGTTTATTTCTAAGATGCTCAGTTCCAAAAACAACAACCTCTGTCTTGTTTAAGTTTAAAAGCAGAAAATTAGGAGTCCTATATAAAGTGAAGAGTATTGGTCCAAGCAATGAATCCTGAGGAACTCCATGACTAACTCTGGTGTATGAAGAAGAATTATTTTCTAACATGAACAAACTGGAATCTATCAAATAAATATGATTTAAACCATTTTAGAGCTGTTCCTGGAATCCCAATATCATGTTTAAGCCTCTGTAATAGAATATTGTGATCAGTTGTCTCAAATGCAGCACTGAGATCTAACAGCACAAGTATGGACACAAGTCCACTGTCTGAGGCCATGAGAATATCATTAGTAACTTTCACCAGTGTTGTTTCTGTGCTATGATGAACTCTCAACCCTGACTGAAACTCCTCTGATTATTTCTGTCCAAATGCCCAAATGGATCTAGCAGACATGTTGATGGTTTGGATAAAGCTAATATTTTTGACAATTCAGTCCAACAGTCCAAACACAAACAAGTTTTTAGTGACACTTCTAGAGCTGCCTCATCTGACAGAATCAGAGGCAATAGTACTAAGGATGATGTAAATTTTCTCTATAATTGAAATTATGTTAATTATAAAGAATGTCATGAAGTCATTGCTACTTATTATAGGAGTTATAGGGATACATGACTGAACAGAGCAATGACTCTAGGACCAAATTTAACAGAAACCTGGGGTTGTTTTTGTTCTCCTCAATTAAAGATGATTAATGTACAGTTGTAGGTTTACAAAGGGCTTTCTTGTACGTTATCAGGCTATTCTTCTAATGAAGCGCCATTTTCTTTCCAACTTTCTTGAAGTCTGTTTTAAAATGCTACTCCTTGAATATAACCAAGGATAGAACTTTAGGTATTTTGTTTTCAGATAAATTTGAGTCGTTAGATACCGAGTCAAGAACACAACTGTGATGGTTAGAAGATACTGAAGGTACTGAATGAAAATTGGAACTGTAAGAGCCTGAATCGGCAAAAGTTATAAGATCAGCTTCCCGCCTTGAGCAGGTGTCCAGTTTGAATCTCAGCTGTGCAGTCCTTTTGTTGTCTAGAGTCAGCCTTCTGCTACCCTGAGCAAGATGAAGCAGTTATGGAAAATGAACAAGTACTGTTTTTGTTAAAATGCTGGACTGGATATTCAAATGGAAATGATAAAGAATAACTTAAAGGGCTAGCATTTCTTCACCCGCTGCCTTTCATACCAGAGTTGTAAACTAATATGATTTGAAGATGAGAAAAGACCGAGTTATACCTGTTTTTGTCAAACCTTGTAAATGTTGTCATGATATGTTAGTGCTTAAAGTGATGCACATGAAAACAAAGGTAGAGAAAAGAAAGTCTTTTACAGTGTTTACTGGCTTTTCTATCTGTTACCATCCTTTCTCACCATGATGCATGCTGACATTCATTAGCTACTGCTGGTTAAATATGAAGTGCTGTGATTTACTTCACTGAGCTGTATATGTGCATGATGTCAGTGTTTTTAAGCATGAACTGCTTTCTTTATGGCATTGGGCTTTGTGACCATGTGCATCAGAGGGAAGCAGCAAGTGCCATTACCTCAGTTTAATGCCACAAACGGCTGCTGCATTGGGAAGCCAAAGCTGGTCACATTGCCTGTGAAGTTCAGGTTTTTCCTCAAGAGTGTCTGTGTCTCTTCTTTTCCTGCACCTCTGCACCACAGAGTCCCAGACCTCCAGACAGAACACCACAGAGGAAAGCTCAGCAGGTAGATGGTAGTGTGTCCAGGAGTGGATATTCTCTGATCTCTTTATTTTTTTCAGTGAAGCTCCTCCTCATTTGTTCATCTGTTGTTTTTATTAAAGGCCCAGACAGTGTCTGAAATTAACTGCTTATCCCTCCTAAAAAAAGCTATCAAGTTCACAGCCTTAGTCTCTATAAACATACATTTGTGCTCATTTGAACAATCAAATACATTATATTTTTCCTAACTGAAAAGGATTTTTTAGGTCTGGATAAGTACGTAAAAAAAAGAAATGTAAATAAGGAAAAGATTTTAAGACTGCACCACCTATTGTATTCTCTAGAAAATAAAAATGTAAACTTCTAAAAGTTTCTCAAATGATTTTTTACATTGTATATTGTCTATTTTGTAGAGGTAAGAGAAGAAGAAAATTTTCAAAAGAAAAAAGTTCCAATTTCTTCAGTGTTTGATAGGTTTATTATGTTTCACTGTGAATAAAATATGGGTGTATGACATTTTTCAAAATATTGCACTCTGTTTTTGAACACTAATTTTATGTTTTCATGCTTAATAAAGAGGGCAAAATGTCCTATTGACATTTCAGTCATTACTGCATACAGTCATGTCATAACTTTACACTTTAAAATTTACAAACATATTCTTCAGAGTTCAGCAAAAAAGATATGAAAAAAGCTTTACTGCAAAATGTTTCTACTACAGAAAGCTACAGTAACTACTGGGAGAAACTGCTCAGCAACTACTCTGCTAACTCTCTTAAAGCAGCACCACAGATTAACGTTAAATAAATCAACTTTTGACATTAGAAAATTGATTCAGAATCTTTCCTGTATGCAATGCATCTAAAAATAGATTTTACATCCCACACCTAGTATACAGTTTTTTTTATCCTTTACAGTGGCCTTTACAGTCTACTGTAGAGTCAAAGAAAAATAATGTTATTGTTATCTTCATATTCAAAAATGTTATACAAGCTTACAGATAATAAAACTAAACCAGAGTTCAAACAGGAAGATGGCAAACACCTTGAAAACTGAAATGGCTCAAAATTTTACCAAAAAAAATCAGAAAACTTGAGTCTGGAAAAGTCTGGATCTTTAAAACGGCAAATGTGTAGAAAACTTGAGGCGTGTACGTTGTAAAAGCAATAAATACATGTGGTTTAGAAAAGGTAAATATCACATCTGGTCTAAAACTAAATCCAGTCAGACATATTACTTCTGTTAATATATCCGTCAGGTAACATTTAGCACAACCTGACACCTGGCTGCTGTTAATTTCAGACCTTGTTTTCTTCTAACCTTCACTCTTCTCTTACCTCTCTGGTGTGTCGTTAACTCTATCCCCCGTCCCAGCCAACCAAAACAAGCTTTTCATCTTTTTTCTGTCTGTAGCATTGAATCCTCTTTCTTCTTTCATCAATCTTCTATGAACATTCCTGCAGCTTGAGAATAAATCTTGCATGTTCAGAGATGAGGGAGCTGAGCTTCTTCCAGATGTATCTGTTCATTAGCAACTGAGTATGTGAGAAGTGGAATAAATATACATATTTAACTTTTGTCTCTACTTTGTGGGACTTGATGGTTTTCATTTTGTAATGCTGAGCACATAGTAGTTGTGTGTGCTGCATGATTATGGTCTGTAGGGTGTGGGCTTCTTCTGGTTTATGTTTCATGATTGGGATCCCCACAGCCGGCTCTCTGGGTTATGTGTCAGTGCTATTTGCAGTGTGATGGTTCATGTTTTGTTTTATCTTTGTCCTGAGATCCAACCCAGAACAAATCACTTATCTCGTCTCGGCTGTCTCCCCCTCAGGTCACCAGGTGATAGAAGAGCAGCGCCGTCGTCTGGCCGAACTCAAACAGAGAGCTGCAGCTGAGGCTCAGTGCCAGTGGGAGGCTCTTCATGGCTCCCAGCCCTCCTCGTTGGCTTCCTACTCACCCGTCATGGCCTACAGCCCCACACTGAGCCACAGCTCTGTAAGCCCTCCTCCTCTGGTGCATCACTCCATCCTACACCACCAGCTGCCTCCGTCAGCCGGAGAGCAGCCGTATGACACGTTGAGCCTGGAGAGCTCTGACAGCATGGACACCAGCGTATCAACGGGTAACAACTCAGCCTGTTCACCTGACATGTCCAGGTGTGTAAGACAGAGCAATACACGCACACCCACATATACACATGACCCTTAAACTTCTAATGAATGATTCCTCATTATGACTCTTTAAATCCATATATTAAATATCCATCCATCCATCTTCTTCCACTTATCCGGGGTAGGGTCGCAGGGGTAGCAGCCTAAGCAGGGAGACCCAGACTTCCCCCTCCCTAACCACTTGGGCCAGCTCCTCCGGGGGAATCCCAAGGCGTTCCCAGGCCAGTCAAGAAACATAGTCCCTCCAGTGTGTTCTGGGTCTTCGTCTGGGCCTCCTCCCGGTAGGACGTGCCCGGAACACCTCACCAGGGAGGCATCCAGGAGGCATCCTAATCAAATGCCCGAGCTACCTCAATTGGCTCCTCTTGACATGGAGAAGCAGCGGCTCTACTCTGAGTCCCTCCCGGATGGCCGAGTTTCTCACCCTATCTCTAAGGGAGAGCCCAGACACCCTGCGGAGAAAACTCATTTCAGCTGCTTGTATTCGTGATCTCGTTCTTTCAGTCACTACCCAAAGCTCGTGACCATAGATGAGGATAGGAACGTAGATCGACCGGTAAATCGAGAGCTTCGCTTTTTGACTCAGCTCTCTCTTCACCACGACAGATTGGTACAGCGCCCGCTTCACTGCAGACGCTGCACCAATCCGCTTATCGATCTCCCGCTCCATTTTTCCCTCATTCGTGAACAAGACCCCGAGATACTTAAACTCCTCCACTTGGGGCAAGACATCTTCCCCGACCCGGAGAAGGCACTCTACCCTTTTCCGGCTCAAGACCATGGCCTCGGATTTGGAGGCACTGATCCTCATCCCGGCACTGATCCTCATCCCAGCCGTTTCACACTCGGCTGCGAACCGCTCCAGCAAAAGCTGTAGATCACAGCCAGATGAAGCCAACAGGACCACACCATCTGCAAAAAGCAGAGACGCAATTCTAAGGTCACCAAAACGGATCCCCTCGACACCTTGGCTGCGCCTAGAAATTCTGTCCATAAACGTTATGAACAGAATCGGTGACAAAGGGCAACCTTGGCGGAGTCCAACTCTCACCGGAAACGAGTCCGACTTACTGCCGGCAATGCGGACCAAGCTCTGACACCGGTCATATAGGGACCTAACACCCCGTATAAAAGGGCCTGGTACCCCATACTCCCGGAGTACCCCCCACAGGATTCCCTGAGGGACACGGTCGAACGCCTTTTCCAAATCCACAAAACACATGTAGACTGGTTGGGGGAACTCCCATGCACCCTTAAGGACTCTGCTGAGGGTATAGAGCTGGTCCAGTGTTCCACGACCAGGACGAAAACCACACTGCTCTTCCTGAATTCGAGGTTCGACTATACGACGAACCCTCCTCTCCAAAACCCCCGAATAGACCTTACCAGGGAGGCTTAAGAGTGTGATCCCTCTGTAGTTGGAACAGACTCTCCGGTCCCCCTTTTTGAATAAGGTGACCACCACCCCGGTCTGCCAATCCAGGGGAACTGCCCCCGATGTCCACGCAATATTGCAGAGTCGCATTAGCCAACACAACCCTACAACATCCAGAGCCTTAAGGTACTCCGAGCGAATCTCATCCACCCCCGGAGCCCTGCCACCGAGGTGGACCTCAGCACCGGAGATCCTCACAATACGTTTGGTCCTGCCAGGTCTGACCGGCATTCTCCCCCACCATCGAAGCCAACACACCACCAGGTAGTGGTCAGCTCCGCCCCTCTCTTCACCCGAGTGTCCAAGACATGCGGCCGCAGATCAGATAAATCGACAACAAAGTCGATAATTGAACTGCGACCTAGGGTGTCCTGGTGCCAAGAGCACATATGGACACCCTTATGTTTGAACATGGTGTTCGTTATGGACAATCCATGACAAGCACAGAAGTCCAACAACAGAACACCGCTCTGGTTCAGATCAGGGGGGCCATTCCTCCCAACCACACCCCCCCAGGTCTCACTGTCATTGCCCACGTGAGCGTTGAAGTCCCCCAGCAGAACAAGGGAGTCCCCAGGAGGGGCACTCTCCAGTAACCCCTCCAAGGACTCCAAAAAGGGTGGGTAATCTGAACTGCTGTTTGGCGCTTAAGCGCAAACAACAGTCAGGACCTGTCCCCCCACACGTAGGCAGAGGGAGGCTACCCTCTCGTTCACCGGGGTAAACCCCAACGTACAGGCACCAAGATGGGGGGCAACAAGTATGCCTACTCCTGCTCGGCACCCCTCCTCGGGGACAACTCCAGAGTGAAAGAGTGTCCAACCCCTCTCAAGGAGACTGGTTCCAGAGCCAGAACCGTGCGTTGAGGTGAGCCCGACTATTTCTAGCCGGAACCTCTCAACCTCACACACCAGCTCAGGCTCCTTCCCCACCAGAGAGGTGACATTCCACGTCCCAAGAGCCAGCTTCTGTCGCCGAGGATCAGACCGCCAAGGTCCCCACCTTCGGCCACCACCCATCCCACATTGCACCCGACCCCTTTGGCCCCTCCCATACGTGGCAAGCCCATGAGAAGGGGGACCCATGTCACCTCTTCAAGCTGTGCCTGGCCGGGCTCCATGTGGCTCCCAGCCACCAGGCGCTCACTAACGTGCCCCACCTCCAGGCCATAAATGGCCTCAGTCAGTGTTATAGCTGTAGAGATAAGATTTTGTGCATTAGCAGCTTAGATTGATTCACCACACATATTCTGAGCTCTAACAGACTTTTTAATTTTTATTTTATTTTACCAGATCATTGGATGTACATCTACAACTGATTAAGTAGTTAATCTTATTCAGAATGATTGCCAGGACCATCTGATTTTAGAAAACACAAAAATGGCGAGAATTCACTAAGTTTTAGAGATTGTTCAAAAACAAAGATTTTGCACAGATTTTCTGTGTGTGTGTTTTTTAAGGTCAATTAGCTGGGTTGCTATGTTAAATTGGGTTGACTTCAAAAGCTAATCAGTTGTGGATGGACAGCCAGTGATAACTTTCTCAAAGCATAAAGAACTTTAACCAGTGATTCATAGGATATTTTGTAACAGACAGACACACAGTGCTATGGGTGGTAGCCAGGGGCCTTGGGAAGGAGCCTGAACTTGAATGTGAGGTTGAAAGGTACCAAATGGATATAGTCAGGTTCACTGCAATGCACAGTGTGGGTTCGGAGAACTAGTTTCCTTGAAAGGGGCTGCACCTTATTCCACTCTGGAGTTGCCCACGATGAGAGGCGCCAGGCTGGTGTAGGCCTGCTTATAGCCCCCAGCTTGCCGCCTGTGCATTAGAGTTTTCCTCAGTAGATGAGAGGGTAGATTCCCTGTGCCTCTGGGTGACGTGCTCTAACTGTTGTTTGTGCCTATGTGCCTTGTGCTTATGTGATGAATGGCAGTTCAGAGTACCCAGTCTTCTTGGAGTCCACAGCGAGGGTGCACTAAGGTGCTCCAGCTGGAGACTCCATTATTCTGCTAGGACTTCAGTACCCATATGGGGAGCAACAGTGTAACCTGGGGGGCTTGATTGGGAGCAATGCCCTCTCTGACTTGGACCAAAGTGGTGTTCTGTTGTTGGATTTCTGTGCTAGTCATGGTTTGTCCATAACAAACACCATGTTCAAACATAAATGTGTTCATAAGTGTACATGGCACCAGGATACCCTAGGCTGCAGAGCTAAGGTAGACTTTTTAGTCATGTCATCTGATCTGCGACCATATGTTTTGAACACTCAGGTGAAAATAGTTGCAGAGCTGTCAACTGATTACCTTCTGTTGGTGAGTTCGATCAGATGATGACAGGGGAAGACCCAGTAGACCCAAAACGTATAGTGAGGGTTTGCTGGGAAGAACCCATCAGAAAAAGCTTTAGCTCCTACCTCTGGCAAAGCTGCAACCGCATCCCAGCAGAAGTAGGAAACATTGAGTCTGATTGGGCCATGTTCCATGCCTCTACTGTCGAGGTGGCTACCCTGAGCTGTGACTGCAAGGTTGTTGGTGCTTTTCATGGCAGATATCCTCGAACCCAGTAATGGTGAGGGAAACTGTCAAGTAGAATAAAGAGTTTATTGGGCCTTGTTAGCTGGGAGGACTCCAAAGGCAGCTGAGGGGTACTGGCAAGCTGTGGCCCTGGCTGTTGCTGAGGCAATAGCTCAAATGTGTGAGGAATTCAGTGAGACCTTGGATAGAGACTCTCGGTTGGCTTCAAGAAGATTCTGGCAGAATCGGTAACGGTGAAAGCAGCAATTTACCAACACTGTGTACAGTGGAGGTGGGGTGATGTTAACCTCAACTATTGATGTTTTCAGGCGGTGGAAGGAATATTTCTAGCACCTTTTCAGTCCCACCAACACTTCTTTCATGGACAAAGCTGAATCTGAGGACTTTGGTGTGGGTCTGTCCATAACAGGGAGTGAAGTAATTAAAAAGCTTCTTGGCAGCAGGGCTTTGGGGGTGGACGAGATCTACCCTGAAATCCTCAATGCTCTGGATGTTCCTGTGTGGTCTTGGTTGATTATCCTTTGCAACATTGCTTGGATGTCAGGTGTAGTGGCACTGGATTGGCAGACTGGGGTGCTGGTTTTATTTCATCATCCCATAAGAGGGGACCGAAGGGTGTGTTTCAGTTGCATTGAAATCACACTTTTCTGCCTCTCCAGTAAAGTCTATTCAGGGGTGCTGGAGAAGATGGTCGAACCTCAGATTCAGGAGGGTTTTGTCCTGGCCATGAAACACTGGACCAGTCCCTCACCCTCTTTACCCTCGCCAGGGTCGTCAAGAGGGGATGGGAGTTTTCCCAATTAGTCTACATGTGATTTGTAGACTTGGAGAAGGCATTCAACTGTACTCTTGGGGGTATGCTGTGGGGGTACTCTGAGTATGGGATTGAGTTCCTTTACTACAAGTCGGACCTCTTTAGGGTGAGAGTTGGACTCCACCAGGGCTGCCCATTGTCACGGATTCAGTTCATAACTTTTATGAACAGAAATTTTCTGTGCAGTCAGGGGCCAGAGGGGATCTGTTTTGGTGGCCTCAGGATTCCATCTCTATATGCAGATGGTGCGATCCTGTTACTGTCATTGTGTCGTAATCTCCAGCTCTCACTGGATTTCTCTGGGTTTTTGTTTACGAGTGAGGAAAGAATGGAGGGCAAGATTGACAGACAGATCTTGATGCTTCCGCAGTATTACATACTTTGTGGTGAAGAGGGAGCTGAGCTGTCTACCTATGGTCACAAACTCTGGATAGTGACTGAATGAAGATAGAGATACTAAATGAGTTTTCTTTGCAGGGTAGCTAGGCTCTCCTTTTATAGAGTTCAATTATCTGGTGGAGACTAAGAGAAGCTGATCCTCCACTTTGAGAGGAACCAGTTGAGGTGGTTTTAGCATCTGGTATGGATGGCCCCAGGACACCTCCCTAGGGAGGTGTTCCTGGCATGTCCAACTGCGAGGAGACCCTGGGGAATGGACAGACACAAACATACACAAAGATAGGCAAAAGCATTATTATTCACCTTTGCCTTTCATCAGTGGGCAATGTAAAAACAGACAGACTGGAAAACTATTTTAACTCACGAGTTAAAAAATCTGATTTGGCTCCATCTTTGACCGTGGAAAAGCTAATGCCCTCAGTTTGAACAGATCTCTGAGCTCTCAGCAGTAATAAAGCTAATGTTTAGTGAATATGATGTGTGCTGGTGTGAACCGTACAGATCAGAGGCAGGAGAGATGGAGATGAGTGAATTTATGACTGCTTGTGGTTTCTGATAAATGAGTGGCCTTTTAGCCAACTTCTGATCAATACTGCTCTGCTGATGAAAGTCTTTACATTTAATGTTGTAATGCTGCTTTTTGTTGAGATTCATTCTGTTTCATGTTGATCTGAATGCCGTGAAGAGACTTTTGCACAATCTTTTAAACATGTGAAGTCAATTTTGGGCATGTTAAATGTCTTTAGTGCTGCAGAGAAATGCACAAACTAGAAAATTCCTGAAAAAAATGTGAGTTTTGATACTTCCTGAAGTTCTAACATAACTTTGTAATAATCTCAGCTTAGAAAAAAGTCTACATTTTGATGTAAAAACTGTTTAAGAAGTGTAAAAATGAAAAAAAGAGATGGTAAAGTTGTTGCCAGTGGCTGATTATGGTCACCATGGTAACCATATGCCTGTCTGTCACTTCCTGACTGCCAAGTTATTGAGTCAGACTGAAAGGTACACCTCAGTTACTGTGCAAATAACTATAAGTCACATTTTACAAATTCTTAAACCATGAGTAGCAGAAGATGACTGGTCACACACATAAATTTCTTCAGTGTTTTATGTTGGAGACAAGTTAAAAAGACCCTTCACTTTTTAAGGACTTGTTTTATAGCTAAAATATACCTAAAACTGTTGTAGCTTGCTTTTGAACTCTGCATACTGGAGGGGTTTGAGAGAAAACCATAAGTCCTATAGCAATAAGAGACACTGAAGTGAAAGAAGGCAAAAATGCTGACATTTTGATGTATTTACCATAAAGAGTTGTGGGAGTAAGAAAAGCTTACAAAAAATTAGAAAATGTTAGACAGCTCAAAGGTTAGTGTTTGACATCAGTTGAACATTCAGTGAAAAACATCTATAAAAATCATAACATTTAAACTGTGATTCTGTAAAATCATGATATGTTTAGATATCAAAATGCTAGTTCAGGCATGTGAAGTCCAACTTTTGTTTAAACTTTAAATTAGGTTTCTACTGTGAAGAATGTCTGAACTCCAGTTCCAAAGAGGTTTTCTTATCTGTTTCACCCAAATCCCTCTGATGTCCATTTTTTTTTTTTTTTGTAGTTTGACTTTTGTCTACCTTGTTTGACATACTGCTACCAAAAGTCACTGAAGATTATTGAACCATGTTTTGATGTATAATTAGCAAGTTTTGTTTCAAAGCTGTGCTACTAAGACGCAGGACGAAAAGTTTGAACAAAACAGTAATAAGAGTGGTTCAATTCTTAAGTATTAGCATTCCTAATAAACGCTACAGCTCTGCAAAGTTGGAGTTGTTGCTCAGAGTATTACATAATGAACTAGTGAACTCTGTATTTCATACAGTGTTGGTGGAATGGACTTGCTGAAGATTGAGGAGATGGAGAAAATGCTGAAGGAGGCACAACTGGAGAAAGCCAGACTTATTGAATCACGGGTAAGATAAAACTTCAAAGAGTGCTCCAGTCTGCGAGGAGCTGCTTATCCTGAATCCATTCTGTGACGGATGAGTCTGTGCAGTAGTCTCGTCGATAACTGAACTGAGCAGGATTTTGAAAAAATAAACTCTTTTATTAATATTTATTGACCTACAGACATCTTTACCTTTCTGTGCTCTGATAAAGAGGCTTGCTCTGATGTACGAAGGTCATTAAAGATTATCCAATCCATTTTCTGATTGGATCATCATATTGTTACTGTCTAAGCCTGGGTTTTACAGTTCACACAACTCTTGGTTGTCTGAGGAATGAAAAGTACTGTAGAGAAGTGTGAACAGTGAGTAGCAGAAAAAATCATCCCTCTTGGTTATCTTTCTATTTTGTTTGTTTTTACAACCACTAATTTAATAACTTTATTTACTAAAAGCAATAATTCTACAAAAATACTTCAGACTTATCCATGTAATTATTGTATTTTTGATCATAATACCGTGCCAGTAAAAAGAGAAATTTTTCTTTTTAAGATTTTATTACAAAATTAAAATAAATCAAAGTAAAATCACAAACAATGAATTAACACAACAAAAATAAAATTAACAATGACAATTTTAGAATTATTATATTATTATAACGTGATACATATCTTGTTAAAACGTGATAATTATCTTGTTAAAACGTGATGCGTATCTTGTTAAAACGTGATAATTATCTTGTTAAAACGTGATGCGTATCTTGTTAAAACGTGATAATT
>NC_051431.1:29958864-29986963 GCF_001649575.2 Kryptolebias marmoratus | reverse complement strand
TTCTGTGCAGTCCCGTTCTGTTTAGGATCCTGGTCAGAGTACGCATACTATTAATGGTTTTAACCACAGTGCAAAGCAGCATCCATATCCGTGTAGACCAAACATGAAAGGAAACCTGACCAATTCCTGTTAGCCACTGTACTAGCCTAGCATAATACCGCCACTTCCTGGACATAAAATTATCACGTTTAAACAAGATAATTATCACGTTTTAACAAGATACGTATCACGTTATAACGTGATAGCGTTCAATTTTTTTTTTTCCTGCGTGATAGCAATGCGCTTCCGTATAACCAGATCTAAGTTTTCTTATCACTCAGGAGAGAAGAAAATTATGGGGACCCATAGAAGAGCCCACATAACTCCTGTGCTGGCTACTCTGCAGTGGCTCCCTGTACATTTGAGGAGTCATTTTAAAATTTTGGTTTTAACCTTTAGGGCACTTCATGGTCTGGCTCCCAAATATCAGACTTTATGAAGCCTCTCTGTCCATCCAGGACCTTGAGATCTTCCAATCAGTTACTGCTGGTGGTACCTCGAACCTACTATAAAACCCATGGAGACCGAGTGTTTCAGGTGGTGGCCCGTAGGCTCTGGAACGCTCTCCTGTTGTTGCTTTGCTGCTTAGATTCCACTGACTCTTTTCAGAAACATCTTAAGACATTTTTATTCAGACAGGCTTTTAGTTAGTTTTTGTCATTATATTTATGTATGGTTTTATTGTTTTTAGTTAGTTTGTTTTTTGTTAAGCACTCTGTATCTGTGAAAGGTGCGTTATAAATAAAGTTTACTTACTTACTTAAGGTGCCTAACCGATTTAGAAGTTGCAGGCTCACTCCATGTTTAGGACTTCGAGAAAAGTTGATCAGACCTCAACGGGACCATGATGAGGAGGAAGGTTGAGGACAAAATTCACTGGTTGTCAGTGGTCAAAATTTCGTCCAAGGTCACCTGAGGTTGCAGTGATGGCTTTGAGGGAGGTCTGAAGCTGTCAGCAGGTGAAGAAAAGAGAACTCTCCCCGGGGCTCCTGACAGCTTCTCCGGATTCATTTGCGTTACCGCACTGGACGCCTTGTGGCCCCTGTCTCTGCCGTTTCAAATTCGGGGATTTGAACTCTACTTCCTTTTGATCAGCCGGAGGCGATGTAGACCATTGCCCTGTGCTTCTAAACGGCATTCACCCATCCCTTAAGACCGACTGACCCATGTTCAACTGCTGTTCACATGGCACCCATGTTGACAGCTCTGCCCCTGTCTTTACCCGAGTTTCCAAAACACAGGGCTTTAGGTCTGATGACACAATTACAAAATCCATCATTACTTCTCCAAATAAGCAACTATTTTCAAAATAGAGTTGAGGTAGAGCTGTAGTGGCCAGCAGTGTGAGTTTGTGGGTAGTTCCCAGCAGGGAAGCATGTACATAAATGTATGAATGTGGAGCTGGAAAAAAAGAACGTGCACTCTGCAAAGCCATTCCATGGATCAAAAAAATATCTAATGAAAGGGCTTTTCCCCCCCAGGAACGAGAGAGTTTGGCTCGCCGTCAGATGCTGGAAGAGGAGAGGAGGAGGAGAGAGGAGGCAGAGAAAAGACTGCAGGATGAAACTTTCCATCGGCTGCAGCTTGTGGAGAAGGAGGTCAAGATGAGGGCCAAAAACTTCTCCCAGGTCAGTAGAACAAGACACATTTGCATCTGTGTGAAGAAAATTATTCCACCGAAGCTTGACAAGACACGTTTCCCAGGGTGGAAGTCTGAAACTTTTATTTATTTATTTTATTTTATTTTTCCAATCTGATATAAGTGAGTAAATTCTGATAAATACCATGTCCAAGTGAAAGACCTGTCATTCGTTGAAGGACTGCATATTGTCTGCAGCCTTTCATTTTGGAGTTTTAGACTGAATCACTTTATGATGAGAGGGGATGGTGTTTTGTTCGAACCTTGTAAATAACATTATCTCATGTGATATTGTGAGATCTGGCAAGATGTGTTAGCTCTCAGAGTATGTGTTGGGATCAGTCTCATCTATTACCACACCAAATTTAGCTCAATATCTGTAAAACTGATTAAGTTTTAGCCATTTTTGTGTTGGCTAAGGTTGATTGGTTGTGGTGGCCATCTTGAATTGAATTGACTTCAAACATTAATCAGTTGAAATTTACATCCACTGATTATTTTTTGCAAGTCAGATTTAAATGTGTCCAGTGGTTCATCAGATATTTTGCTAACAGACACACAAACACACGCAAAGAAACAGACAAAAGCATAATCATCTGCCTTTGCCTGTTAGTTGTGGGTGCAAAATATCCAGATTTCATAATCAAGCCTCTCTTTGTTTAAGCGTGATCTTTCATCTTGGTGTGCGTTTGTCCACCCAGGCCCGACCAATGACTCGCTACCTGCCCATCAGGAAGGAGGAGTTTGACCTGCGCTCACACGTGGAGTCATCAGGCCACAGCGTGGACACCTGCTACCATGTCAGCCTCACAGAGAAAATGTGCAAAGGTTACCTGGTAAAGATGGGAGGCAAGATTAAGTCGTGGAAGAAGCGCTGGTTTGTGTTCGATCGCCTCAAAAGGACCTTTTCTTATTATGTTGGTAAGACACACAGCTTGTCCTTTCTTATCCTTTCTGGATGTTTGTGTTGTCAGATTGGATTTCTGTTCTCTGACTCTTTCAACAAGTTGAACAGAAAGGTGCTCTTTTTACAATATCTTTTCATTGCCATTTTAGCTGTTTTAGCTGTTTTATTTTTTCCGGGTAACAGTAATTTTATAGTTATATCAGCCAAGCCTCAAAAGTTTAAATCACGAACCCTTCCTGTTTGTGTACAAAACAACCTCAGAGACAAAATTTTAAATTTTAAACCTGCTTTCAGATAAGGATTCTGGCTATGAAAAGTTATAAAAGAATAGCATACCTATTATTGTTGTTGTTGTTATTATTAAAAAATATTCAGTCAGCTGAATGTTCAATTTGGAGCAGATTCAAGCAAAGTGTGATTGCTGGAAAAGGGAAACATCCATGCAGAAGAAGGGGGAAGTTTGGCTTCTTTTAGTACAGAAACTTCATGATAAATGCAGATTAAAACAAAGGTGGGTTTTTATGTCGTTTTTTTTTTTTTTTATTTATGTATTGATTTATTTTCCAAGCACAGAATGATAGTTTAGTTTACCAGACATGACTGAAGCTGCTTGAAATGTTAAAAACCCTGTGTACTCGTGTTGTATTGTTCCTGTGAGTTGAAGTTAAAGTTCACATTGCTGTGGTGGCCATCTTGAATCCGGTTGACTCCTAATGTTTTTCAGCTTTAGATGTATGTCTGATAAAAAAAAATGTTTTTGACAGTTTTAATAAAATCCATTCAGTGGTTAATGAGATATTTTGCTAACATGACAGTCAAATAAAAGACATGAACACACGCACAAAGACATGACGGTAAATACAATGAAATATAATTTATTTATTTTTATTTATTTGCCATTTGGACAATAAATATGTCAAATAAATGTAGTTAAGTTACAGTCCAGTGTTACATTCCTAAAATTTCTAACCTAATGTATATATAAATAAATATTTAGCATTCCACCAGTGTATCTTATTCTAAATGCTGATTTTTTTTTTCTTTTCTTTCATTCTTAATTGGGGCTGTTGATGCATGAAGTGTGCATGCTGGATGATTTTGTTTTGGAAACTTTTAGGTTAGCGTTGTGTTGCATCAGTCAGTTAAATGATATTTGTATGGAAATGTGAGAATATGTGACTGCAAAGTGAATGCAAAGCGTCTCTAACATGTAAAATGGCAGAAATGTTGTGCTGTGACAGAACATGCGCTCTCCACACCTACAGGAGGGTGACACGTAGTGCACATACACGGTTGTGTAATTTGACGTGGTTCCTTGAGCTGTGGGACACTTGTTCACTGTCAGGCCTTTGAAGTACTCAGAAGGTTCCGCTCAAAGCTGCTTAAAGTGTACCTTGTTGAAAGGGAGCCAGGGCGAGGAGGCGTACTGAGATTAGTTTGGCAGGAGCTGAAATGTGCCCAGCGCTGTGCTCTTTGAGGAGGCTGATTGACATGCACTTCTCAGCCCTGTCTCCTGACCTTGAACACGAGTAACAAGAGGTGATGAGCAATGCTAATTCCTGTTAATCACCCTCCAACGCTGGCAGGCTTCTGCTTATTTAGATGTAGCCAAATGAGATGCAAATGAATGGCTGTTTGAATGCTAAAGAGATCATTAGCAGATGATAATAACTGCGTGTTAAAAGGAGGGTGTTGTTCCTCGAAATGGAGCTACGTTTCTACTTACTACTCCTTAAGTTGGCTTGTGGAGTGTTTTTTTTGCCTGGAGGTAGAGAGGGCTGTTGAGTTCCCCACCGGTTCCTTACTGCAGTTCTGCAGTGGCTGATGAAACAAACTGCAATGATGTACCAGAGTAGCGTAAGAATGCAGTCAAGTCTGAAAACACAATGAGAGCACCACAGCTTTAAAAAACTGAAGAAAAAAATGCTGTGCTTGTCTTTTCCCATCCATCATCACAAACCATAAACTGGTCATGATCAAAGTTTGACTTTTTTTTTCTTTAATGAGAGTGTATCTTATTATTCTAGGTGATATGGTGAAGGTGCGCCTTGAATTTTCCAGCCAAGTTGTTGTCAAAATGTATCAGGTTTTTTTTTACCAAACCTATGTATTTTTCTTCCCTGCAGATAAACATGAGACCAAGCTGAAGGGTGTAATCTACTTTCAGGCCATAGAAGAGGTCTATTATGATCACCTCCGCAGTGCCACAAAGGTATGCTGTAGAAGGAGTGTTTTCTCATATTTGTTTCTTCTTTTTCAGTTTATGTTAGCTTTATGCCTCCCTGTTTGTGCTTTTGCTTTAGCTGTTCACTGTTGGAGAGAGGATTGTATATCAGAGCTGTTCACCTGTCTACCCTCACTGATTTCAAACTAAATTGTTTGTGCTTCATTGGGAAAGAAAGCTTTAAATGTGCTGCGAGATCCCAAGCTTAAAATCCTCAAGAAACAGAATGTAACACTTGAATTAAGGCTATGACCAAAAATTTATATCTCAATATTTTGGACCTTCATCACATTATACAGTAAATCACAATATTTTCAAATTCTTCTGTAGTTATATTTGATGTTTAATTCAACACTACAACCTAATGCAGTGGTGAAGTGTGACTCTCAGGCGTTGTCCCTTGTTCTGTCACTGGAATAAACAAACCAAAAAAAGCAACAAACATACCACTGCTCTCTCGCATAATACAGCAGCAGCCGTGACTTTTAATCGGACAGCTCCAAAGGAAAAATTAAGATACAGTCTGTCAAACAGCAGGCCAGAATGTGTAACCCTTAAACAAAAAATGTAGCTCATGTGGAAGACCACCGAATGCTTCTGATCAAACAAATCACCGCTCTCCACTCAGACACCACTTTGTGGCAAAGCAGAGCAAAAAATGATTAACAACCAAATATAAAAACTAACTAAATTGGTTCTTTCACAAACAGTATACACACATGCAAATGAAACGTACAGATGAGAACAGCAATCATTTTGAGAACACAGTTTGTATCGGCCATTTGGGTTAGAAACATTAACAACATATTTCTGGAGCCTGATAAAGCACAATGCTCGTCAGCACAACTAACAACTCACCGTTTGGTGTTGTCATTACCAACAACTCCATCCTCCAAGCCTTTTGTCCAATAACAATTTCTTCTTCATGAGTGAACATAAAATATCGAACAGGCAAATTGACTTCTCTCAAAGTGTGACCTGTTTATAAAACAAAGAGAAAAACAAAGGCTGAGTAGAGAGATCCAAATTGATGGTCTTTTCAAGGTTAGACAGAAACCAAACTTGTTTTAATCTTTTTTTTTGTTCGTTCTCACATCAACCCTTCTGTGGTGGAAGTTGTACTTTCTTTTCTTTCAGACAGAGCCGTACATGTGGCACTCTGTTTTTGACAATCATGGCTGCTCAGTACACATCTTCTTTTTTTTCTTATCTTCTGCACAAAGCTGAGCTGCTGCCTTCTCATCCTCCGTGTGTGTGTTTGAAGGCCTGTCACAGTGCAGCTCACTAACTGTGGCTCTGATCAACTCTGGAACTTTGATTTTACTTGTCACTTCCAATGTCACGTTACAAAGAGGCAAACTTTAAGTCTGCTGCATTTAGCTCAGACACAGACAGATGTTTCAGAGAAGGGTAAAAATGCAGATGTTAGCATGGATGACATATTTCCTGTGGTTTTCTCCAAAAAAAAATGTTTTACTAAAATAATAAGTAAATCTGTTGAGTTAGATATACAGTAACATCTAATTTGTATCTATTACTTCTGTAATTCATTGCATTTGGCAAATAACTTTGTCAAATAACTTGAGCTGCATGTTTGAGGAGCGGAGAAATCTTTCCAGTACGATATTTTTCAAGGTTCTGACCAGCAGGGGGAAACACAGCAGCCTTTAACGAGACAAAAACAATAAAAATGAATGGTCTACTTGTAGTGGCCGACAGGTACAAACAGTCAGCAAACAACTAAACACGCCGACAGAGAAGCGCGCTGCAATCACATGAATGATGCAAACTCAAAAACACAAAAAAACAAATATGCATAAGAACAATGCTGCAAATACCAACAACAACAGGAAGTAAAAAAAGCTGCATACTTACGGTACTCCACAAAACAGAAGTGCACCAAACGACCAGGGGGTTTCAAGGTTGGATTCGGCAGTGTCCTCCTGCGATTTGACCAGGTGCTGGCAGTGAGGTGTTGGTCATCCATCCATCCATCCATCCATCCATCCATCCATCCATCCATCCATCCATCCATCCATCCATCCATCCATCCATCCATCCATCCATCCATCTCTCTCTCCCTCTCTCTCCCTCTCTCTATTCGGGGTCACAGGGAGCTGGTGCCTCTCTCCAGCAGTCACTGTTTGAAAGGTGGGGGACATCCTGGACAGGTCGCAAGTCCATCGCAGGGACACATAGAGACAAACAACCGATGAAGTCTTTGACAAGAAAACAAACATGTTTACCTTATCGGGTTTCAGCAGGGTGCGCAGATTGTTAATGATATTACCGGCGGTGCTAAAGACGTGTTCTGAAGGTGTGCTTGTTGACGGTATGCGCAGATATTTTTGTGCCATTTGATATGACAAAAAACTTCCAGACCATCGTCATTTGTAGGACTGACGAATATCGGCTGAAAAAATTTTACATATCACCCAACCTTAAGAAATAGCAGAGCATCTTTTAGAATCCATACAGCAGACTGTGTTTCTATCTGTGTCCTTCAGAGCCCCAACCCATCCCTGACCTTCTGCGTGAAGACCCACGACCGCCTCTACTACATGGTGGCGCCCTCAGCAGAGGCCATGAGGATCTGGATGGATGTGATTGTTACAGGAGCGGAGGGATACACGCAGTTCATGAACTGAGCAGGGAACTCTGGCAGGGACTCACAGCAGGGACTCTACAGGTCCTTCCAGTTTCCAGTCCAGCACGGACACAATGCTTGTTTCTTACTTCTTTTTTTTTTAAACTCACACAATCATGTACTGTGCAGATGTTTCCATCTTCATGTTTTCAATGTGTTTCTGTTTGGATTGAAAAGGGAGCTGTTAATGGACACACACACACATGCTCAGTCTCTCACGCTGTCTCTCTTTCTCTCTCTCTTACACCTCTGTATATAAACCAAAATGTACACCTATCAAAGACTTTACAAAGCCTTTCTATATTGCCAAAACGAGATCTTGTAGTTACTGTTGAGCATTTTGTATTATTGACTTTTCTTTTTTACTTATAGAAAAAATTGCCAAATCATATTTTTTCTGTGTTTGAGTATTCTATCATGACTTTGTTTAAGTGTAGACAACAGATTTAAAATAGTCTTCAGGCTCTGATTATTTCAGAGAAATATTTGACAAAACAAACATTTATCAAGTGTACTAATAATTGTATCAGGAGCGATGGAAACTCATGAAATCTCAGAGTTCAGCTTAAAACACAGAAGATGGTGGAGGGCATCTTCCCAAATAATCACCTCACCAAAAGGCACCAAGATTTTCATCCACATCATTCGTCTTCACACAGGATTACCAAAGTTATGTTGTTGGACTTCATGCCACAGGAGTCCACTCTGCAGCTCTCACCATGGTGCCACCAGTAAAGGTTGTAATCCCAGTGCAGAGTCTGCTCCCTAACAGTGTTTCGACCAACGTTTGTTTTTATCACATCACACAATATATACTTAATCACCTTTCTGCTTCAAAACTGTCAGCAGTGGGTGAGTGAGATGAGGCTGGGAGTATTTCCACATGCAGCTAATGCTAAAGATGAGACACAAAAACAGATCGTGAGGGGTGTAAAGGCTGGTCTTGTGTGTTCTGCTTCAACTCAGAGACCAATTTCCAAGTCCTAAAAAGCAACTGGAATGGTCCTCCAAAGTTGGATTTCCATCTTGGAAAGCTAGAGGTTTCTCACCAGACCTGACCTCAAAATCCAACATGGCTGCTTTGTGCATAAAAAAATGATTATTTATGTACATTTTTGTTAGTTTGTATCTTAATAATTTGGTCACACACACACGCTACTGTCCAATTTCTGTTAATGAACATGATTCTATGGTGTTAAAATGTGTGTGTGTGTGTGTGTGTATCCACACACTATTTGAGCAGCACTACAAGGTACTGCTCATAGTAGTTGGTGTTAATAATAGTTACTCTAGTTCAGTGGTGTCCAATCCTGGTCCTCAAGGCCCACTATCCTGCATGTTTTAGTCATTTCCCTGCTCTTCAGCAGGTCTTCATTGTACCGCAGCAGCCTGTTAATCACTCAGTCATTTAAATCAGGTGTATCAGAGCAGAGAAACGCCAAAAACATGGAGGATAGTGGCCCTCCAGGAACAGTATTGGACACCACTGCTCTAGTTAGTGGACACAACTGAGTAAATTCAACAGGTTTTCTGACTGGAATACAGTTAAATTGGGTGAGGTGTCATTTCCAGATACAAGTTCTGACTTTTAACGTTAATGGAACGACTGAAGTAGAAATGCACTAGAAAAGCCACTAACAGTGCTAAGCAAGATTTGTGGCTGCCATCTTCCTAGCTGCTACACCTAGCACTATGTATTTACATGTTGAAGCTACACATTAATCACTTATGTGTTGTATGCTGTCATAAATCCAAAACCACCTAGAAACAGCCTAGTTTTACTTAAATGAACTACATCAGTTCAAGATTTAACCTATAGATTTTATCCATAAAATGGGTAAAACAGGTTTGTAGACTGGCTATTTAAGAAACTGTTACTAATATTGATATATTTTCAGTTAGCTGCCTACCCTCAGTCCCCTGTTTTACAGTCTAGTTTACAGCTTGTTAGAGTTGAAGTTCCAAAGATAAAAGGTAAACATGCTACCATGTTCCGTAAAGCTCAGATTCCAATATTTATAACAATTGGCAGTAACTATAGATGCCCACATAGCACCTTCTAAGATGGCAGCACCAATTCTTGTCTCATTAGAATTGACTGCAGTGTTGTTGGCCATTCCAGTGTTTTTGGTTTGTTTTATTTTAGTCAGTAGAACGCGGCACCTCCGTGTCTACAAAAGAGGTTGTTAGCAGGAGGTATTTTGGTCAGGCCAGGGACTTTTCTCCCCTTGCTGTCAAACAGAAGCCTTGTCTTTTCAAGGAAACTTGTGAAAACTTTGTCTAATTCTGTCGCAAACCAGTGAGTTGTATAAATCGTTTCATTGTTTAAGCAGACTTAGGCTCTTTACCATGACTCCAGTCTCGATGCTAACCTGTTTGTAGTGCAAACAGTTGATATTTAGCACAAGACGACAAACTGGCCTCATACCTCATCTGAAACTATCAGAAAAGTGCCCAAAATGGTAAGAATGGTTAGAAGAATGACTTTGTCTTCTCTGAACTTCCTAGTGTAACATGTTCACCGTCTTAGTCTCAAGCTAGGCTTAACAAGCAGGACTTGTAATTAAATAGTTTAAGTTTTCCATTCAATCAGAAAGTTGTCCATGCTTCATGTCGCTGGGAAACCACACAATACTCAGAGGCTGACTGTCATAAAAGAAAATAAATATATGTATACTGGTTTCACCAAAGCTGCCACTTTCTCTGTGTACCTTTTGACACTGTTGAACAGAAATATTTCATGAAGCTGCCAAACTGCAGAATCACGTGCGCTTGTGAACAAGTGCAGTTCATCTGTCTGACCTGAGGGTTGTTCTATGAAGCAAGATTTCCCACTTAGCTATCCGTTAAGCTGAAAGTCAGAGTTTTCTGTGTCATCGTCTCTTTGAGCATAGTTGGATCACCATGGCAACAGAGGCTAATTGTCACTAAGAAGCTAAACCCGTTCTCTTTTTTTTTTGTGATGTCTCAGATAAAAAAAATCAAATCAACAGTTATTTGTTGTTATTATTCTGCCCGGCGTTGCAGAGTTGAAAAATAATCGTCGGATTGTCAATATGATGAAAAAAAATTGACAGTCATTTTACGTCAGTCAGTGCCTTGCATTTTGATGTTGATTAAAAGCTGGCATTTTAATTGTCAAACTTGATCAAAAACATTTATTCAGGGATATCTTTTCATTTAATCATTTAGTCTAATTTAGATATAATTTAGGGATTATAATTTAAAATAAAAATCTTCCAAATTACTTATTCAGTAACGGTACTTATTGCAAAGTATGATTTAAAATCTAAATAAATTTATCGTAAACCTTATCAAACGGTGAAGTTTGAAAAAGTTTACTTGGGTAGTTTTTTCAGATATATTGATATTCAATTCTGAAACGCAGGTATGTACTCAGTGTAAACAAAGCACTCAGCTGAATTGACCAAAAGCCTCATGGAAGCTTGAGTCACATGATTGACCTCTATTAAACTAGCTGTAATCTGTGTAGGTAAACGTATATGGCAGAAGTGTGCCAGTAGAGAATCTCGGAGAAGACTGTTAGGTGGAAATATACGAGAGAATCTGCTCCTAAACATGAAAGAACGAGTAAAACACAAGTCAAGAAAAAGAATCGGGGCTCAAGCAGGACAACGGGGAGGCATAAAGACTCGGCATTCAAACACACCGCTTTAGCAAAACAACTTCTAGATCAATAAGTTTGCAGTTTCAACCTCACCTAACCTTTTATCTGCATACTTTACTCAACAAATCTGAGTGTAATTACATACCAACACCTCAACCTTGTCAGAATACATCCCATATGACTTATTTCAAGCAAGTAAGTAGTAAACAAAAAACTGATGAATTGTTTAAAACATAGATAAAAAACACTAAGAAAAATCATTACTCACTGACAAGAAAGAATACCTTAACATGCTCCAAATGGATGTCGCCATTTTCAGTAATTTGGCTGTTTTCGTAGGTAAACAGACACACTTGGTAGTTGGTAGTCACAATTTTTGCTAATAATTTTTTAATTTCAAAACATTACCCATTGATTTGAGTGATTTATGAATTTTCTTTGACTGGTGTTCATTCATGACTTTGCAATGAGTACATTTAACAAAGTTCCATCAGAACCACTGTTGAAGTACCTGTGTACATCTTTAACAGAGGTGTAGGCGAAGGCAGGAAAGCCCTGCTTTGGTGAACTTGCTTCGTAGCATACCCCTCTGGTAGTTTTTAGGTAACTGGATGATGCGACAACACTGCTGGAAGCAGCCATCACTAATGCCAGCCTAAAGCAGCAAGCACACAGGATCGACTCTTCAGAGTAATGCAACTCAGAACCGTGCCTTGATGTGTTAATATTAATGCCGTGTCTTGGAGTCCAGCCTCACTGGTAGGCTATAATCATATGACTGCATTTTAGCTAGTGTTTCTGAGCTGTTGTGCGGTGAGGACACAGACTTTGCATGAGGTTCTCCATGTCACCATGAAGATATTTGCCTTTGAAGACATTACAGGCAGTTCTGCCGGAGGCTCTGAGCAGGGCAGGGGTCAGCTGGGCCACTTAACATTTAAATGCCAACTAATGGCAAATTTCATCAAGGAAAAATATAGTTTCCTTAAATAAACTTTACACTTTGGGAAATGAAATCAAGAGAAAATACTTTCTCAGTGTTATCTCAGCTCTTCACTTTTTTTTTTTTTAAACAACCATTGTTTTAAAAGATGTTTATTGTTTTTAGTTCTTACGACCCAGACAACAAAATAAGTTGGTAAAGAGAAAAATGTTTCTGAGTAGATGAGGCCCTTGTTATTGATCACAACTGAAGTTCAAATATTACAGATTATTTGAATATTTCAGAATTCAAATCTGGTTTTGGTGAGTGTTTTCAGACTGTATGTCTTTGCCTTAAAACAACAAAAACATAAAATCTTGTTTAAAATTTGCTGTGTCATGACTGCTGGATGTCAGATCAGTGACTTGCATTTTTTAATCCCCACTTTGACTGGAGGCCTTCCTGCATGAAGCTTTAACTGGACGCCTTTTTTGAAAAACTGTTATATTTCCATTATGAATCTGTTAACTGTATGCACCGGATCCCAAGTGTGTGTGTTTTGTTTTTTCTTCATGTTTTTGTGTGTGTTAAGGGGATTGGGGGGCAAACTATGCTGTGATTTGTTGAGCATGTGAAACTGCTGTTTTAGTTTCATGTGTCCAAACAGTAATGATAATTTATATTGGTGGTGACCCGTTTACTTCGAGAAAAGTGTAATATTCTGCCCCCCCCCCCACCTCGACTTTTACCAAACTCTTTGACACTGGCAGGGCTGTGAAACACAGCCTGTTGGTAGTAGGTGCTATATGCATTGCTGTTATCTACATGTGTGTTTGAAAAGAAGATGATGTACAGAGGATTCCTGAATGGAAGAAAGTAGTATTGAAACGACACAGTTGTATAAGAACTTGTACTCTTTACACTTAATGTCATTTTAGAGGTTTTATTGTCAGTTACATTTAAAATTGTATGGTAGTGATGTATGAATCTACCTTTTTTTTACTGGTACAACAGAACCCATCGGCAGGTACACAGAATAAATCACCTTACACCCATGAGACTAAACTTTATGCCCCCCAGAGAGTAGACCCCATCAGACACACAAACACAATCAATACTCGGACCATACTGTGTTATTGGTACCTTGTATGAATAATGTGGATTTTTGTCAAATCTATTAAAAAGAAAACTATCACAGAGTATGTGCTGTTTCTCCATCTTAAATTCAGTTTATGATGTGCAAGTTCCAGTGCTGAGCAGAGTGACGACACCAACTACTGTCATCATACAACAAGTTCAACAATAAAAATAAAACCCAGTAACGCCCAAAAGTTAAAAAGGTTTCACAATAAAATAAACCCTTAACACAACCTGATCTAAAGAGTTTAAAAACGGTGTAAGTTTGAAAAAGAACAGTCTAGGAAAAAAAAAAAATCCCTTCGATGTGTTCCTCTGAACAGAAGCATGTCCCTTTCTCCACAGAGTTGAATCACACCTCGTTGGTGCTGTCACCTGCACAGAAAACACAAACACACGTGTTACCTGAAGCCCACAGACTGACATGATCAGACTTGTTTTAGGAAGACACTGAAGATTGTCGCCTGCAATTCAAGATGGCTGACACAGCCAAATGACCTTCAAAACAAGGCTAAAGCCCAGTCAAATGTACAGATATGGAGCTAAACTTTGGCGTGGGAGTAGCTGAGAGTCATTCACAACTAATATTCTGAGCGTGACATCTCGCAATATCAGTATGACGAAGCTTATTGGAGGCCTGGGCCTGAAGGCATGCGTGTTTTTTAGATTGTGGAAGTAAACCCACGTAAACATGAGGAGAACATGCAAACTCCACACAGAAAGACCCCAGGTCTGATGTCCAACCCAGGCCTTTACCCAGGACATTTTTGCTGTGAGGCAACAGTGCTAACCACTCAACTGTTGTGCTGCTAATATCTGAAATGTGATTGTCAAATCTGCTCTTTAAATATCAGGTTACTCCATTGCAGCAAACAGAACAAGACATTAAATAAGTATTTAGCTGGTGATTTTTGCAGCAGTTTGAGCTAATACAGTGTATTAAATGCATGCATGATTTAGATTTTATTACAGTAAAAATGGTACAACTCAGCAAAATCCTCAGCATCATCCATCAACAGGTCTGCTTCCAATAAGCATATTGAAAGGGAGGACCCCTGATTATAAAAATAAAAGTTATATTACACACCCCGATAAAACACTGTGTACATTTTTTGCTTGCTTTTCACAACTGAAAGTTGATCAATGTGTCCTTCAACAAATAAAAATGATAAAGTTTATGTCCAAATTTGGTCAAACTTAGGAAAAAACAAAACCACTAGAATTTATGGCTCTGCAAGATGTTCATAAAACACTAGTTCATTTTAAACTGAACAAACGCCGGTATTTTATGATTAATACTTCGGTTTGCGTTTTTACTGGAATGAAACCCATTGAATGTCCACCACCGTAGATACGGCAGCACAGAAAAGGAAGACTAATACATGAGAGAGGAACAGAAAGCTTCAGGAAGTCTTACGTACTCTCAGCACAGGGGGATGTGTACTCAGCAACAGCCTGGTCGCCTGAAGGATAAACAGAAACATCAGACGTGAGTAGAGACCAACTCGGCGCTGGATGTGGTGTGGAGGTCGTCAGTGGATGTTTGAGGAGGTTCTTACTTGTCTGGTAGTAGTCGTAGACTTTTACCACAGCTGGTTTCAGGTTCCTAATCCGCTGATCCTCCTCCAGAGTCACACTGTACATCTGCTTCTCATCCTTCTTAAGCTGCAAACAAAACAAACGGCCCACACACCTGTTCACTATTTACACTCTTACAGGTACACAGATGGAACTTGATGGCTTTTATTGTTCATTACAACACCCACTGAGCTACCCACCTCGTCCAGGTAGATGTGGATGAATCCTTCATCCACATCTACGCGCTTCACTGAGCTGTCGCCCTGCAACTGCAGCAGCACACACAGACATTAGTATACAGTCACCTGATAACTTGGTAAAACAATCTTGGCTGTACAGGTGGTGAACTGACCTGCTTAAGAGAGTTCTCATCCAGAACGTATCCAGACAACAGTTTGATGTTGATGATGACCATGTTGGTTTCCTCTCTCCTGCCCTGATACCTGCAGGAGCCAGACACACAGCGAAAACATGAATCCCCCTAGATTAATATCCACTGCCATCAAACATGAGGCCAAACCACCGCAGCTGCCATACCTGACATAAACTAAGAGAATGAGCTGTGGCCGCGCAGTGTTACATTTAGCCAAGGTGCTTGTAGTGATGGTGAAGGCAGAGAAGTCATCTGGAGGTGGGACGTTGTAGTGCATGGAGATCTGCAGGAAAAAAAATACAATCAATCAGCTACAGACCGACAGTGCTGGAGACAGTGGATACATCGACACCATTACACAGATGTTCAGTGGAGACAATGGCAACAAACTACATAAATGGTGACGTGACATGCAAAATTGTAGCGGTTTAATGTTAGCTAATGTAGAGTGCTTTCACATTGATATGTTGTTTTTGAGAAAGACTTGTTTTATAAGCCTAAAAAAACAATTTAAAAAAGGGCCCTTGTTTGTGGAGACAGTCTAGTCTGATGAAGACTATACTTCATACTCCAAGCTCTATGACTGATGTTCCTGCTGTTAAGGTACTAACTATTGATAACTGTTAGAGTGTCACTTCAAAAAGGACCAAACTGTTCCTTTAACTCTGGTGTGAAACAACTTGGAGTCTGATGAAAACTTTGTCTTGTTTTTTCAAGGAAACTTGTGAAAACTTTGTCTAATTCTGTCGCAAACCAGTAAGTTGTATATCTCGTTTCATTGTTTAAGCAGACTTAGGCTCTTTACCATGACTCCAGTCTCGATGCTAACTTGTTTGATGTGCAAACAGTTGATATTTAGCACAAGAGGACAAACTGGCCTCATACCTCATCCAAAACTATCAGAAAAGTGCCCAAAATGGTAAGAATGGTTAGAAGAATGGTCTTTATGTCTTTGTTGTCAGTGTGTTTGTGTTTCTGGTTTCCTGTGGTGTGGCTGGCTCGGTGAGGGTGTACCTGTGTCAGCACACAGCTCTGGCCCTCGGCTGTGATGGTGTACTCTCCAGGCACGTCGTTGAGCTTCTCTTCCTGGTACAGCAACCTGTTGTCTTGACTCACCGTGAACACTTTGTTCAGGCCTCCTAAAGACGTCACTGTCACTGTAGTTGTGCCCTGTGGGCTGTAGGTGGCGGCGCCATACTTAGCCAGAGCCTGCAGGGCCACCACTGTGTCCTGTGGAGCAGTGAGGTTTACTTTGGTTTAAGTTGGCTCACAGTTAAAGTTCCTTCCATTAACATTAAAACGTTTGGTGCTACCTGTGTGGAGGAGAAACCACCATATGGGTTCTGCTGCTGAACAAGCCAGCGGACAATGCCAGAGGCATAATCCAAACCAAAGCCCTCCATGGGGGGAGAGGTGAACAGAGCTAGCAGCACGTAGGAGGTCATCTCCACCTCCAGAGAGTCCAGGCCATACTTCGAAGCCCCCTCTCTCTCCCAGTGACGGGTGCCTCCTACCAGGTACAACAGCAGAGTAGAAAAATACTGTTTGAGCAAATCAGATGCTAAAGCTTCTTCTGTAGTGGAACTGAGATCAACTTTGAGCCATCATAGTAGCATTCGAAAGGCTAAGTTTAAATTGTATTACTGTAAATGTGAATTTATGTTTTTATTAACATTTTAAAGCCAAACTGAACTTCTTTAAGTGAGAGAAAATCTACAGACGATCCTCTGCCAGCAACAATCCTGAAATGAGCCATGTTTTTGATTTGAATGTCCATCCATCCATCCACCTTCTTCCACTTATCCGGGGTCGGTTCGCGGGGGCAGCAGCCTAAGCAGGGAGACCCAGACTTCCCTCTCCCCAGCCACTTGGGCCAGCTCCTCCGGGGGAATCCCAAGGCGTTCCCAGGCCAGCCGAGAAACATAGTCCCTCCAGTGTGTCCTGGGTCTTCCCCGGGGCCTCCTCCCGGATAAATATTGATTTGAATGTTTCAAAATCAATATTTATAAAAGACATATTTGGCCAACTTTGTGCGTCTCCACTTTCACTAAAAATAATTTCACTAAAAATAATTTTCATTCGTATTTTAAGGTTGGCATTTAAATAACAATCCAACTGTTTTAGTTATGTTCACATCCCAACTGCTGCCACTGCTTCAATTTCAGACACATTAAAATTAAACATTAGAAACAAAAATATTCAGGATATTCACGTCACAAGAAGTTAAACTATACCATTTCATCTCTTCAGCAGGTTACATTGCTCCAACAACAGCAGTGTAACAAGGTTTTCCTCAAACTGGACCAAGAAACCTCTTAAACATTTCCATCAAAAAATCTAACAAAGACAGAAAAGTGAAGACAGCCTCAGATTAAACAAAGGATGAACCTTAGATCTACTTCTTTATTAGAAAAGAAACTATTTCAAATGCAGTTTTTTTTCCCCCTCAGAGACACTGCAGACATGTATTTTACAGTCATACCCTCAGTGTTGGCCTTCTGGTCCAGCTGGGTGATGAGTTTGCTCCTCATCTCCTGGTCTCCGGCCAGACTGAAGGTGTAGAACAGCAGGGAGGTGGTGTACAGGTTGTCCAGTTGTCCATCCACAGCGTCCTTCAGACATCTCAGGCAGTTCTGCACCACAGGGTCCTGACACAAAAACACAACGAGGCTGAGTGCAGGAGAGTCTGAGCTTCACTCGCTGCATTTTTCTACAGTTGGCCCTGTCAGCTGTCACAGAGGATAGCTTGGAAATGGATACAAGTTTCCAACAGCATGCTAAAGTCAAACAGATCAGATGGTAAGGACTACATCTCACATGTGAATAACTTTATGAGATTTTTAAATAGAAATGGAAGTAGGAAAATTACATTTTCCATGACGATGCAGTGTGAATGCTGAGATGCTTTACAGAAATTTGAAGGACCTGAGACTAAGTTATTAAAGTAAAAAAAGTACCAAAATGCTAGTTAATAGCAGCAAAAGGCTAATTAAAAGCTCATGTAATTAAACAGAACTTACTGCATTTCTATGGTAAAATAATTTGCAAATAAAGGTAAACATTTTTAAAAGTATAAAAGTTACAAAACATAAAATTCACGTCATCCATCTCCTGAATAAGCTGAATGTTTTGATACATGAATGGCTAAAACAGCACAAAGTCTGCAGAAGACTTTGTGTCACTTATGCTGACTAAGAACAAAAAAAGACTGCTGCGGTAATAGTCAAAGGGCTGCAGGTCAGGAGTGACTGATAAAGATCAGGAGTGATGTCAGACTTACCGAGGTGCTCCCATCCAGCTCCAACATGGCAGCAGTGACGTATGCTGTCAGGGACACATCATCAGAGACTCCTCCCTGATAAAACAGCACTGGGTCAGCCCCACAGATACTCTTCACACATTTGTTACTCAGTCTTTTAAGTCAAACATCCTGGGGTGATGCTCAGAGTTTTATTCATGCAGATTTGCATAATGAAGAACTTTTTTATATATATAGTTGTTTAACATTTTCACCCAAACATCAGATTATTCAACTTTTGAAGAAACAATACGAGTCCTACTCTCCTGACTTGTTCTTGCATATATTATACAGCAACATCTAGTGGTCAAATTTCATGAAAGCATATTTAGTGTTATTGTCTAAATACCTGTAATAGTATTGGTACATGATAAAACCAAGTCAGACTCTGGATCTAACAGCTTCCAATCAGCCATTGGATTTGTGAGCTGTGTTCTTCCTCAGACTGATTGGAGGAGGAGGAGGAGGAGGTCACCCAGGTGACAGAGCCACACTGAACGGATCATTTCAGGAACACAAAGCATATCTGTCTGTGTGAGGATCAGTCATATGGGAGGGAAGTAACACTTCAGCGTTTCCACGCAGACATCAGACGGAGACTTTAAGAAGGAACAGTGACAGAAACCTCACTTCATTATCGCCCACTGCTGAACAGGGCAGGTGGACGATAATGTTTTTGCCTGTGTGTGTGTGTATGTGCCTGACTGTTACCAAAAATATATTGTGAACTACAGGATGCATTTTAATAAAACCTTCAGAAAGTAATTATTAGCTGTACCACTACAAGTAGTTAACTTTTGGACTGAATCTAATTCAAGATCATGTAAGATGTTATAAACAGCTACAACATAAGATAATCTCAGTCTAAATCGCCACCATGAAAGGTGGTGGATGATGTGATATAAACTTGGGCAACATCTAAAAGTAAATTAAACAGGAGTGAAGAGAGACCAGTTCTGATTAAACCAAGAGGGAATTCATTCCTCAGATACACGTCCATGCAGGCATTTGTTTTCTTGTTCCGCTACACTGTGGCCATAGCTCTGGACATTGTTGTTTGTGTTCTTGTTTTTCTTTGATTTTTCAACTCTTTACACTAAAAACAACATTTTTTGAGGGACCTTCCACCCTGCCCAGCTACCTAAATGATTTATGCCGATACACATGTTGTGTAACAAAGCCATCAGTAGAGGTGCTTCCATACTAAAATAGATGACTGAGCTTTCTGGAGCCTAACTAAAGCTTGAAATAAGACAGCAAATCTAATCCAAAATACAGAGGAGATGTCACACATGTTGCAGGAGGGCAACAGGAAAAAGGAAGGAGGATGTTTAAACCATTTCTGTCCTGAATCATCATGGAAAATGTGGAGTTTCAAGCTGATGAAACAGAGTGCTTAGAGTGCTGACAAAAGCAAAGTTGAAAAAAATAAATAAATCAGGAATGCACTATTATGTACCTCATAGGCTGTAGAAGTGTTTTCCAGACTCCAACACTTTTTTTTTTTTTCAACTTTCAGACTCTACAAAGTCTGCAGACAGAGCGGTAAGCTTAAAGCTCGGGATGTACAGTGCTATAACTGGTTGATTTGTTGCGATTGCTGTATAATAAATGGCCAACAGTTGAGTTTTTTGTTATATTATCGACATAGTTCATTAATGTCTTTTTGTAGCAGCTTCATGCACACAAATTTGTTGCAACTCTGATTGAAACAACACTTCAATTCTCCTGAAAACTGATTCAGTTAAAACCAATTGTCTACTGTACTTTCCACACTACAGGGCGCACTGGATTATGAGACACACTGTCAATGAATGGTGCATTTGCGAACTTTTGTCATATATAAGGCGCACTGGACTATAAGGCGCAATAAGCGAAACAAAACAGCCCCGTCTTTTCGGAGAATACTGCACCGACAAAACTTTCAAGAATAAACGCCTCCATTGCTTGCTCAGGTCTGCTCGCTGTGCGTGGAGCCCTGCGCGAAAAAAACTGAGTCGTACTAAAACATTACAACTTCTTACATTTATCAGGTGTTCCGGATTATAAGGCACACTGTCGTTTTTTGAGAAAACTGAAGGCTTTTAAATGTGCCTTATAGTCTGGAAAATACAGTAATTTGTATCTGCTTGTCTTTAGTATGTGACAAAATAAGAAATAGTGAAAAGAAATGATTTGCTGTCTGAAGAGCACAGAACAAAGATTATAAATATTCACATTAAAGGTAAAGGCTACAAAACCCTCTCTAAGAAGCTTAATGTTCCTCAGACCACAGCTGTCAATATTAATAAAAAGTATAAGGTTCATGGGACTGTAGCTAATCTCCCAGGATGCAAGGATGGTACCAACAAATTTATCCACATCTGTTCAGTAGCTACAAAGCTGCAGTCACAAAACAGTAACATGTTTGTGACAATCTGGAGGTTTAAACACACCCTCTCTGCACTGCACTTTTAATGGTTTATTTACTTTTTTAATGTTGGTGTTTGTTTTCTGTTGGTGGATATTCGATTCATGTAATTCTCTACAGATGAGAAATGATGTTTGGGTTTATTTCTTGGCCCCACTGTATATGATGATTGTCTACACAGTTATAAGTCATTTTTGCTCAAATGACCAGTTCTAAAATATTCCATCTATTATACTGTTTAGGTCACTACTCAGACTGCGCTGAGGAGTGCTGAAAAGTCTTTACCTTCATGCCATTATGGAAGAGTTTTCCAACAGAAGTAATGCAGCCATCGCTCCTCTGAAGCTGAGACAACCAGTACCTGGCATCTTTAATGTGCTGGGAGTCCACAAAGATGTATGCACTCGCACCACCAAAGGACTTCATCACAAAAGCAGTCAGCCTGGAAGGTCATACACAAAACACACACACTCAGTTAGTAAAAAACAAAGCCTGTGAGCCAGAGCTGGTAACCCCATAATTAACCCAGAGAGGGGACAGTTATGTAAGAGCTTTGTGTGTGACTGGAAACCAGAGCAACAGAATCATCACTGTGAGCTGAACTGAGCCTAAAATAAGTGGAGCTGACACAGAGGCAGGGGAGAGCTTCGTAAGAATCCCCGTTTGGGATCATCAGTGGCTCCACCAAGGAGTCAGGGGGCCACCCCTAAAGATTTGCTGCTCCTTCATATACCAAACAGTCTTATGTGCATGTAGTGCCTAGCTTTGTTTAAACCCATTTCATCATAAAACAGTGTTTTTGAGTGGTCCGATCAAACGTGTAAGTGATCATGTTCTTTATCAGTGGCCTTTGAACTGCTCGCAACAAAAAACCAGAACAGGATGGAAGGCTCCACACTGTGGTCCTACCAGCTTTAACGGTTGGACTTCATTAGCCGAGGATATTTTTGACCGTTTACCTGCCAGGAATGAGAGTCAGAACATTTTTCAGTGTTTTTCATCAGTCTTGGACTAAAGTAAGTGACCAATGTCGACATGAGGTGCTGAAGCCAATGTGTTAGCACAATGGTAGTTTGGGACATGGGCACAGAGCTTCTGAATGAGTATGGACATGATTTCAGAGCTTGTGTTTTGTCAACATGTGTAATTAGCCCTGTGGGTTTGTGTGAAAGTTAAGTAGTGGAATTTGTGGGATAAATGCACCAACTGCAGCATTAGGAATGCTCAGGACTCATCTCTGCATAAAACTATGTCCATTTGGATCACAAGTGAATAGACAAATGTTCCAGCATCACATTCATCTGGGGCCAAAGGTTATGAAACAGAATCAGTGTCAAAGCTGTAGTATAAAATAACAAAATATGACAAATAGGCCCCCACAGGAGCTCCAAGTGGACTTTTAGAAATCCTGGATATTGTTGTTTGTTTTGTTTTGATTTCCAATATTTCAGCAGTGTAATTCTCCAAGTTTCTTTTTTTTCTGTAGTAAATATTGTGACCCTATAATATTTGTAGTGTTTGAATGACACCAAAGTTTAAAAGCTTTTTTTCTTATTGGCTTTAGCTATTAGTTACCATCTCATGGATTATAACCAGCTTACATAGTTCACTGACAAAAAACTATTCACCCATAATGCCAAAATAGCACTAATCTGGAGCCATGCTTAGGTGTAAATGTAATGTGCAAGTTCTGTTCATAAAACCAAAACTGACATAGAAACTCACCACGGGGTTACAAGTGTTCCTGTCAGAGACAGTTGATATGATCCTTGCACATCACATTCATCTCAGCTTTAAGCAGAAAACTGCCTAATGTAACATTTTGGAGCTGAACAGGTAGCCCACACACTGTTTCTTCCCCCAAAACAACTGATGAGAGCAGAGTTTGTGAGTTGTAAAAACAGAATCAAGTCAGAGGCTTGAAGGCTGCAGCACAAAGGGAACCAGCAGAACCAGCTGATGATTCAACAGAGCTTTTGTTTCTGTATCAATTTCATTCACATGAGCTGTTATTAACATCCAATAGTAACACTTTTATTTTTCAGGTGAAAGTTCAGCATCACTGCTTTCAGTTAAACTAATTTTTGTTTTACTTTGAAGTGATTTAAACAATCGACTTCAAGTCTTTTTGGGGGAGCTACAAAGACAGTAAATTCATAGGTTCCAGTTTCTCCTAACCACAAAAACATACCCACCCACACATTCACCAAGTGCCAGCTGCCCAGCCCCCTTTCAAAAACAACCAGGGTTCTTAAACCCCCCTCAGGCGCTCTGTGCTTTAAGCTGAACTGAAAATATTCCTAATTTCTGAAAGATTCCTAATAAAACTGAATTATTAGGATGCTTGTTGTTGGCAGGCAGCAGAAGGGGTATACTGTGTGTGTGTGTGTGTGTGTTCCCCCAACACGCCTGCATGTCATTTTTGTTTTCTTGTCACATAAAACTAAAAATATGAAAAGCAAATCTTTGGATAAATGGTGTAAATGCTTCCTGAATGATGCAACTTCAGTATAACATGAGTTTTATCGTCATGTTTCTCACCCCCCAAAAAAACCTAAGACACATTAAGAATAGAATCAGATTAGCCCAACGCAAATGAATTCAGTTCAGGTTTGTTGAACTCGCACACGTCAGGTAAACAAAGGTCATTTTAAGTCTTTTTTAAGTGCATGTCTTATTGTTTTGTTATTTTATTGTCAATAAAAACATGTTGACTTGTCGAATACATCCAGAAAGTAAACACAAGTCTATCTTGTGTGGCTCCTCTTCACTTTCCAGATAATTTCATTTACTTCCTAATAAAAGTGGCATCTCAGCAGCATTTTGCTCATGTTACTGACCAGGTGTTTCCAGATTGATCACTATTCCCAAAAGCGCTGTAGGAGCCGTCCTTGTGCTTGTAGTTCAGCTCCCTCTGATATCCTACAACACAGACACAAAACAAAAGAAGGATTTTTTTCATAAACTAATGTTTGCAAGAGGATTTACTCACATACAGAAAGCAAATATAGTATTTCTGCTTTGAAAAAGACACCCTATCAACTTTTTAAAGCTAATCCAGCCCTAAACTGGGCCTGATGTCAGTGCTTTGATCTACATGAATATACCTGTTTCTCTGGAGGATGAGCACTATAAAATATAAAAACAGATTGTCCATAAGGGCAGATATGACGCAGCCTCAACTAAAATAAAAAGATACCGCCCACGTTCATCAATCAATTTATCATGTCACCCTATCTGCAGTGATCAGAACTGTAGGCAGCTCCAGTAGAGTCTTACTGGGACATAATTAGACACGTTCTGCTAGTTTCAGCTCACTGGTACGGCCACTACTAACACTAGACCTCATGTGATCTTATTTAATGCAGGAAAACGTGCTGTGTCCAACAGCAGAGAATTTCTGTTGAAAAGTCTATTTGTGAGACTAAAATCAGAAGATAAATTATCTCTCTGTAACTTGGAGCAGACACAAATTAAAGACAGAGGGGAGATAGACGACAGGACATTTTCTCCAAAATGGTCGGCCTGTTCTCGGTCTGTCTACACTTGGAGCCCATAAGTGGATCTTATTTAACTCATTATGTGGCTTCTGAAGGGAATGGTTTATAGCAAAGGGGTGAATATATATGCACACACCACTTCTTCACTTTTATAGTTTTTAGAATTATTTTATGGAAGTTTTTTTTTTTTTTTTTTTTTCACATTTAGCATCGTTAATTTGGAGTATTATTGTAACAGCCATATAAACCTCTGAGTGTCATAAGTTTAAGTTGTGTTGTGTTTTGGTCCTGGTGCCCTGTCTTCTGGGGTTGTTTTTGATTCCCGTTTTTAGTTTGGGTTATGGTTTTATTTTATTTTGTCATTTTTGGTCCAGGTTTTGTTTATGTCATCATGCACTTATCCTCAGTCTGCCCTTGTTTACCTGTCACGCCCATCTCCATCTGCTTCCATGATTTTCTCTCACCTGTGCCCACTTCCTCTAATTGCCTTCTGCTGTTTAAAACCCGGTCATTTCTTCCACTCAGTCGCTGGTTCATTGTCTTTGGTACGTTCCTTGTGTGGTTCTTGGTGCCTAACATTATCTTGCCTTGCCATTTGGTTGCCACATTCCGTGTTTTGCTGCCATGTCAGCTTTTTGTTTTCTAGTTTCGTTAGTTATAAATAAATTTTTGTTTTTTCATTTATGAGTCTGCACTCAGGGTTCCTCTCGCTCTCCACCGTTTTTGACACTAAGGGGGTTGTTTTCACCTACAACTGACTGCAGCACTCACCGCTCTCCAGGAAGCGCTTTGCTTTGTCCAGAATGGACTTAGTCAGCTGACCAGAGCTTTTCAGGTAGTTGAGGATAAAGATGTTGGGTGCAAACAGCACCATATTTTGCTCTCCGCAGCCATACGGCATTGCCAGGAGCTTGTCGAGATTCTTCATGGCACGGCCCATCAGATCACCTGCAGAGGCGGGAAGGGAAACGAGCTCAGATGTTTACGTCAGCACTTTGACAGGCTGGAAGTTTGTTCCGGCGAGAATGAAAAGTCAGTGTGGTGTCACCAACCGAGGACCGAGACAGACGCTCTGGCTGATCCGGCAACAAACATCTCAGGCAGCAGCAGAGAAATATTCTTCATCACTGGACCCTCTAGGCCAAAAAAAAAAAAAGAAATAATTTTTTTTCTTACACATATATATATTAAAGCATAAAAAAGACAAATATGAGCTCAACGTCTTCTTATCTCTGTTATCTCTTCAAGAGACATAACTATTGCTTTTTTAATCGATTCAACTTTTAATTTCAGACATAGTCAGAGAATTTATATTTTTACAATTAAAGACCTTGCATTCCTTGAAGGAATAATACTACCAACCACTTTTCATGCCAGAGCTTTAGACTAAGATCATCCTATGAAGAGAAGAGATGAAGTTATATCTATTTTGGTCAAACTTTGTCAACGAAAATATGCAAAATCTTATGCAATATTGTGAGATCTTGAATGATCCGGGGGCGATGGAAGTACATGTGGAGGATAACTCTCAGCTACTGCCACAACAAATTTTAGCAAATTTACTTAAAACAATTTTTGTTCACAACTAAAGTCATTTCAGGACACTGAAAAACATTCACATACATTATAAAAGCCAATTAGTAAAAGTTTTCTATCTAAGGAAGCTATCAGATTGTATTGAATCTAAGGTTTACTTTTAGCAAGTTTCATTAAAATCTGTCTAATGGTATTTTGATAAAGCTACAGATAAACAAGGACACAAGTTATCGCTTTTACCTTTAGTAGTGGGCAATAACTACAAAACAAGAGCTTTGACTACTGATGAGCCCACTTACATACAATGTTAAAGAATGTGCATTCTTCAGTAATGATTTTGTTTGAATTAAACCTTAAAAATGCAATACATTACAATACTGTGAACAAAATGGCACTAACCCACACTGCTGTGTTGGAACCAAATAAAATTGTCTAAAAAATAAAATAAATCAATGTAAAACTAAAAAACAAAAGGAACTAAATCAGAATTCAGACCTCAGTTATCTATTATACACATACATCCTGTTTGAGTTCTCATCATGTCTCCACACTCACCTGAGGGACACAGCAGAGCGTTGTGGCTGACCATCTGTGGGGTTCCTTCAGCCTTCAGGAGACAATAGTTGGTTTAGAGGATATTGTTGCCTTTCATGCCAGAATTTCAGACTAAGATTATCGTATGATGAGAAATTATTTAAATTAGAATTTTTGATTAAATCTTAACAATACCTTTATGCACAATCTGATACAATATTGCAAGATCTTACATGATCTGGTAGGACTCAAAGTATGTGTTGTAAATGACTCACCTACTACAGCATCAAACTTTAGCTCAATATCTGTAATATTGACTAAATTATTGTCATTTTTGTGTTGCCCAAGGACAGTTAGGTGTCATTAAATTTTGAATTGAGCTCCAAAATTTAACAAGTTATAGATATACATCATTTGTTTCTGAGAATTTCATCAAAATTTGTCCAATGGTTCAAAAAGTATTTGCCCTATAGGCAGACACACAGAGACACACACATTATAGCCTGTTGCTGAAAGGTGAGCGATAAACAAACAAACAAATTATTAAAGCAACCAGCAGAAGGACACTTAAAAAAACAAACAAAAAAATTCTAAAAAGTTATTATTTTTCCAGCTTTTGGAGTGACATTTAAAAAGAAGTTGCTTTAAAACTGTACTCAGCCAAAACAGAAGGATGTTTCTGAGCTGTTGAACAGTTGAATTTTTACTAATTTACTTTAACTACATCTAATATGGTCAAAGTTACATCTAAACTAACCGATTAACTAACTAACTGAGCTGTGGCGTTGTGGTGTTATATGACCTTCACTGACCTCCACCAGCAGGGTGCGGATCACGGTGTCCATCCGGCCCACATCAGGGACAGTGGCCACCTCGTTGCCACACAGAGTGGGAGTCTTCAGGGCCTCAGCGCTGACATTCAGGCTCACGTCGCCTGTGTACACACACACACACACACATATTCTAAGGCTGGGATGTATTGATTAGCCGTTGTTACTGTGTGTACAACTAAAAGACGACTTCATCCCTGTTTACCTCCTCATTAATCACCATTTGTGGTCTTATCATTTCAACCGTTTCCCACCCTCTCCTTTATTCCTTCACAGCCTACAATTCTTCACACAGAGGACAAGCACAGATCAGCCCCCGAGGGAGAGGTTTCTCAATGTTTCGTCAGAGATACTACCTGACTTGTTAGTACAAGTGATTGTCAGCATTCCTCTGAGAGGGAGTTAGAGGATTGCAGTTTGACATTCATCAGAGCCTCATCTCCATCATCCCAGCTGATGGAGGCAGATGGAAATCCTCTGCTTTCTACTTCCAGCAGCGCACACACTACTACTGTCTGTGCCCTCGGCAAGGATTAATTAGTCTGTTCACAATCACCTTTCACTGAAGAAATACAAGACTGTGTTGGACTGAATACACATGTCAAGGTTTTAATTTACAAACCTGAATTATTAGATTAGATTATACAGTAAGTGACATACATCAAGTCAAAATTTACACAACAGGAGCTGGCTGAGGCCAATTTATGCAAGGCCAAAGTGCTATATTTTAATATCCATCCACCTATCTTCTTCCGCTTATCCGGGGTCGGGTTGCGGGGGCAGCAGCCTAAGCAGGGAGACCCAGACTTCCCTCTCCCCAGCCACTTGGGCCAGCTCCTCCGGGGGAATCCCAAGGCGTTCCCAGGCCAGCCGAGAAACATAGTCCCTCCAGCGTGT
>NC_051431.1:29935151-29958742 GCF_001649575.2 Kryptolebias marmoratus | reverse complement strand
CTGAGTCCCTCCCGGATGACCGAGCTTCTCACCCTATCTCTAAGGGAGAGCCCAGACACCCTGCGGAGGAAACTCATTTCAGCCGCTTGTATTCGCGATCTCGTTCTTTCGGTCACTACCCAAAGCTCGTGACCATAGATGAAGTTAGGAACGTAGATCGACCGGTAAATATATATTTTAATAAATAAACAAATTAATTAACTAATAATAAATATCAGTTAAATATGTCATAACCTAGTTAGAAGTAGAAATATGCACTCACTTCTAAAAGTACTGGAACAGTAAGGATCCTTTTCTTTTGCTGTTGACTGAAAACATTTAGATTTGACATCAAAAGATGAGAGTCTGTAAATTAAATAAAGTTTTATTTCCAGGTGTTTAGATCTGGATCAGATACACAACTGAGAAGATAGAATTATTTGTAGCAGGACACCAAACTTTTAGGAAAGCAAAAGTATTGGAACATGGGTCTGACAGGTGTTTTGTGTTGTCCAGGTGTGTCCTCTTACATTGGTTATTCAAACATTAAATAGAGCTGAATGTCTCCTCTCAGTCTCAGATCTGGGTTCTGCCTGTGCATACTGCATTTATTGTCTATAGAGGTGGAACCAACATGAAATCCAGAAACTTTCTGTGGGGGAAAAACAAGCAACTGGGAAGCTGTCAGCAGTCAATGGCAGAAACATTGAACCCCCTAAAACATCTTTTTGTGATGCCAAAAACAAGCTCTGGACCAGGGGTGGCCAACGCTGGTCCTCAAGGGCCACTATCCTGCATGTTTTACTTATTTTCCTGCTCCAACACCTGATTGGTTAAAATATATTTTCATGTTCTGCAGAAGCCTGGTAATTATCCATTGTGTTGGAGCAGAGAAACAAATAAAAGATGCAGGATAGTTGCCCTCGAGGACCAGGATTGCCCACCCTTGCTCTGGACTGATAAGACAAAGATGAACCTTTACCAAAGTGATAGAAAGCCTAAAGAGCTTTCTACAGAAGCAATTTGTCTGCCAATTTACAGACAGATGCAACCAAACTGATGGGAGATCCTTCATGCAGCAAGATAATGATCCAAAACACTCTGCCAAAACAATAAAGGAGTTCATTAGGGGTAGGAAGTGGACGATTGTAGACTGGCTAAGTCCATCTGGAGACCTAAAGCCTACAGAGCTGCACTTTACCTGCTAAAGAGGAGACCGAAGGGACTAACCCTCCTAACAAAACAAGAGCAAGAGGCTCTGCTGAAAGCCTGGAAAAGCACCACAGAAGAAGAAGTTTGGTGAAGTCAGTGGGTCACAGGTTGATGTGGTTATTGCAGGAAAAGATTTGCAACTAGATATTAAGTAATGTTCATTTTATTGTTTTAAGTCTGTCTGTCCCGATACTTTTGCAGTTCTGTTACAAATACAAATGTTATCTTCAAAGTTGCGTAGCTGATCCAGATGTAAACACCTGGAAATAACTGTCACTCCCTTGACTCATATTCATCCTTTGATGTCAAGTCCAAATGTTTTCAGTCAACAATATTTTTTTCACTGAACCCCAATTAATTTATATCTGCAAATAACAGTTTAAGTTACCATAACAAGAATGTCTTTAGCAATGACTCTGAAACATTTCATTTGTGCATAACTTTAAGTGATAAACATGATGCGAATCACGTTAGTTTTTCTATGGACGGTTTTGATGCAAGTTAGTAGCTATGCTAATTGTTGCTCAGCAGCCTGTGATTATTGCTTTTTTATGTTTCTGTGCACTCTGTCCTAGAGATGAAAATATATAAATCTGTGTATCTTTATGCAAAATAAGACAAAGGCATTGTAATTTGTAAATTTGTATTTCTGTCTCTGTATTTCAGTTTCAGTGTTTTAGATAAACATCAGAAGCTTACCAGCTGCCTCCTGGTGATGGAGATGTATCGATATTTTGAAGAAAACGTCAAATATGAAATATATGCTAGAAAATGTATTTGATTAAGCACTCTTAGAGGATTTGCCACAAACCCATCTGAGTGGCCTCTCTCCTGTCTGATTTCTCTCTTCGGCCGTAAGAACGATGCTTCAACTCTACATGACCTTTTGCTTCACTGAGGCTTTATGACACAGAAACTTATTTTCAGAAAGGGCCAAAATTCAAAATCTGATTCCAGTTGAGGATCAACTTTTTTCTGGACTGGTCGTTTTTTCCTGAAACTTTATTTGTGCTCTCTCTCTCTTTAATTGCCATGCCAGAAGGCGCTGGTAAACATGGTTCTGTATTCTGTACGATCTCTCACAAACTGCAGCAGGCTGGTGGGTGTCATGACCATTTATCTATCGGCTCAAGCTATCTGTCCACTTCTCCCTCTGTTTTTCACGGATTCTTCTTCCCTTTATCTTTCTAGTTGTTCGAAGATGTTCTAACCCTTCACTCCTCACGGTGTGTCCAGACAAATGTGCTTGTCCCTGCATATTCTTTTTGCAAATGGATCTTCTTTCATTTGGTCTTGTTAACACTTCTTCATTGGTGATTCTGTTGATGTATGAGGTCTTAAGTACTCTTCTGAGAAATCACATTTCTGCAGCATTTGTGATGTTAACAGCTATTTGGTTCATGGTCCAAGCTTCACTTCCACATTTTGCAATGGGGATTATGTAACACTCTAGCACTCTTACTGGTCTTCATTGAGAGGTGTACATTTGTCAGGATCTTTCTGAAGTCTGCAAATGCTTGTTTTGCCTGTGCCGTTCTGGTCTTGATTCCTTTCACCTATTATCCGTCTGTTGTTACTAGAGCACCCACATATTTAAAATTGCTGTCATGTCATCAGTTTGATCTTCTTTGTGATTATTATGGTTTATGTTTTTTTTATGTTGATGCTGAGGCCAACTTTGTCATGGGAAAGGTGAATTTTAAGCAGAAAAAGTATCTAATGACACATTGAAAGCCCTTTTTCATGTAAATAAACACAGAAACTAAAGCAGAAAGTCTAAATTAAAGTAACATCAGAACTACTGTCATAGTACTTTCTTCGTAAGTTTCATAGTTTAGCCCTCCGGTTAAACTAGCTGCTACCAGTCTTTGTGTACTTTAACCAGTGAATGTCAGGGTCAGTTTTATTTTGTGGGTTGGAAATTTAAACGTTAGGAAACTCCTTGTATACAGCATAAGCCCTGTAGTGGTTTTCATTAAAAAGGAAATGAGTCAGCTGTCTAAGCCTACCAAGAGCTGTGGGAGTTACAATCCATGAGAAGGTCCTGCTCTCCTCTCCGCACACACAGACACTGTACTGGCAGCCCTCGCAGGCTCTGAAGGTGTACTGGTCTGATTCAGCTAGAGTTACCGCCACCTGGGAAAAGAAATAAACAAAAAAAATACAACTGCTCATTCAAACGTTTAGACACGCTTCATTATCTGAATCAAAAAAAGCGACATGTCTAATATTTACCGTAATGCACTGAGAAAGATAATTGAAGACAGTGGCCTTGAGTGTGAACACCTCCCCTCTGATGACGGAGTAGGGCAAAGTGAGACTGACAAAGAAGGGCTGGAAGACAGTGAGTCCGGTGTTGGGCGCCACCCCGAAGCCCACAGAAGAGACACAGAAAGCTCCGGCTGCCCACTTAGTGATTGTGTCAGGGACTGTCTTCTCCACGTCCACTGAGCCATCCTCTCTGTAAGTGTGGACGTGTAGGAAAATTAGAAAGACTGAGTGAAAACAGCACACGAAAATTTGACAATAGTGAAACTGATGGTTGTGTTTTTGACTTTTTGATGTGGGATAAACTCTATCCACTGCTCAGTACATCTGCCCAAGACTCAGAAATACTGATAGTGATTATTAGTTAATGTGATCAGTTTTGTCTGAATATTTAATTTTTGTTACCCAACAGAAATTAGATCCCAGATCCAGGTCTCAGGGAAGAATTTCCTGACTGTCTCCCTTTTATCCTCCTGTTTTCCTCCGAGTACAAAAGGTGAACTCTGGGGCATCATGCCAAGAGCAACAGGAACAGGGGCATCTAGTTCTATAAATGCAAGAATTAAAAAAAAGAGATCATTTCACAGCATTTACCCCTCAGATACAAGATCCCAGATCCAAATTTCAGAGTAGTATTTTCTAATAATTCTTTGGGCATTCCAACTTGATTCCCAACAGACACTGAACCAGTTTCCAGGTCCCAAACCCATTTTCACCTGAGTATTCTAAATAAAACTTATTGTGTAGCAGCAGCTGCTTAAAAGATCACTAAGAATGGACAGGAAAATAAAACATACCCCGAAACCTAAAGAAGAAACAGTCATGAGGTTTCTTCACATTAGAGTTTGTCACGATTTTGACTCCAATGTTCTATAAGTGGGGAGAAGGAAAAAAAGAAAAAATATATCATTTTTCTCTGATAGATGACACAAAAGTGACAGAAGATAACTTCATAACTTGCACATAAGGGCTTGAATGAGGCTCAAAATGTTAAAGGTCACAACATGTAAATAAATATCAAAGGAAACAGACAGAACTTAACAAATAAACCATAGAAAATAAGTTCAAACCTTATAGCATAAAAAAATTAGATCTAAAGGAAGTGATGGAGATAGAAATGACAGACATGGAGATGAAAGAGATGAAGACAGAGTAGAGTTTTAGAAACACAGAATTATTCTGGTTAAAAGAGAAATTTACCAGAAGAAATAAAAATAAAATGATGACAATATAAACATGTGGAACAGATAAAAAGCCAGAAATGAAAGCAGCAAAAAATACTGATAATCTATTTGAGCATATTTTGGCCAATTTTACAATCCCATGCAAGCTTTTATCTGCCCTAAACTCAGGGGGAAAAAGAAGTATTTTTTTTACTTTAAAGATGCTGTAGACGTCATCCTTCCGACTGGGTGGTCCAAAGAAGACTGAACGCTTTGGTCGACGGAATGGCCTTGAAGGCAGAGGTGGCAGCGTGGGCTCAGGCTCAGGCTCAGGTTCAGGTTCAGGTTCAGGTTCAGGTTCAGGCTCAGGCTCAGGCTCAGCCTGAATTTCTAAATCAGGCAATGGCCTAGGCATGGGGAAGCAAGGGAATGACTCAAAGTCATCCACCTCGTAGAAGTATCCTGATAACTTCTGCACAGGCAGCTGGCTGTACACCTGTCACAAATTGAAATAAAAATCATCAAAATCCATACTGTTTTTAACTCAAACCATGTGAAAGTGTTGTTAAAGGCCCATACGTAGTCGACAGTGAGCTCCTGCTCAGGCTTCAGCAGCAGGACGCTCTGGTCGATGGCTCGAACAGAGCACAGGGACTTTGGGTGAGCCTTCAAGGTCAGTGTGGTTTTCTCTGCTGGAAGCTCCTGGAGAGAGGAGAACTTCAGGGATACCTGCACAGAAAATGCCAAAGTATAGAGTTAGAGCAGCTGAAAGTCACCTATTTGAATGTTGGTTTTCCCTCTGAAATACACAAATTTTCATGTTTCCTACCTTGTTATTGAGACAGAGCTGAATGGGGAAGTCTTGGCTGTCAGCAACTATCTCTCCACTTGGCATCACAGTATAAACCACCACCTGGGCAAACGGTGCCAGGTTTAACACCTTACTCAGAGTTATGGTTGCCTGTCCTTTGTTGACTGGGGGAGAAAACATGAAAGGGTCAAGAAATCGAAGAAGTGGCAACAATAGACTGGAATAAATAACTTCATAATGTTTCATCTTTAAAACCTAAAGCATTAGTTTTTAAAAAGTCAAATATGAATTGGAGAACATTCACTTGCTATGTTGATGAAATTTCACGTAAGCAAATAAACTGAGCAGAGCTAGCAAATTCATCATTAGCTCCAAGAAATGTTCCCCAGAAAACAAATTAATTCACATTTTCTGTGTTTCTGTTTGTGTCACCAATGTCTTGTCTTTCCAAAACCACCTAAGATTTTAAGCAAAAACCACCTCATATGTTTATCATGTTTCTTTTTGAAATAACCCTCACAGGTTCATTTTTGAAGTGATGTTCTGTCCAATAGTTATCAATAGTTAATACCTTATTAGCCCTGACATCAGTCGTATGGAGTGTTGAGAAAGAGGCAAAAAGTCTTAATCCAAGCTAGGCTAATAGCTAGCCAAATGACAATTGTTTTTTTTATAATTTTTTTAGGTTTATTAAACAGCACTCTCAAAAACAACAAACCAATGTGAAAAAAATACTACATTAATAATCCCACTTTTGCATGACACTGTTTATTTTGACATTTTCTCAATTGAACATTGTCTGTGTTACTATGCAAATGTATGTGTGCTAAGTGTAGGTAGGTAGGTACATTTATTTATATAGCACTTTTCAGCACGAGGCGACTCAAAGTGCTTTACAACACAAGAACAAAATTACAGACAGAGTTACAGAACATGACAAGATAACTAAGCTAAAACATGACAAAGGTACAGGACAACTAAACTACTAAAACATGATATTACTAAACCAAGGCACGAAGAGTCTAGCTAACAGTGAATATGATAACTAATTGTACAGTAACTAAGCTAAGTGTACAAGAAGGCTAAATAATCTAAAACGTGACAATGCTAAAACTAAAAAGCGTAAAAAGCGTACACAGAGCATAATATCCCAACAGTGCTGAGAGGCTGCTGTATGCATCAAAGTGTCTAGTTAGTCCAAAGGTTTACTCAACTCTCATCAGACTGATGCATTCAACAGCCTCAGCACCACTGGCATAAACACGGTCTATGCTCAGCAAACATGCATTTCAGTAACACAAAAATTGTTCAATTGAGAAAACAACAAATTAAATCAACAAACTGTCATGCTAAAATGTAAAGGTGCAATTTTTAGTGGATGTAGCATTCTTTCACACAGGTATGTGTTTGAGAAAGACATGTTTTTTAAGCCTAAAGAACAATAAATTGGCCTTTGTTTGGCTAGCCATTGTCTAGCCTGAAGGAAGACTTTGGCCCTTTTCTCCAATCTCCATGCTCTATGACTGATATTAGGGCTGACAAGGTACTAACACTTGATAACTATTAGAGAGTATATCACTTTAAGAAAGACTAGACTTTCATTTTAATTAAGTTTGTCTTCAGGGGAAAGCACACTTGCCAATTGTGATAAATGTCACCCTGTTCATAAAGGTTCTTTAGGTTTTGGAATGAAAACTCAAAGGCAATAAGTAATATGTATTAAAATAGTCTTAGAATAGCATAAAGAAGCACATGTTTTTTGGGCAACACACATTCCTTGTGTATTCTTGTGTTTTACTTGTGATCGATTCAGAATAGAACAACAACTGAACTTGACTAAGTCTAGTCTTCATCATCCTAAATATCAAACATCAGTTTCATACCAACTCCTGGTGTGACAGCCACTGGGACACGATCGTGACGCACAATTGCACCTTTGGATAGCACCTACAAAAGCAGGTATTAGAAGCAAAGGAACCTTTTTACTGATACATGAGCAAATCTAGAACTCAAGGCTTAATCTTTACACATTTGTTTTACACAATTATTCTAAACATGATTTCAGAGAATTATAAGGTCTGATTTTTGATGTGCTAAAAACATTTAGAAATAAAGTTACAGATCACCATCTTACCTCATCAAATGAATGTAAATAATGATAAAACCCACAACCAAAAAAACTCATACCAGGTAAAAGATGTCAAGGACCGTCTGCTCATTCTTCAGCTCATTCCCCTGTATGATGTACTGAACGGTCACATTTGCATCTTTGTCACAAGGGAACCCTCCATTGATCTGCTTAAGCATAAAAAAACTGCTGCTCTTGGAGAAAAAAGGGGACACATAGTGGTAGGCCATCCCATACTCTGGTCTTCTCAAATTGGGCACAAAAGGTTCAGGTTCTGTTGTCTCTTTAGTTGATGCCTGTTAAAAAAAAGGTGAGGTCAAAAGACAAAGCTCTCTGCTGATATTAAGGTCTAATTCTCAAACATAAACCAAAATAAATAGTGTTGGTTCCTTAAAATGGAGGCCACCATTTTAAATTTAAGGATCTCCTTCAATATATCAATTATCCTTGGATTAATGAACATGGTTTTCATGCCCACTCAACTACAAGACTCAGGTGGCGTCAATGTTATTTTCTGTATACGCCCACAAAGGTCACCCAAATATACAGCTAAACAAAACAGACCACCAGTTGCAGAGCAACATGGACACTAACCATATTCACTTATCTATACTGGTACACTGTCAGAAAAAGACTATGTCCCAAGTATCGGAATCTTAGGCTGTGTGTCCAATTTGTACGCATTAGCTTACAGGTTGGACAAGCTTGGGCTTATCTGATATAAAATCTAGTACTGCTCCAGCTAGTTAGTGCATGTGGAAACAATGTAACCTACCTGAGTCCAATGTCAGCATCATTATGTTTTCCCTGAAATGTTTGTGCAAACAAAGAACTACCACACACCAACTAACCCGCAGAGACACGGAGTCCTTCCAAAAGGTGGTGTCCAGAGAAAACAGAACAATGCCCTTCAGGTCTGTCGTGAGTGTTAGCTTCTGAGAGTCTTCAACAAACAAGTAGACCACCTCATTGGAAACAGGTTTATTGTCTGGACCAACCACTTTGATCTGCAAAACAGAAACAAAGGTAAGCGTTCAAGGTATTTACAACAACAGGTTGCTCATTTCCTATCATTTTAATTATGCTGCTTCAATATTCTGGCCAGACTACAAATCTAAAAATATTAAAGGAGCTGATTCCACTAAAGCTCCAGGACTAAAAAGGTTTCAGAAAAATGAAAGATTTTCTTTTTCTCCTGAAGTGACAAAAACCTAAAATTCTCTTCTGATAAATATCTAGACAATAAACGAGCAAAGACCAAAATTCTGGCCAACACACAGATCTTGAAATGAAATTAATTTGGCAACGCACCACTTTGACAGACTTTTAATGTCAGAAAGCAGCATCCTAACACAGAGGTGGAAAGTAACAAACCACATTGACTCGTATCACAGTAACTGAGTCGTATTATTGTGTACTTGAATTTTTAAAAGTAGTTTTTAAAATTTGTACTTTTACTTAAAGATGTTTTAGGTGACAAAGTTTTTAAAAAATAGTAATTATAAACTCAAGGATGAGAACTGCACACTGGAAACAGCTGCTGTGACTGAAGGACCGAGCAAAGAATGAGCTGAAAAGCCAGGATTAATGTCCATCAGCTGACAGCAATCCCACACCTAACCATCACCCAAATTCTTTGGAAGCTATACTTCTAAGATTGGAGTGAACTTCTGTACCTCCTGGCCATATTTAAGAAAAACTACTGACTTTGAGAAAAAGGAAGCTAACTGCTTTTTTTTTTTTGCAGTGTAGCTGACAACTCACAGTAAATAAAATTGTGAGATCAAACTTCTGTTTTAAGTTATAAAGTAATAGTACAAATATTTTTTTTGTATGTACATCCACATGATTACACAGTTTTCAGTGGAGTATCCACGGTCTGTCTGTTTTTGCAAAATATCTCATGAACCACTAATTTTATCTTTCTATTTTTCCACCTTTTTTACGTTAACATTTTGCATTAACATTAGTTATAGAAAAAAAACATATTGGTCAACATTAGCAGAAATTTATTTAGCTGGTTTAGTCAGTCAAAATGGCTAATAAACACTGACTAATTCAGTAGATTTTCTGATAAAAAAGATTAGCTGGGAGGTCTTGAAGAGTCTTATGACCTCAACAGTTTACTGCACAGAGGTTCACAGGAAGAGAATCCGTTTAATCAAGCTGATTACCTTTCCTTCAAATGATATGCCAGACTTGTATGATGAAGCTACATCCTCAAAGGTAATGGTTCTGATCTGACTGCTGATGCTGGTTGACCCTGAGCCTTTAAGAATGATCCCTAGATGGGAGTAAATATACAGATTATAGTTGGTAAGAATCCAGTGTTGCTAATAATTGAAAAAGACTAAAGTCTTTGTCAACCTACCTGTGCCATATTCCTCCAACTCAGCATTTACCTCCAAACTGTCAGAGAACCTGTATGTCTTGAGGGAAAACGCTTCCAAGTTCACAGATTCTGTAACACATCCACTTTTATCTGTCTACAAGATGATAAAAGAAGAGCATTTCAAAATTTGCAGTTAATCAGAGCGATGAGTGATCACAGGAAGTGACATCTTTTCCAAAAAGAAAACTTACAATTAGGCCTGTCGTGATAAACGATAAATCAATTAATTGCACAATAAACTAAAATGAGGTCGATAAGTTTCATTTATCGGCGTTATCATTCCTTCCTGTGTCTTTCTCTCTTTCTACTGAATACAAAGGATGACAAAAGGCTCAGCTCTGGTGCTCTTCACCGACCCCTCCCTTTCTCTTAGCTTCAGGGGGGCGTGGCCTTGTAGCTTGTACCTCTGCAGCATTAGCCCCCGCTAGGAGTTAGCTAGCTAAAGACACTGTTTGATATTGGGGGAAAAACAAAATGGAATTGGTTTCAAGCTCGAAATAACAGCAGCGGTGTGGGAGCACTTCAGATTCAAACAAAATGACCGAGGCGAACCGTTGAACCTTTGTGAGCCGGTATGTTGCATTTGTGCTTTGACGTGTGCTTTTGTTAATTTGCACTTTTTGTTTATAAAACTGGAAGTTTTGCCCGTCTTCTCTATATAAAACTAATGAGTATTACTTTTTGAAGGGAAATTTAGTTTACAGACTTGAATATAGTTTTTATTTCCATTTTTTTTTTTATTTACTAATTTTTTTTTGTATTTAGTTTTTATTCAAGTGCATTCTTTGTTAACGGAGGCTGAGAGTTCATTTTAGTTTTGTTTCTGGTTGTTTTGTTTATTTTGTGTTCCAGTTCCAGTGTTAAGTGTTGTTTTGTAATTAAAGTTTATTAATCTTTGAGGGGATGTACTTGCACTATTGTGTTATTATCATTACATTAGTTTAAAATGGCCTCCAAATGATATTATCGTTTATCGCAATAATTTCTGAGACAAATAATCGTCCAGCAAAATTTGTTATTGTGACAGGCCTGCTTACAATTAGTTCATAGCTCTTGCACAGATCTTTTGCTGGGCCATCTGAAAACCAGAAAAACCAGACAGCTCGTCTACAAAACTCTGCCTTTACTTGACCAAGGACTGGTTTTCCATATGTGTACCTGTAGGAAAAAACACATGGAGAAAGATGGTTTTTGAATTTAATGTACAAGTATCACAACCCCAATTCCAAAAAAAGGGATGTTGTGTAAAATGCAAATGAAAACAGAATGCAATGATTTTCAGCTTTCATAAAGCTATATTTTACTCACAGTGGAACACAGTAAACATATCAAATATTGAAACTAAGAATTTGTACCATTTTTCAGAAAAAATAAGGCCATTTTGAAATTGATGGCATCAACACATCTCAAAAGTTATGACAGGGGCAACAAAAGCTGTCTATGTCCAAAAGAGTAAGTGTCACAAATTAGAAAAAGACAGAGGAGCATTTTCAACAAACTAGGTTAACTGGCAACAGGTCAGAAGTCTGGGTATAAAAACATTTTAGAGAGGCTGAATTTCTCAAAAGTAAAGATGGGCAGAGGTTCACCAGTCTACAAGAAACTGCAGGCACTTTCGCTAAACACTTCAAGCTGTTCCTTAGATGCCTTATGGCCATCTCAGTGCGATTTCTGAATGGGCCGAGCATTGAGGGGCGGAGAGGTTGGAGCCAACCCACTGCTGTTGTGCCTTTGTCCTACCAAGCCAGGTAATGACAGAGCTGTACCAGAGCTGTTTTATTTGTTTTATTTATATATATATATATATATATATATATATATATATATATATATAATGTCATTTATATTTGCTCAATAAACATGGTCTTTTAACTTGCAGTTCTTTTAACAAAAGAAGAAAAAACTCCATCTGTTTAGACTGAGAACAGCAGAAACAATATCTTTGGATTGTAAATAAATCTTTAAATAAACTCTGTGCACACTTACTTTCCACAAATCTTCATTGTGATTTCTGTATCCAGGATGGTTACCACATTGGGCAGGTAAACGTTCACCTCATATTTTGGTAAAACTGTAGTAATAAAAACAGAATCAAAAGTCTTCCAGCTGCAAAGCAACAAACTGTAGCTAAAAATCAGCGTTATCAGTAAATATGATAAAACTCTGATTTCCTTCCGTGTAACTGCTTCTCACCATACTCCTTGATCTCAAAGCTGTGGGATATTTCCTCTCCTTTGTCCGTCACAGCCATGATCACATATATTCCTTGTGCTGCCTCAGGAATAACTGGATGTGAAAAGTCCAGGATACCACCGTCAATGCTCTTATTCAACCACTGGGCGATGCGGTTGGAATTTGAATCCTGCACACAATAATGTCATTTATATTTGCTCAATAAACATGGTGTTTTACAAAGAGGGGTACCACCTCCTCTAAACTTTTACAATCAAACTGGATTTTAAGCTACTTACCAACCATACACATCTCATAAACAATGCTAGAGAAGAGATGGTACAGGCCAGGGAATATTAATCGACAGAGACTTTACATTTTCAGAAGTGAAGGAAGTTGATAATGTTACCCACTGCCACTGTATTCAACAATGTGAATGAAGGTATGATAGCAGGTTATAAGTGCTCTAAAGCTCTGTAAAACCGAAACCGACCACAAAGTTAGCCTCACCAGGACTCCTTTTAAATAATCAACAAAATCTATAAATAGTTTGAACAAAATCTCATCTTAAATATTATCCTTTTCCTCATCCTTTCACTGTGGCGCTTGTTAAACAACAGAAGCACACACTAACACCACTCTTTATTATGTGCCATGGCTTTGAACCATGTGTCTATGAAAAAATAGAAGTGCCACAAAAGAGAACATATCTGTAAAGAATAAAAATCAGTTGATATGGAAAGATACACTGGAAGAAATGAGGAAATATGAAGATATAAACTCAAATATTCAAATTTTAAATAAACAAACATGTAAAAATAAAAGCCTTTTTGTTTATATACCTTTTTCTAAAAAAAATATTCAAGTAAATACATACTTGTTTTTTTTTGTCTGCGCACATTTTTTTTTCATTCTCCATTATCAATGTCCATAATGTCATGTATTTCTTTTCATTCCTTAGCTCTTCTTTAATTTCCCAATTTAGCTTTCCTCCCCCCTCATTGTAATGTTTACTTCGCCTTTGCTTTTCTCTCTAACTTTTGCTCTGAGCCAATCAGATTTCAGCTCCAGTTGGGTTTTGTGCCCTGGAGATCTGAGCCAATTGGATTTAATATTAGTTGCTTCAGTCTTTTTTACAATCTGCCACTGTTAAATGGGAAAACTGCTGATTCTGCCCCTAATTTTACCTCAGCTGTACATCAAACTCTGTTTCAAAATATAGGAGATAGGGTGCGTTTGCCTTTACTCTGAGCCAATCAGCTCAGAGTAAAGAAAACAGCTGATGGCTGTCAGTCTCTTTGGGTTTTTATATGGTTAAAACCTTCAGTCTTTGCTCTGACACTAAGATCTATGAAGTCACTAATCATTGTGTTTTATTACTCACATCTGTTAGATAATTAGGCTTATTAAGAGATAACTTGACAAGAATGTGACTCAAATGGCTCTGAACCATGTTAATGTAAAAATATTAATATAGCTCTGATGTGTAAATGTACGTAAACTACACAGAAACATCAGCAGACCTGCTGTCACACTGTTTGTTCCTGATCTGACAGCCCTTCGATAGCCCTGCAGAAAGACTGGGGAATTGACATCCGATTGCAAAAATGCTTTGGGGTACACACGTAACTGCCCGGTGTGAACGCTCTCTATCAGAGCAGCAGTTCATCACCTAAGATGGATGCTAGTGCCAGGTTTGAACAGGGTCAAACACAAAGCAAAAGCAATGGAAATAATAACTTTTTGATGTCAGGCTTACAAAAATAAGTACTATGTAAATTCTGAAAAAGCACTGTGATTGAGTAGCTTAGGAGACAAGTCAGTCTCACTGCCATCAGCTCTAAATATTTGGAAACAAGTTTCTTACCTGCAGGGTCACTTCTTTATACTGAAAAAAGAGATAGAAAACAAATTGAAATGGATTAAACATAATTTATATGATACAAACAGAAATAAAATACAATGCTTAAGATCTTTAAAAAAAAAAAAGTTTGTTTCATTGTAAAATTATCCTTATATCCTTACCGAACCTGACAGTTTTGCCAAATCCAAATATTGTCTCATCCAAAGCAATCATTCCATTTGAATTTTGAGGACATGTAATTTTAATTTTGTAATAAGCAGAAATGTTCACCTTTAGGAGGGTAGTATGATCATTTTTTAAGTGATGTTCTGTCAAATGGTTATCAATAGTTAGTACCTTATCAGCCATGACATAAGTCATGAAGCCTGGAGTTTGGAGAACAAGGCAAAAGTCTTCATCCAGGCTAGGCTAAAAGTTAGTAAATGAAGGGCCTTTTTTTAATCATTTTTCGGTCTTATAACACAACTTTTTTTTTTAAAAACAACAATCCGGTGTGAAAGAATGTTACATTAGCTAATATTAAACCTCTTCACTTTTGAATGACACCATTTGTTCAGTTTCTTGCTGTTTTCTCAGCCAAACACTGTCCATGTTATGATCTGACTGTACTAAACTGAGAACAGAACGTCATATGCTGACGGTGCTACGGCTGCTGAATCCATCAATCCACCTGATCAACATGTTTAGTCAGTTCAAAGGTTTTCTCACCTCCCAGTGGACTGATATATTTAGCAGCCTCAGCATTGGTAAATATGCTCTCTATGCTCCTCATACATATATTCACACACACACAGATGTTGCTCGGTCGAGAAAACAGTCTCAATCTGAACAAACAGTTTTGTGGAAAAGTGTATTAACTAATACAGCGTTCTTTCATACTAAAGTGTTTCTTTTTCTAGAAATAGTTGTTTTGAAAGCCTGGGAAAAAAAGATATAAAGCTGGTATTTGTTTGGCTAGCTATTAGCTAGAAGACTTCTGACCTTTTCTTTATACTCTGTGCTCCATGAAATAGACACCTAAAATTGATAACTATTAGACAGAACGTCATTTCAAAAGTGACCAGACTATCTCTTCATATATGATAACAGCCACTGAAAACATGTTTAAAAAATATCCTCTCTTTCAGCTCGGAGGAAGTATAAAAAAAGATTTATATGTATACTGCAGCCTGAAAGTGTGAAAAATTGCTATCTTTTTTTTTTTTTTTTTTTTACAGCTGATAGGATTTACCGCTTTCGAACAAGCTACTTTCACCATGCATCATTTTTTATGTGGATCATATGGAAATGCTGCATGCAGTGACGTTCTCACCTTCTCATCACATATGTAAAAAAGCCTGTGTCGGTATTGATTCAGATGTTTGGGTCAAATGTGGTGTGTGCCAAATGAACTCTGACAGCATGTTTATCTCACTACTCCACACAGCGCTTCACACCCACGCTGTCTTCCAAAATCAACAAACAGCCCTACTTTCACCTCCCACTCTCCTGAACCAAAATAGACCTCAATCCTCACATTCACAGACTGCTCGCTAGAAATCACACACAATTAAGAGTTGTACACATCTGACAGATGAGCTGATTGAAACATACCACTCGAGCTACTGGGAGGAAGTTGGCATCCATGGATGCAATCCGGAACTGGACTGTAAAGACAGGAAAGAAAAAAACACAAACAAAAAGTATGTTTAACACAGGTACGGTAATGCCAATTAATGTAAGAAAAAAAGGTAAAAATAGAATTGACTAAATAAAAAGACTTGAGTATTCCTCTAATGAATAAATATCACCTGCTGCCTATTATCCCAGAGTTTCAGGCTAAGATCATCCGATAGTGAATAGTGAAACAATTACTGAGCTAAACTTTCAACGACTTATAGCCATTTTTTGTTGGCTAATGTGGATAAGCTGTGGCGGCCATCTTGGACTGGAGTGACACCAAAAGTTAAAGAGTCATCAATGTCCATCTGATGATTACTTTCAAAAGATTTCATTAAAATCTGCTTAGTGCGTCATGAAATATTTTGCTAATAGACAAAAAAGATTCATGCCAACTGTTATAGCTAAGGTTTTAAGCAAAGATCTCCCACAAAACGAAGCACTTGAAGTATGTGTTGTTAATGGCTCTGAGATATTACCACACCAAATGTTAGCTAAATATCTGTAAAATTGACAGTTTTAGCCGTTTTTGTTTCATAGGGTCAGTTGGCTATGATGGCCATCTTAAATTAGATCAGCTTCAAAAGTTAATCAGCTGTAAAGGTACATCCAATTATTATTTTCTGGAAGTTTCATTCAAATGCATCTAGTGGTTCAAAAGATATTTTACTAACAAACAGAGACAAGATAACACACACACACAAATATTATTGTCCACCATAGCTTTTTGACAATAATCACACTTCACAGCATAGCCGATGATAGGAATCTGCTTAATTAACTCTATCATAACTCTATCATAAGAAAGAAGGGGCACACACACACACACACACACACACACACACACATATATATAAATAAGAAATATATATAAATCAGAAAATAAGACAAACTGACACCTGAACAGTGGGAATTGGAAGGAAGTCATGGTTCAGTTTCATGAAGAAAATATGTCCTTAAAATATATTTTCACAGACTTACTCTGCATGGTCACAAAAATACCAAGACATAATCTTAAATTTCACTTTTTTTCTAAGATATCCTGTACTAATTGTCTAGCATAAGTGTAAGACAAGAAAACATAGAATAATGGGATTTTTCAAACAGCAATGCTGTGAAACATGTCCTTTTTTTAGGTCCCCCAAAAGATCCTTGTTAAAAATCCTTTAAGTTAAAGCTACATGCATTATTAAAAGTGTGGAATATAACTTTGGTTATAAGAGTGTCTAAATGACAATAACCATTTTAACAGTAAGTATGATAAAGTAAAAATATTTTTTGCAACAACCCACTGATAGTTGTTTTGGTTCCTGCAAAGGATCTTTTTATAGTGCAGATAAAGAGGGTCTGACAAGAACTGTTGAGGAAACAGTTCTTCTGTGGAGTGAATTTAGAAATAATTCCTAAAGTTTTCAAGTGATGGTTCAGCATTATGTAGATACTATAAAGTAGTCCAAAATTGTGCAAGTACAGCTGAATTGGTAAGCAGTGCAGAGATGATAATGTGGGCAGGATGAACAGCAAGACTGCAGAGCATTACACATTTCCCTCTCTGCTGGATGCTCCGACACTTGGCCACACTTTTAGTGAGGTCAGTATGGTAATATGAGATGACGCCTACCAGTTTGTCCAGGTTTGTAGATGGGTTTGTCAGTCTGGACGATGTGGATGCAATCCGATGGCTCAATGAGGACTTTGGTGTTCTTCTTCATTGAGGCGTCCTTACCCTGAAGTATCACATGAATGGTTGCTACAGTTCTGCTTTGCACCATCGGCACCTGCAACACCAAAAGATATTTTTTCAGAACTGGCAGGAATGAAAGAAGGGAATATTTTTGTAGTTAAATCTGTAATGTATAATGATAGAAAGTAAATCCATATGAGCTCTACTGATTGCAAAACAAACCTCTTCCATACACATTACAAAATCTTCCCATTCTTGTAAAACGTGTTTTGCTTGCCAGTGGAACTTTTATTACACAACAGGGGCTGAAACTTTCTTCAAAACAGTTTATGGTAGTTCCCCGCCCACCACAGATATGCATTTTGGGACTCAGAGTAAGCAACGGAGGGTGTTCTTCAGAAGAATGCAGGTAGACAACAGTCTGGCAAAAAACACTTTTTGGCTGCAGAGATGTAAATGCCAAACCAGTCCTGAATATGAGCCAAATGCTGGGGAACAAATTGAAACTAAGTGATGTTGTCACAGAGCTGATTAGAAGCAGGAAAATTGTTTCCCCATCAATATGAAGCAAGGCCTGGGAGTTTCACAACAGACAGCGGAGGTATAACACAAACCAGAGCAGTAATTTACAGTGACAGTGTGAGCCATGTTACTGGATAATGACACATGGAAAGATGCCTAAATCTGTGGCATTTGGTGACACAGACTGTGAGGGAACAGAGAAAGAAGAGTACATTCTGTTTAAAAACTTAATCAATCCTTTTACAACTCCAATTCCATCAACATTAGGCTGTTGCGTAAAATGTAAATAAAAACAGAATGCAATGATTTGCAAACCTCAAAACCTGTATTTTATTCACAGTAGAACATAGTAAGCATGTGAAATGTGTAAAATAGGAACTCATAGCATTTTTCTGATGAGGAAATTTTGAATTGTATGGAAGCAACATATCTCTAAAAGTTGTTCCAGGGTCATGTTTTCCTCTGTGAAGCATCTCCTCTTCTTTTAACAGCAGTCAGTAAATGCCTAAGAACTGAGGAGAGCAGCTGTTTAACAATCTTAGGTCTTCTTTGCTAGACTTTTTTGCTTGATGTATACTGATAACAGGCCAGATGGTCTCTCTACTCTTTAGTATGGAGGACATGGTGCTCATGGTTTCCAAAACGAATTTCAAATTTCAATTCATCACACCACAGAACTGTTTTCCAGGCCTGGGTGTCCTTTACTGAATTTTTGTTTTATGATTTGCTAAATGTTTTCAATTGGTGAGAGGTCTGGATTGCAGGCAGGTCAGTTCAGCAGCTGGACATTTCTTCTACAAAACCATGCTGTTGTAATGGATACAGTATAAGGTTTAGTATTGTCTTGATGAAATATGCAAGGCCTTCCTTAAAAACAACATATCTGGAAGGGAGCATATGTTGTTCTATACTTTTCTGCATTGATGGTGCCTTTCCAGATGTGTAAGCTGCTCATGCCAGCTCATGCCAGATGTATTAATGTACCCCCATACCATCAGAGAGACAGGGTTTTGAATTGTGTGTTGATAACAGGCTGGATGGACCCTTTTCTCTTTAATACATAGGATGTGGAGTCTGTGGTTTTCAAAAATATTTTCTGAACAGTTTTCCACTCTGATTCAGTCCATTTTAAATGAGCTTTGGTCCAGAGAAGATGGCAGTGTTTCTCACATGGCTTCTTCTTTGCATGACTGAGCTTTAAGCAGCATTTATGGATGGCACAGTGAACTGAGTTTACATACAATGATTTGTGGAAGTGTTCCTGAGTTCATGCAGTGATGTCCAGAACAGAATCAAACCTGTTTTTAATGCAGTGGCTCCCGAGGGCCTAAAAATCATGGACATCCAATATTGACTTTCAGCCTCATCCTTTTAGCTCAGAGATTTACTATAACAGTGGATGAACTGCAGATGATGGGATATTCAAAGTCTTTCCAGTTTTCCAGTGTAACATTATTCTGAATTTGCTTTACTAATTTTAGATTCTATTTTTCACAAACTGGTGAACCTCTGCCCATCTTTAAGTCTGAGAGATTCAGTCTCTCTAAAATGTGCTTTTTATAGCCAGTTGTCTTACTGACCTCTTGCCAATTAGCCTAATTAGTTAAAAAAAATACTTGAGCTATGTTTTTATTCCTACCACTTACTTTTACCGCCTTTTGTTGCAATTCTCACACCACTTTTTTGAGATGTGTTGCTGCCATCAAATTCAAAATGTCTATTTTTTCTTTAAAATGGTACATTTTCTTCTTTTAATCATGATTTGTGTTCACTGTTCCATTGTGAATAAAAATATGGGTTTATGAGATTTGCAAATCATTGCCTTCTGTTTTATTTATATTTTACACAAAGTCTCACCTTTTTTCAGAATTAGGTTGTAAACTGTTTAAATGTTTTAAAATGTGCACAAATCTGTTGGCTGGAAAACAATCAGCAAATATGACACACAAAAGTAAATTTTTTTATAAAGAAAAGAAAATAAACCTGGAAGTTTATGCAGCTATAAAAGTCCTCATCGATTTTCCTCTCCAGGATGACAGTGTTGGTAGAGTCCACATTTAGGGAAATGTTCAGAACGATGCTCTCTGTAGGGTTGTGGATCTGGGCACACAAGATCTCCTCTTTCCCTCCTGTCAGACGGGAGCTCACTGTCACCGTATAAATACTGGAAAGACAAAAGAAAATCATTTTGATCAGGATTACGACAAAACATCACTGGTACCCAGAAGAGCTGACAATGATTTCATCCACTAAAATACTTCAAAGCAGTATATGACGAGTTAACACTGAAAAGGAACTTTATAAATAGATAAATAAAAATGATTTTGTAGTGTAAACAAATGACAATACCCGAACTGTCACAATAACACGATTTGTCAAGCTTTAAGAAGTCTGTGAATCTGGATAAGAAAATCTTCTACACCTAATTTATACAAAAGATTTCTAATATGCCTAACTGCAGTTAATATATACTTTGTTCATCAACAGAGCTCTGTGCTCTTTGTTAGAAAACATTTGTAATCTTCTTTAACCAGGTCAACTTTTTTTACAATTAAAGGCCTAGCATTTCTTAAAGGAATGCATATTGCCCGCTGCCTTTCATGACAGAGGTTTAAATTTTAAACTAAAATCATTTTATGATGAGAAGGGATGGAGTTATGTCCGTTTTGGTTAAACCTGGTAAATTATGTTTTGTGTGATGTCGTCATATTGTTAGATCTTGTGAGATGTGACAGCACTGAATGGGAATGTGTAAAAAAAAAAAGACTCTCAGCTACTACCACACCAAATTTTAGCTCAGTAACTGTAAAACCATTTTTTATGTTGGCTATGATAAATTAACTGCAGCGCCAATTATGAATTTAATTGGCTCCAAAAGTAAATGAAGTAGATGAATGACAATGATTAATTTCTGAGAGTTTTATTAAAATTTATCCACTAGTTCAGGAGATATTTACCTAACAGACACAGAGGCAAAAATCATTGTCACCTCTCGCTTTTGGTGGCAGGCAATAACTACACATGCAGACCACTAACAACTACACAAATAACCAATAAATCAATGAATGATACTGACTGCTACAATCCCAGACTTTCTGGGACAGCACCAGCAGCTATTCTTATTTAACTCTTTTATTGTTTATTGACTTGTTTTTATTGGTTGTTTTGTCTTGTAGTACAAATGGGAGTGGCACCAGAAATTTTATTATATTATATATATTGACAATAAAGCTAACTGATCTTTTTAAAAATACAAGAAAAGTTAACATTCACCAGAAGGTGTATTTCTCAGTCCAGTTTGCCAACCATATCTTGAGAGGTGGAAGACTTTTGCCCTCCAGGAAACACTGAAGTGAGCATCAGTCAAACATTGGTAATATAAATAACTTTAGCTTTTAAACTTAAAAATACAGATTAGGGTGAAGCTCAGGGTTTGCTGAGCCTGTATGTGATCATCCTAATAACCTCTCTACTGCCTGGCTGTTAACATCATTTCAACATTCAGCACCACCAGTGCAACAGCAGAAAAAGCTTTTAGGAGCATGCTGAATGAGCTCCCCTGTCCAGTCTGACCTTCAGTAAGCCTCCAGAAGGGTTTGGGAAAAACTGCTCTGCTTAATGTGGAAAACTGAAGTGTTCAAGACTGATGCAACAGAAAAAGTAAAGGCTGCCTTTGAGCAGAAAGTTAGAGGGATAAGACAGTGTAGTGATTCTCAGAAAGATGTCTAAGTGTATGATTAAGAATTAACGTAAGGAATATCCTGTAAATAAGGGCCACATAGTGTGTCACAGTAATGTCAGGTGTTTTCAATCCTTAAAAACTATTTATGCAGAGCAATAATTGGACTGTAATGTCATTAAAAATGTTAGGTTTTTTTGTACTCCTCAAGAGCATCGTACCCAGCCCTCTAATCTTTTTAAACTAACTCAGCCAACACTGTAGAAATTAGTTACGATAGCATGTGTTGCATGAGGATCCACTGACAGAATGTTATGTGACGGTACTCAGCATGATTCCTTTTTTGTTCATCTAGTTACCATAATTTTGTTTAAATTGATATTGTTTTATGGTGTAGTCTAGCAAAATATTTAATTTAGATCTGACAGATTTTAGGCTCAGGATTTTGCTTTAAGTGTGATTATGGATGCATCAAGATGCATGAAAAATAAACAACTTTTCATGAAAATTTAAGGTTAATTGCAATGTAATAAAGCAAGAGTTTATTCTGACATCCTACTTTCACAGTGCTACAGTGAATACAGTGTGATGTAAACTTAAAGATGGGGTAAATAATGTTGTAATGTAACTTCCCCTTCAAATCTGAGCCTCTCAGTGAATGGGAGATTTCCAAGCCTTCCCCTAGAGAGTCTGAAAAAAAAAATCATTAACAAAAACAAACTATGAGATAATTTAAAATACTACACCAACTTAGCTTAATTAAAATAAAGTAAGTAATGAACTTTCTTCAACTCGATGATTTTTTTTTGTACTTTAGTCAGCTGAGGTTGTCTCTCAATCCATCTTCAATTGCTTATCTGTGGTCTGGTCACAGGACAACAGATCCAGAAGGGAAACACAAACACCTCTTTTCCCAGCAACAGTCTGAGGTAAGGGTTTAAACATAGATGGACTAGTAAATCTAGGGCTATGCCTTTTGATTAAACTCTTTCTTCACCACAACAGACTGAAGCAACGCCCTCAATACTACGAACGAGGCCAAGATCCGTCTCCCGCTCCATCCTTCTATCAGTCTTGAACAAGACTGCCAGATACTTGAATCAATCTGCTTGAGGAAGAGACTAATCCTGACCTGGAGAGGGCATTCCACATTTTTCAAGTTGAGAACCATGGCTTGAGACCTAGAGAAGCTGACTCTCATCCCAGCCACTTCACACTCAGCTGCAAACTGCCTCAGTGCATGCCGAAGGTCATGGCCTGAAGATGCCAACAGAATCACATCATCTGCAAAAAGCAGAGACGAAACTTTTAAGTTCCCAAACCGGATACCCTCCTCTCCATGACTGCTCCTTGAGTTCCTGTCCATGAACACCACAAACAGGATTGGAGACAAGGACCAACCCTGACGGAGTCCAACCTGCACTGAGAATGAGCTCAACTTTGTGCCAAGGACACAACTGATTTAGTTATACAGGAACCAGATAGCTCTTAAAAGTGACCCGAGCACCATTCACTCCCTAAGCACCCTCCACAGAATGCCTCAGGGAACAGATTCATAAGCCTTCTCCAGATCCACAAAACACTACAGAACACTACAGAATCAAACTCTCATGATCCCTTACAAACCTTGCGAGGGTAAAGATCTAGTCCCCTGTTCCACAACCAGGATGAAAGTCACGCTGCTCCTTCTGGCTCTGTGGTTTGACTATCAGTTGGAGTCTCCCTTACAACATCCTGGAGTACACTTTCCCAGAGAGGCTGAGAAGTATGAACCCTTAATATCAATCAATCAATCAAATTTTATTTGTATAGCACATTTCAGCAGCAAGGCATTTCAAGGTGCTTTACATAATTAAAAAACAAAATAAAAACAGCATGTGACAATGAATAAACAGTAAGAAAGAGACAAACATCAAAAACCCACACTCTAACCCTAATTTAGCCATAAGCAACTCTAAACAGGTGGGTTTTAAGTTGAGATTTAAAGGCACCCAGTGTTTCAGCTGTTTTACAGTTTTCTGGAAGTTTGTTCCAAATTTGTGGTGCATAGAAACTGAA
>NC_051431.1:29918716-29932135 GCF_001649575.2 Kryptolebias marmoratus | reverse complement strand
GTCGATGTTTTATCCGTTTGTTTTGGGACACTTTGCTTCTGATAAGCGGAGGGTTCCTTCCTCATCATACATCCTTGAGCCTGTTCTTCTGTGTTGTTCTTGTTGACAAAGTAGAAAATGTTTGCAGCAAGCAGCTTTATCCCATGTTTGTTAAGATTGCGTCCACTTTTTCCAAAGAGGTGAAAGCGCTGCCAATAGATCCCAAGGTTATCGATGAAGGTCACTGAGCTGGCAGAGCAGGTTTTAATAGTTAAAACACTCTCTGGTCCCCCTTTTAAAACTTGGAATCAACAACCCAGTCTGCCATTCCACAGGTGTTCTCCCAGTCCTCCATGGGACACTAAAGAAATGTATCAACCATGACAGCCTCACAATAAGGGTTGGGCATCGTTTTAATTTAAACGATTCTGTTTCCGATTCCTTGTTTTAATTCTGGTTCCTAACGATTCTTGATTCCGACTCTTTTAAAGGGGACCTATTTTGCTTCCTTGAACAAGTCAGGATAGGCCTGTGGGCTATAGAACACATGTTCATTACATTTAATACACAAAATCATCCTCAGATATTGAGATTTCACCTGATCAGTTCTGCCTGTTTTGTGCTCATTTCAGAATGAGCGGTTTTAGGGCTACACCACTATTATGCAAATAAGCTGCTGTTGGCCACGCCCCCCAACTCAGTGTCCCATCTCAAAACATAAAAACTCCCTGAAGGATTAAATGCTGTGGATCTAACACACATTTATATAGTTATTAATTCAAACTCTGAGGATTGACTTTGAGACAGGGGCACTTAGCGGTCAGAACCAACATTAGTCGAGTCAGACAGCAGCAATCAGCAGGTCCAAATCTGAAAAGTATCCGGACGGCCACCTGGTAAAGATCAGTTTTTGGGTTTTTTTTCCACCTTTTCTTCTCTGTTAATACCATAGTTCTAATGTTAGTTTAGACCAGGGGTGGGCAATCCTGGTTCTCAAGGGCCACTATCCTGTATATTTTACTTGTTTCCCTTCTCCAACACACCTGATTTGAATCAATGGCTGATTAACAGGCTTCTGCAGAACATGAAGAGGTGATTTAACCACTGAATCAGATGTGCTGGAGCAGAGAAAGAAGTAAAACATGCAGGATAGTGGCCCTTGAGGATCAAGATTGCCTATCCCTGGTTTAAACAAACCTGCTGTGACTTTACCAGAGATGTGTTTCTGGAACAGATGAGCAGTTCAAACTACAACTTTCTTTGGCAATATTGCGGGGACATTGCCATCAAGAATAAAATGAAGCCACACAGCTCTGTTCTCTGTGACTGTTTTCATGCATGAACACATGTTCTATATTGCAGCCGACAACAAAACATTTTCCTTTTCCAGCAGACATTGTACAGCGGTAAAACCAGCAGAACTAATGCAATGGTCTACTTGTAATGAAGTGGGTGGAGCTACACTTCGGTTGCTAGGTGAGGGGCTGGGCTCAGCTTGGGGTTGCTAAGTAACAAGAATTGTGACGAAACAATTCTGAGGTTTTTGAAACAGGTCGTTTTGCAGACACCAGAAAACACTTACTTATTGTCAAAAAACGGCTGGGTAGATTTTTTTTTTTGCTTGGACTTTTTCTAAAAGCAGTAGATACCCAAACGGAAGTACAAAAACATGCAAAAACTGAATTTTGCTTAATAGGTCCCCTTTTTATGCTGTAACCATTTTGTGGCACTCTTTGTTACACCAACAGCTTTCCCTTGGACCGTACGGTGAATGGAGTAGCACGTCGCAGAGTCTGGTTAACTGCCTGGCTAACATTAGCTGGGTATTAGCATTTGTATTAGACTTTTATGTTGAGTATAACTTGTTAGCTCTCTCAGTGTTGGTATAAGACATAATTTATTGCTTTACTGAACTGATTCTGAGTGCAGTGCTAGGCTGAGGCCATCATCTCTGGGTCCTCCCCCTCAAACAGAACCTGGAGCTCCATGTTCAAACATCGCCTCATTGGTTTGACTCAAACACACTGAAACTGATTAAACACACTACACTACACCCTAACTATAAAATCCAAACACGCTAAATAATACAAATCTCATTACTCCATACCCACTTTTGCTGTTTTATTGTTGTTGTTAATGTTGTTGTTGTTTTGTCACCACTAAACTTCCTTCACCTTTTACGCCTCTTTCTTCTTCCTGTAGATTTTTTGGGCCTCCATCAGAACAGGGGGGGGGGGATCGGATGGAGGATGGGGGTGCTTTCTCCCTGAGACTCACCGTCTTCGCTGCTGCCTCTAACGAGCTTCAAATATAAGCTTACCCAAACCAAGCACAGCCTGGGATGGGGCCTGTTTTCCCTTTCTGAGTTGCCCAACAGTTTGCCACAACATCCCTGAGTCCAATCGAAAGTCCTTCAATATGGCTTCCTCAAATTCCTCTCACACCAGAGTTTTTGCATCCACAACCACAGAAGCTGCAGCCCTTCTGGCCACCCTGTATCTGTCAGCTGCTTCAGGAGTCCTCTGGCCTCCAACTGAAGGACCTGCTTGTTGACACAAGCGGTCTTTCATGTTTTTAAGTGACCTAATAATTACCGTGGCCCTGAAGCGCAAACCACAACAACATTAACAAAGCACACAAACAAAAAATGAAACACACATACAAAAAAACAAAACAGAAACGCAATTACATTAACAAACAGGAAGAGGTAGGTCCCAGTGGGAGACCTGAGTAATCGCTGATTGGACGACACCACTTTTGAAACGGAAGTTTGGACTTTTGCTCTATCAACGTTTCGGTAGGTGGGAGGACAGTCACAGCACCATGTATTGCCCAAACTGTGGAAAAGAGCTGGTTGAGGAGTCACCAAACTTTTTTAGGAGTTGTGGCAAGAGGCTCCAAGAAATGATTACTGATAACATTCATATTTTCAACAAACGCGCTAAAACCAGAAAAACTTCCGGTTCAAATGTGGTGTCGTCCAATCAGGTCTCCAACTGGGACCTACCTTTTCCGGTTTGTTATTGTAATTGCGTTTCTGTTTTTTGTTTGTGTGCTTCGTTTTTTGTTTGTGTGCTTCGTAAATGTTGTTGTGGTTTGCACTTCAGGGCCACCGTAAGTAATGAATTATGACATTAAAACTCATAATTGTGCATTTGAAAATCTTAATAATGTCTTTTATTGAAAGTCATATTAATACATATCAAATTCATAAATATGGCTTTTTTTTTAAGTCTTTATTATGACTTTAAATTTCATATCATTGACTTTAAGTCATAATAATGACTTTAATACTCATATTTATGACTTTGTATCTTGTAATTATGACATTAAAACTCACAATGATGTCTCTGAAAGTCTTAATATTGACTTTTATAGAAAGTCACAATTCAAGTCCTATTTACACATGCACACACATCTGTGTGAGTGCTTGAGGCCATCAGCTGGTCTCTTCCGGCTCCCTGTGACACCACGGCAACATGAATTACCCAACACTTACAAAGTTTGTCATGTTTCTCATCTCGGGCTCACTTGCAGTAGGTTAGTTTGACTTCTAACCCTGCACCAGCACGCAGCAGCAGTAGTTTTGAAACACTCACGTCTCGTTGATGTCGGCTGATGTCGCAGTTAGCAGGAGAGCTGCAGCGAGCAGCACTGTGACCGGGAGGACAGGTGCCATGATGTCTGCGGAACAGAGCCGAAGCGCCCCGGGACAACCCGACCGGACGGAGCCGAGGAGCAGGAGCAGGAGCACGAGCAGGAGCACGAGGAGAAGGAGGACGCTGAAGAACAAGCTTGTGGTCCCGACTCTCAGATGGAGAGCGATGTTGTCCAAAAACAGGGGTGGCAGAACTACTTATATCACCGAGCCGCCCCCAACTTCTTGCCCCCCTCTTCGTGGGTCACTCCCCCGAAGTTCGTTGGTCATTAGCAGCCTCCTCCCCTTCCCAAAAGTTGAACGCCTGGAGGCAAGAGGCCACTTTTCCAGTTTCGGAAGAATTTCTCTCAAATATGTATACATTTTCCGTAAGTGAGACCTGAAACAGGAATGGGTCCAAAGGTGAAAAGAATGAAGCATTCATGGTGAGCATGGAGTTTTGGTCCGACTAGTTTGTCCACAACAAGCACTGAAAACAAGAAAAAGTTACCTCAGTGGCTCCGAGATGACTCAGGCCTAAAAACTCCCCAAAGCACAAACACATTGCTTTTACTTGATTCATTAAAGGCCTAGCATTCTTTGAAGGAATACATATCACCCGCTGCCTTACCAGCTTAAATTAACTCTACCAATTCTGCCAAGAAGAGTCGTCAAATATCAGCCAGAAGGATGTCAGAAGCTTGTTAATGGGTACAAAAAGCCTGAAGTCAAGGTACAACTCACTGAGGGACATTTATCTAAATATCCCATATGTATATAGGCTACTATATGTGATCCCGTATGTATAATTTTGACCCTGTGTGGTTTAGAAAAAAATCTATAATAAATTCAAAATTGTGCTCCTAATTCTTGCTTTAAAATAATTGTAAAATGATGTGTGTTGTATAATCATTGCACCTTGGCAAAAGAACAGCTCAGTTATACCCATGCCCATAATGAGTGAATGAAAATGTCTGCCTGTAACTGTAGTACTGCCTCTTGAAAAAGCTAGGTCAAATTGTGAAAGAACATTTTTTTGTATTTTTTTATCTTTGTTGATGGCTCAGTTAGTCATGATAAAATATGCTTCGATTTCAGTTAACTAGATTCTTTGAAAGCAGGCCAAGGATGTTCATTATAGACAAAGTCGAAAACCTACTTGATGTATGATGGAAAACAATAGATATATTATACTGATAGACCAAGTGTCCCTGCCTCATCTCGTTGTTGGAAATTGAAGCCTGCAGGAATTTGGTTTATGGGAGCTGCCATGTTGTATTTTTGGGACCAGACTTAAAACTTAAAACCAGCCTACAGGGAAGCTGGTCCCTGTTCACATCAGAGGTCTATCAATATACACTCTTTAGGGAAAACCCTAACAGGCATTCAGCTGATAGAATGGTGTTCATGGTTACATGAAACATGGTGCCTCTCTCCAGCAGTCAGCAGGTGAACAGGTCTCCAGTACATTGCAGGAAAGATAAAAGAAAAAACAAGAGTCTCACATGGTTACACACCTTTGTTTTTAAGGGTACTGATTGGTTGAGCGGCAATGTATCAACAGGTGTAATCTCTCCAGTACCGTAACATTCTCCAGAGCAGGTTAGGTTTCAGCATAAGTTGCCACAGTGATAGACCAAGGTAAGAAATGAAGCAGCTTCATAATACTAAAGGTCCCAAACAAAATCTCTAGTTACCTCAATGAGCCACTAATTATGCTGTGTTGTACAGGTTATGCCCCCAGGTTATGTCTCGCACTGAGAACGTATAAATATTAAGAGTTAGGTGGCTGAGGACAAACACTGAACTACAACTAAAAGTTTGTTTTGGTGAAAAGTGGAAAAGAAAATACAAAAACCCCAATATTTTTTTTTGTTATCGTCTGGTGAAAAGATGTTTTTGCCAGAGTCTGATACATACGTCTGTTTGTGTGCCTGTGACCAAAAAAATCAACTGCTTGACGAATTTTAAATAAACTTATTGACTTAATTATTGGTCATACATCTACAACAGAGTAACTTTTGTGTTTAAGATGGCTCTCACAACCAACTGACCTTGAAAATATTAAAAGATGGCTACAACTTACTCAGTTTTTAAAGGTTTCCTCTGTGGTAGTAGCTCAGATTGATCCCCAGCATATATTATGAGCACAATCAGATTGCACGAGATCTTTGTTTAAAATTTTGACATGAACTATTTGAAGTCAACTCTGTCAGCTAAAATATTCTATGAAACAGAGGACAGAGTTTATCAAAACTTTTATGACAAGTAATTGGATGTACATCTACAACTGATTTCAGAGCCAACCCAATTCAAGATGCTTCCCTCAGCCAATTCATCTTAGAAAATCTTCAAATGGGTATAATTCAGTCAATTTTACAGATACTAAAGAAACATTTGGTGTGGTGGTAGATTAGAGCCATTTACAACACGTAGTCCAAGTGCTACTCATTCTGTGGGATCATTGCTTAAAACTTTGGGATTAACTGTTGGAGTCAACTCTATCTGCTTATTAACAAAATATTTATTAAAACTGGACAGATTTTAGTGAAACTTTTAGAGTAATCACTGAATGTATATTTACAAATAATTTAAACATTTGAAGTCAGTCATTCACAACAACATAATTTGAATCTGACAGCTTACAATAGGACTGTGCAGAACTTTTTTTTCAAGGTTTAACTAAAATGGCTACAATTTGTAACAATGACCAATTAACCAGAGAAGATAAAGTGTAATGATGAGTTAGAGGTGTACTGCCTGTAATGAATCTCAAAGCTCCATGGTAGACAACATCCGTCAGGTGTAAGGAACTGGCAGAGGTGGTCATATACACAATATTGCCATAGTCTATGACAGCCAAGAAGGTGGCAGAAACCAGCTGTTTCTAGGAACAAAATGAGAAACAACACTTATGCTGAATAAAGAACTCCAATTTTAACTTAAGCGTCTTTAGCAGATTGTCAGTGTGGACCTTAAAAGATAAGTCTTCATTGATTGTTATTCAAAGATGTTTATTTGACACAACAAAGCCAAAAGATGGCCCCTCTGTGGTGGTAACAGCAGGAAGGGCAGATGGCAGCTTTTTAATTTTGGAAAATAATATACCTTTTTCTAATTGGCATTTAGCATTAAGTTGGGACAATGAGTTTTAAAAGCTGGTACTGAAAACATTCAAAAGCAGACTGCAACTGCTGAAAGACAACAAGAGCAACTGTGTTTGCATGGCAGTAAATAACTGAATTATTTGTGCAAAAGTGCACAGAACCATCAGTGAGAGCGTGACCTAGGTCACTGATATAAAGAGCATTGGTCCTGAAATTGACCCTTCTTGGACTCCTTTGGAGATTTCCAGGGACCTGATGTCTGACCACCATACTGCACACACGGTCTATCACCCAATAAATAGTTTAAAAACCAAATCATAGCCTTGAGGGTAAACCCTATGTTCAAAAGCGTGTCAAAAGCACTGGACAGATCTATAAAAAAAGGACAGCACAGTAATATTTGGCTTCAAGTATGCTGTTTTTTTTTCTAAAACCAGACTGATGAGGTGATAAAATTTTATTAACGCATAAGTGGTCCTTAATCTGTTTAATAATTTTCAAAAAAAAAAAAACTAAAACACAAAGCTTTGAGATGTGCCTGTAACTGTTTAATGCTGTAGGATCACCACCTTTCAACAGAGGTAAAACAAATGCTGTTTTCAAAAGTCAGGAACAGGATTTTGTAGGTTGGGTAAATTAAAAAACATGCATTATTAGCTCAGCTATGATATCTGCTGCCAAACTTAAGAAGTAAGGGAAAATATATATTTGTAAAAATTGTCACTCTTTTGTCTTTTTATTTTTCCAAGTAAGAATAATTTTTAAGAACTTGTGTAAAACAGTTCTGGATTATCATCATAATCCTATAATAAACTCAGGATCTTGCAGGTTGATGAGCTGAAATATCTCAATCATGTTTCTTGACAATAACAAGACTTAGGCAGTGAGTAGTTTAAACACTCAGGTGAAGGACTTAGGTACAAAACAACATGTACCAAGGACAACTACAGATGAGCCCTGCCATCCTGTGGGACACAAGAAAGGGTAAACCTGAGAAGAATTCCTGTTAGAATATTAAAACTCTCCTCTCTAACATGGCTCACTCCCTTTCTTCATTCCTGTGAGAGGAGATGAAGCAGAGTACAGATCATCAGAGACAGTCATTTCCACAACACAGACATAGTTCAGTCTGGTTTTGCCAAAACACCCAACTCTGCATGACAATACACAGGGTAGGTGTCGTGTGGTGAGCTGGTTTCAGGTTGGACAGGGTGACAACCTGTTTGAAGGCATCATAGTGACAATATTTAATCTTCTTTTATCTTTTGTCTTCTCAGGCCTTTCATCATCGCTACAGCAAAAATCTGTTCAATTTGAAGGTGAATGGAACAGAAACTATATTTTTCTTCTTGTTTGGAAATTAGATTTGGCCTCATTCTCACAGTGGTATCAAATCTATGAAAAAAGCATCAGTCCCACTGATATTATTTTATCAGACGGTTAAAGTGCCTCTGTTGATCGTTTTCCAGCTGTGAATAACTGATTTAAAAGCAGCAAATTATGTCTATGACATGGTTTATCCAAAACTAACAATTACTGATGCTTTACAAGTAAAAATGAGACTGGGAAGACAATGTCAGAAAATTGGTGTTCCCAGCTAAATGTCAATTTTTAATAACAAAGCATCGGAAGAACATTATTAGCTTAATTCTTTCTCATTTTATGTTAATTTTATAATGGATTGTAAACATTTGATTGCAATCCTTGGGTTTTCTGGTTATTTTTGTGACAGTTTTTTTTTGTGTGTGTTTACTGTTTTTGTTTCATTGTGATTCTTTTTTGTGTTTAGGCAGTGGTGTCCAATCCTGGTCCTGGAGGGTCCTGCATGTTTTAGATGTTTCCCTGCTTTTCGGCAGGTCTTCAAGTTCTGCAGCAGCCTGTTAATCATTCAGTCTTTCAAATCAGGTTTGTCAAAGCAGAGAGACAACTAAAACATGCAGGATAGTGGCCCTCCAGGAACAGGATTGGACACCACTGAATTACTCAGTCTCTTCTTGTGTTTCTCCCTGTGCCATCAGCCACCTTCTCCCTCAGTATTTTTCCATCTCAACCTGCCACACCCATCCATACCTGTTCCCAGTTTGTAATCAGTTACTTGTATCCAACTTCCTCATCATCCTCTATTCCCTTGCATTTCATCTCCACTGGTTCATTGCTGGTATGCACTGTCCCGGCTTGCCTCCTTGCCTTTTCCTTGCTTAGTAAGTCCTTGCTTTTCTGTCAGCATTTTTTTTTGTTAAATATATTTATTCCATTGGATGGAAAAAAAAGTATTTTTTTTTATATTTAAGAGGATTGCTTGATGGCATGCATTTGGTTGTTCAAAATTATTATCTTGCTAAAAATTTCCCCTCTCGTCCAAAAAACACGCTACCTAGAGAGGTTTTGTGAGGACTTCTAGGTTGAAAGTATCTTACTCACTGCATGATTTAGATTTACAGAAAGATAAGTACCTGCTTTCTTTAGTTCAGAAACGGGGGAAAAAATATATCCCTCTCATCATCTTTGTTTCCAGATGATTTTTACTTATAACTAATAATTATGCTGCTTTCACTGCTCCTCAGAAGTGGGAGTTGCATTTTTATTTAACTATTACAGCAGATTCACTTCAGAGGTCATATATGTCTGTTAATGTCAGAAAGAAATTACTTATTCTATCAGTACTTTTGATTTGTTTTGCATGCACAAAAAAAAATCCTGCCTTTACCTTCCCTTAATCAATAATTAACTTATTGTTGTGTAATGTAAGAATTAATGAGTTAAACAGAGGTTTTTTTGTTGTGTTAGTCTAAGCTCAGTTTGCTGTGTGTTCTGTTGTGAACTATCACACAAAATACTGAAGGCCCTTTTCTTGAGTTATAGTAACCATCCTGATAAACACACACTACAGCTGTCCTCATCAAGAAAAATCTATATCTTGGACAGATGACACAAACAACCTTACACACATGCACAAACACACGTAAAATACAGTACATGTAAAATCAACTTGCAAAGATGATTTAGTTGACAAGGACATTAACCCGTGCAGCTGGAGAAAGGGACAGTTAGTGGCTGTAGAGCTTAGTTTTTAACTGTAGAGCAAATCTTTTAACTGTGAGCCAAAAGGGCTAACCACAGTGTTGCTGTACATCTCCGGAGAGTGAGTTATTTAGAAACAAATAATATTTTAATCTCTAAAGAAATAAAATTAAAGATGAGACAGTTCTTTTATTACTTTTATTATTTACTTGTTTTTTATTATTTACTTGTTTTCAGCTTCTACCTGTAGAGTTCTAGAGTTCCTAAAAGACAACCAAAGAAATATGTCTTAAGCAAAAGTTTCTGCATCATCACCAGCTGCACAGACACACACACATACACACACCCCATAAGCAAAACCATAAATATTACAATCCAGAAAAATATTTCTGGTAAAACCTATAACTAGTAACAATGGGATTGTAGATATCTAAAAGATGAGTTTCTACAAGAATTCTATTTCAGATAACAACAATGTTCGTATTAATCATAGATATCTGAAGGTCATGATGCCATATGTTATAGGGAGATTAATGTTTAAGATAATTGCAGGATAACTGTTATCCATTTCCCTGTAATTTTATGGAAACTTACATGCAGAGCTGTTGTAGCTATCTGTACTGTGAACAATGCTATCAGTGTGCTACAGAAAAAAAAGAAAGAAAAATAAAAAAGATATTGTACAGGTATCGATGTGGGCATTAGGTTACTGTAAAAAGGACCAAATGTTGTATAATTGGCAGAGCTGTTATCATTTATGTACTGCAGATTCTGTAATTGTGTTTTATCGTATTGTAGTAATTGTGTTTTAGATCACATATACTTAACTATATTTATATGATTATAGTATTATCCAAGAATTGAAGAATGTAGTTTATGAGAGCACAATACCATTTATTGTTGCAATATTTTCTACAATTTTAAACATCCACATCAACAGTGTTGTCCACAAAATCTTAGTACTCGGGAACACTTTTGTGAATTCTCAATAAACCAAAGGATACCCATACTTATGCATCTTGTGTAAGCTCAGCTCTGAAAAGAAATAACACAGGTCAGGTGTTAAATGATTAGTCACAGAAATGCCTATTAAAACACACAGAGAAAGGTTAAGTGAATGCTAAGAAATGTTGAAAAAGTCTTTAAAATAATCAGAATTTTTATAAAATTTAAATAAATCTACATCATAGCTCATTCATTTTACAAGTATAACTCAATCTTTTTGCAAAACTGACTGTGTGATGGACCAAGTCCTTGTAATTATCTGCTTTTGTCTAGTTTTTATTTCTAAAACCAGTGACAACAGTTAGCTTTTGTTTGATGCACACTGTGTCTAGATGCCCACAGTTGAACAATAATGATAAAAAAATTGCATATAGTGAAATCATTTATTTCAGCAGGTATAAACAATTAAACATGTGACATGAAATTGTGCTACAACTAAACAACAAGACGAGAAGAACTGTCAATTAAGCATAAAAGTCTAGCTGAATTTGGAACTCGGATGTCCAAGTGGGGAGACAAAACACTTAAAAATATCTTTATCTGGAGGAAGGACACATGGAAGAAGGACACATGGAGGAAGGACACTTAACTATTGATCCTTCATTTTTTTTTGTTGTATCTCTTATGAAAATAAGAAAACAAAACATGCTAAAAAATAAAGGCCTAGAATTCCCAGAAGGAATCCATATAACCCAATGCCTTTCATAACAAAGTTTAAAATTAGATCATCCTATGATGAGAAAGTCATGAGATTCTTTTGTTTTGGTCAAATGACATTATACATAATGTTATTTATAAGTGTGATCTCAGGTGAAATCTCATGAGATATGTTAGCTCCTGGATTATGTGTAGAAGATGACTCTCAGCCACACGTTTAACTCAGTCTCTTCAAATCTGGCTAAGGTTTTGCCAATTTTGTTGTGGCGATCATCTTAAATTAGGTTTTATATGAACATTTTACTGTTTATGTTCAAAAATGTATAAAAATATGAAATAAATAACTTATCCTAAGTTACCACATATTCAGAAAATACAGTATAATGCAGTGCATTTACAGGGAAATTTGTGGTATATTATTGTAAAACTACTGTAAGGATCAAAGCAGCAGTAGTGTAGTAGTTATATGATGACATCACAAATTAACACAAATTCAGAAAAATATAGTAACTTCCAAACTAGAGCCAAAACTACTCATATTACCTGCAATGCTTTTATAGTAACATACTGGAAGGAGAGTATGATACTTTATTGTTAAAATTTGCAATACTTAACTGTAAATTTACAGCAAAAGATAACAGTGAAATGTTGGCTGTGGATTAGAAGAAAGTCATCTGATATCTGAAAGGTAATATAGTTATTGGGGCTAGGAGAAATGCTGTTATTGATATCTAAAGCAGTAATTATAAATAGGAGAGTCATTTGATTATATTCTAAAATGGCCTGTCATACTTTATGCCAGCAAAAAAAAAGGATAGTTTGGTCATTTTTTTGCCTGCAAAATGTGTTTTCATTGTTTTCCAGACCTTTAAAACAACTCCTTCTCAAAAACAACATACCAGTTTGAAAGAACTCAACATTAACTAATATTAAATCTCTAAACTTTTGCCCAATACCTTTGCTTAGTTTGTCATTGTTTTCTCAATGTCTGTATACTGAAATATGTGTTGTTTTTTAAAAGTACAAATACCAGGATTGAGAACAGCTGGCCTAGAAGCATCTCATTCCATGTTTTTTCAATAAATAATTTAAGTTTCACCAAAGCAAGAAAAATTTTGAAAGGGTAAATGTAGGCTATTTGAATGGATGGGTCTTGGCATAGCCATGCCACTGGATTGGGCATACAAAAAGGCAAAAAAAACACCCCTCTGGCAGCATGCGAATTACAGAACTTTTTTTTTTTGTGAGCAATTGTACCGTAAATATTGTCAGTTCTTCCAGAAACCCCCTCTGGCCAGCACCACACCTTGTAAAAACAATTGTCTCTTAAGAATGTTTTGTTTCTCATTTTGTGTTTTCTACATTCATTATGCAAAAGGCATCTGGTTTTGTAAGATTGTTTTGCTATGTTACGTACATGCGCCTGTTTTTTAAAAGTCTAGATGGAAATTTTTACGCAGCATTTCAGGAATCCCATTCATCAACAAAATTATTGAAAAAGCTGTATTTCAACAGTTAAATAGCTTATTAACAACGACCAACCGCTTTGACATCTTTCAGTCTGGTTTCCGTGCTCACTACAGCCCTGAGACTGCCCTCGTCAAAGTGTTCAATGATGTCCACATAAATACAGACTATGGAAGAACAACAGTGTTGGTTCTACTGGACCTTATCGCAGCATTTGACACTGTTGACCATGATATATTATTAGAGCGACTGGAGAGCTGGATCGGACTCTTAGACACAGCACTCAGCTGGTTCAAATCCTACCTAAACAACAGAAACTTCTTTGTATCAATAGGCAACTTCTCTTCAGAGCGAACAGAAGTCACATGCGGAGTACCCCAAGGTTCAATCCTGGGACCCCTTCTACTTAATATCTACATGCTCCCACTAGCCCAGATTATAACAAGTAATAACATTAGTTACCATAACTATGCAGATGATACATAGCTCTATATTACGATGTCACCAGGTGATTCTGAACCTATTCTAGCACTGAACAGATGCTTA